>NC_083565.1:14586830-14907740 GCF_019925205.1 Metopolophium dirhodum
ACCACTCTAAACCTATTTCAAGTATTTGGGTATATAATATGGTGGAATACAGCTGAAACTGCGCACTAGGATCTATACTTTAGTACACGAATGTTTTGGAAAACTCTTTCCGTTTTAAAATAATAATAATAATTACAACAGAAATATCTATAGATCCACACGATTTCGTTACAACATGATTGACGTGATTTCGAGTTCGATCATCGGACTGTTAAGCTCCGTGTACGTATTGTACGCGGCAGTCTTTCTGTCGATCGCCTACTACTTTTCGACGTCCACGCACGACAAATGGCACAAACTGAACGTGCCCCACATAAAGCCCTTACCGCTATTTGGCAACTCGATGAACATGGTCTTGACCAGGGAGCACCCAATGGACTTTTTCGCCGGTATTTACAACCGATTCCCGGACGAAAAGCTTTGTGGTTTCTATCAGATGACCACGCCGTTCTTGATGATCCGCGATCCGGAACTGATCAACAACATAATGGTTAAAGATTTCTCGTACTTTACCGACCACGGTTTCGAAACTGACCCGTCGGTGAACATCTTGGCCAACAGCCTGTTCATGTTGAATGGCGATCGGTGGAGAACGATGAGGCAGAAGCTCAGCCCCGGGTTCACCTCGGGCAAACTGAAGGACACGCATGACCAAATCAAGGAGTGCATCGACCAGCTAATTAACGTCATCGACAACAATCTTAAGGTTAGCGATCACTTCGAAGTACGAGAGATGGTTGGAAACTTCTCGACAGATGTCATTGGCATGTCGGCTTTCGGTTTGAAATTGGACACGATAAGAAATGGAAATTTGGACTTCCGCAAGTTCGGCAAGAAAATATTCCAGGCGGGCTTCAAACAGCTCTTTGTCCAGGCTTTGCTGTTGTTTTGTCCAAAGCTGGTGTTAATGCTTAAGCTGAAACAGTTTCCGGACGACGCCGCTGATTTCTACGGATCTATGTTCAGAGACGTCCTCGAGTATAGGGACCGTAACAACGTCATCAGGAACGACGTCACGCAAACCCTGATACAGGCTAAGAAAGATTTAGTGACAAATAACGACGGAGACGACTCGACATCCGAAAGTATATTTACAGCATAATATATACCATAATAATAATAGACAATAGTACATTATGCCACGAACAATATTTTAAAACACTATTTATATTGTTGTTATGATGAAATATAATATTATGTAATAGACACCTACTCGCGATGATCACCATAATATTATTATGTTAATAAACCGGATTTTGTTTCACAGACAAATGGACTGAAATGGACATAGTCGGAAACGCGATTCTGCTGTTTGTCGCTGGTTCCGAAACAGTTTCTATCACGATATGCTTTTGTTTGTACCAGTTGGCATTAAACAAAGACGTCCAAGACAAACTGCGTGAAGAGATAGTAACAACAAATGCGAAACACGGTGGACAGCTGAACAACGACTTTTTGACCAATCTCCATTACACCAATATGGTTTTAGAGGGTAATGAATAATAATATATAAATGTATATTTCAGTACGGCATCGATACTTCAGTTTCAAATCGTTTTATTTTGGTCAATTGCATCAGACCTGTTGGTACGTGAGAATATAATATATTATATTAATATTCCTTTTTGCGTATATAGTGCTACGGTGCGTTGTAAGTTGCGTCCCGCATTAAAAATAAATAAACGACCTAATAAATAACTAAACGTATATGAGTTGCGATTAGATTGCATACAAATAATATTATATTATAATATTACAGTTTAAGAGTTGCACTTAAATCTAGAAAAATAGATAAGTATTTGACTCGCATTCTCTGAATTTTTTGTTTTTTAATCTCTAAACATTATTGTTACTCGAGTAATTGATACCTATTTCGTCGTTTGTCAACAAACAATAAAACAGTTTTCTACAAATTTATCTGAGTAGGTACCTATAGGTACACCTACATAATATTGTCTATAAAATTATTAAAACAATATGTTGATAACATTTAAAAACATAAATATACTACCTACCTATTTATTTGTAACATATAAATAATATAAAAAATAAATATATTTAATACCTATGAATCTTCTAGACATTGACATTTGTCCATGCAAATGTTATTTATACTACATAAATTGTGGACCAGCATTTCCCGCGAGAAAGTTAAATAATATGTACATCGGATACCTAAATAGTGGTGAAAACCTCAGGGCTTGACAGCGATTGAAAAAAATTCTGTTTTGATTTTGTATACCGGTTTTTAATTTTTTTGATTTTGGTTTCAAATTTTGAAACCGGTTTCAAGCCCTGGTAAAAATCTTGAACCCTATAGGTAATAATAATAAATAATTATTAATATTTTAGAAGTCTTGCGTATGTATTCCATCACCATGATCTTATTCAGACGAGCGACGAAGAATTACCAAGTACCCGGTCAGTCGTTGGTCATTGAAAAAGGACAACATATCATTATACCAGCGTATTCCATACATAATGACCCAAAATATTACCCCAATCCCGGCACTTTTGATCCTGAAAGATTTTCGACTGAAGAAAAAGCCAATCGGCGTAATGGCACTTACATTCCGTTTGGCGACGGGCCGAGATTGTGCATAGGTACAACTACCTATATACATTTAATGTGCACCGTTACCATTTTTAATTGTAATGCTCTTATAAACTATTTTTTAATAACAATTTTCAAATAGGTAAACGGCTTGCGGAACTAGAAATTAAATTGGTTCTATCAAAAATATTGTTGAAATATGAAGTCTTACCGTGTGAAAAAACAGAAATACCTCTCAATATACGAGGTCCGGGAAGTATCGTCACTCCGAAAAACGGTATTTGGTTGAGCTTTAAACCAATCGTCGCAAATTAGCAAATTCTTTCAATACTATACATAATAACTGCTTTTTTTTATATTATAATATTAATTACAATTGCAAAATACAATTCTCTAAACGCATATTGTATAATTACACATTTACACGTATCTATTATAAAAATAATAATATTATTTTAGTTTCATTTGTAAACTGTTAATTTTATTATAATTGTTATTACTTCAATTTAACTTATTGTTAGTTACGATTGTGTTTTGAACCCAGGCCTTTGTGTTATCAAAAATAAAATTAAAAAATAAAAATATCGATCTGCCGCTACTAATAAAATATACTTTGTCAGTTACTGCTCAGATGACGCAATTTGATTGTAATTGTTAAATGACAACAAATAAATATCACCACTGTTTATCTTGTAGTATTCTCACACAAATAGATGTGCCACACCATTTTTTTTTAGTCGGCGTTTCGAGCGTGTTGTGACACCTCGATTCGTTTGAGAATTTTGCAAAAAATACAACTTGACCATTTATTTTTACTGTTACGGATGACATCCGTTAACTCCTACGCAGTGTTGAGCCCAGATAACAAAAATAATATCTAGATAAGATAAAGATAATTTCGTTAACAACTATCTAGATTTAGATTCAGATGATCATTTTTACTTTTATCTAGATAAAGATAAAGATACATATTTTTTTTATCTAGATATCATAATAGATATTTTTATTTTTTGTTTAAAATGCGCAAAAAATAAATATATATTGCTTAATTATTTTATACAAATTCTTTTAGTATTTTACTATTTTATGACCATTAATTTTAATAAACAAATTTTTCTATGCAATTCCTTATTTTAATTGTTAAACAATGATTTATTTCTGTGTACCTACTTTTTTACTTCAACTCAAACTGAATATGGAAATACTGTAAGACTTATTAATTTTTTTCAATCATCACTAATTGGTAACTTATATTATATTTTTTAAGAAGTCAAAACTCCAAACGCTATACCTACAATTATTATCCTAATTTAATAAATAATAATTGCATGCAAGTATCATTAGGATGACATCCACTTCAAAATAGAATTACATGTAATAAATTATAAAAAAACAATTGGTAAAAACATTCTTAAATGTATCCAAACATTGCAATATCAAAACAAACTTTTTAATTATCAATAAACTTCAATAACATTTTGGAATTGTAATATATAACTAGGTATATAAGTTTAGTATCTTAATTAAAACAAAATTCCATTAATATGATGTTTAAATATAATATTTATAAATTTAAACATCAATTAAACAAAAAGTATTTAAAAAAAAGATTTTTTTTAAATATACATAACAAATTATTTTAAAATAAATCAGCTGACAGTACAGTTTACACTTTACAGCTAATATGGAAGTACATAAATACGTTGAAGGTTCAACGTTGAGCGACGACTGCGAGTGAACGTTAGCAATTGAATAAGAATATAATTTTATTGTTTTCAAGATATACCAAATATTATTATGTTCTGAGCTATTTATGTTCGATTTACTCTCCCGACACCGCCTCACTATCCAAAAATCAAGATAATATTATTATTATAACGTGAAGTTGTGAATGTCTAGCGGGACAGTGCCGAATTCCGAAGACTATACTATACTATAATTTATAATAATATACTACAGGTTAGGTTATAATAGTATAACTATATAGAGTATAGAATATTTCCATTACGAGTTCACGAAATAATGTGCGCTGCTGGACGAGGGTTCTACACTTTACGTAATAACAATATTATTTAGCTTTATATAAATAGACAAGAACGATATTATTTAATTGAAACCATTTCTATAAAATAGTAATCAATATTACACGAGAAACGTAATAATAAATAACAAAATACATTCGTATGAATATTATATTATTATAAATTATAATATTGTGATTTTATAGTATTAGATTGTTATTATCAATACAATTACTTCTATGAACAAAAAAAATATATTCACGTTTAATTAAGAAATAGTGTAATAATATTTTGTTTGATCAATGATAAGATAAAATTAATAATTAAAAGTACCAAACTACCAACAAATCAATCGAAACTAAAAATTATTTATTTATCTAGATACTGCTCAACACTGCTCCTGCGCATATCAAATAATAAAGCGTGGATAGTTAACAGACAGATATAATAAATTGAAAGGAATAAGAAATAATGTTATGTATAATATGCATATGTATATAAATAATGATATAGCAATTGCCAAATACCCAAATGCACGACTAAGATGACGAAGGGGATCAACGGTGAATAGCGTTATTGTAAACCGACAATCACGTTAATTCATGAGTAATATTTGAAAGGACCCTATTATATGCGAATCATCAATCATATATAAAACAATGGGAATTGGGCATATATATAACGTACTTACGTACATAAATATACATATATACATGTATATAGATATATTTATGTACACGACGCATAAATAGAAACAGGAAAGTAGTATCTAATAAATGATTGACAGCCATGGACACAGTGATAGGACTTTTTGCACAACTAAGCGTGCAGGATATAGATAGCACTCTTTGAGCCATACGGATAAGTCGATAGGCAAGGGGGAAGGTAGGGGAGTAGGAGACCCTTATAAAAGCAGACCTAAAACGGCCTGTAATCAGACGTGTTCACCCATTGCCATCACAAGCATCTTCACGACACTCAGCACCAGAATTATATAATTTGGATTTATAATTTATACATTTATACACCAGAGTAAATTCTTAATAAACGTCTTTTACAATTCAACGAGTTTAATTTTATTCAATCAACAAGAAGAAATCCTCATCACAACGGTCTTGCTACCTGCAACCCGGGTAAACCACACAATCAACCCGATTGTCAGTTTACCACATTACCACATTTAAGATAATGCTCTAAAAATAATTTGTATAAACCCAGATTTCGAAGATCTTCGAAAAAAATTTCAAAAAAATCTTCATTGGGCCATCACACTGAGTACGCATAATATACTAGTTACCTCGACCATTTCAGAAAAACCCTGTATAAATGTGAATGGGTCAATATAAAATGTGTACGAGATTCCTTGTTACAGTAAAACGAATAATGATAATTTAAAAGGTTTTCTTAAGTTAATAACTGGAATTATATTAAAGCTATAGGTACAAAAGTAATCATTGTTATAATCGGTAACGGATTGTGGTATCACCCGTATTAGACAATACGCGGTAAACCAACTAAACGCCTTACCCTCGTATTCTCTAGTTAATGACACTCTCTAAAGTTAATTAGAATGGCACTGTTAACTCGTTGAGGTACGATGGTATGCATTTGTCAATTCTTAGTTTGTTCCTATCTAGTTGAAATGACTCAAAGATTACATATACCTTGGCGCTATTCAGTTTAATAAAACTTCTTGCGCGATATCAAGGAATACACCGGGGCAGTGTTCTTTTTTTCAAATGACGATGATATTTTGTCAGTAATTCTATGTATTTGGTGGATTGTCGAATGATATGATCGAAATCCAAATTGAGTATTTGGGATGATATTTTTTTCTTTGATTATAGGGGTTATTCTTTTAAGAAGTAATTTTTCAAAAAGTTTCCCTAACGTCGGTAGTAAACTTATCGGGCGGTATGAGGTTAAATGCTTTGGTTTTTCTGGCTTAGCAATTAATATTATTGTTGAGAATTTCCATATTGGGGGAATGTATGATAACCTGAGCATTTTGTTGTATATGTGAGTCAAAAGAAGGATGGTTTTATTTGTTAGTTTTTTGAGTATTTTGTTATTGATTAGATCATATCCTGGGGATTTGTGTTGTGTAGTTTAGTAATATAATATTTTATTTCTTGTGGTGTAATTAGTTTAGCTGGTAGTGACATAGGTAGTGGACTGTTAAGAAAAGTTTGAACATTTTCTATGTGTGTTGTTATATTGTAATTTGTATCCGAGTGGGGTTGGAAAATTTCTGACAGGTGATTGCCAAATAAATTTGCTTTTTCACTGTCGGTTATGGCTAGAGTGTTGTAAGGATTTGTTAAGGGGGGGACTACGTCTTTTCTTTTGGTTTTATTTTTTATTGATTTCCATAAGGAACCATTGACTGGTGTAAGTGATGATAAAAATGAGTGGAATTGATTGGCTTTAAAGGTTTGCAGATCATTTTTCAGTTTATTTGTTAATTTGTTTAATTCGTGTTTGTGTTCCGGGTAGTGGGTTTGGTGCCAAATTTTTCTAGCTTGGCGTTTTTTTAAAATTAATTCTTTTAAATTCTGTGGCAAATAAGTATATTGGTGTGGTTTTATTGGTAAATTCGTATTTGATGGTGAAGAGGTTGAGTTTGTTATTGCTTCTTGGATAGTTGAAATGAGGAATTTATTGTGAAGCGCTGTCTATGTCATCGCAAGTTTTTAGTTGGATATTTAATGAAATGTATTCGTCTAATTTTTTTTGGAATAAATTGAAATTAATTTGTCTAGAGTGTAGAGTGTTGTTTACGTTTTCAGGTTTACCACCTAGGTGGAGTAGAACTGGAGAGTGGTCACTGGACAGTTCTTCAAGGTTTTTTATATTATTATTTAAGTGGTTTAGTAGCGAGGTTATGAAAAAATCTAGTATGTCTGGGTGACGATTTGTGTGGGATGGCCAGTAGGTTGGGACACTAGGTGAAATGAAGGATAGGTGATTATTTAAAATTGTATTGTAAAAAGTTTGGCCTCTAGGGTAATATATTTGTTAAAAATTTAACTTGAAGTATGTAAATTACGTGAGTCATTGAATATTATGTTGAATGTATATAGTATATATATATATGTGTGTATATATAGAACAATATATATATATGTATACATAGAATAATATAGTCTGCAAATTACAGTGAATACACCCCCCCTAAAAAAATGGGTATAATAAAACTATATTTTATATTATAAAAAATTGTTTATTTCGTATTGTATCAATATTATCGAGTGTGTCGCCTGAAATATCTCGAGACGCAACTCAACATACGGGCTCTTATCACACTGTGACAGTACTATCACAGAATTATTCTGTGGTATATTATAATTCTATTATTGTAATATTATGAAACTGCAGCTGCAGCTCGGAGCTCCGATAGACGATAGTCTGGTAATTATTAATTATTATTTATATTTTATTAT
Organism: Metopolophium dirhodum; assembly: GCF_019925205.1. Lineage (NCBI taxonomy): Eukaryota > Metazoa > Arthropoda > Insecta > Hemiptera > Aphididae > Metopolophium > Metopolophium dirhodum. Next base: position 14,594,849 of record NC_083565.1, read on the forward strand.
AATAGAATATTGTCATTCGGTCATATTTTGGTCGTCGCGGTTGCCGACCGACGAGACTACGAGACACCTATTCGCATTCGAAAATGGGCTCGGAACAGAGTTCGCAATCCAACGCCTCCGAATCGGGCTCGAAAAATCCGAAACTGAAGAGAGGCAAATCTGTGCCCGAGAGTTCTTGGCCTCGGAATTCGCAAGATGGTCAGCATAGCAGAGCGGCCAGCACAAACACATCACCCGGTCACAGCGTGTGCAGCGACGTCGACTTGCCGTACATATCGTACATGGTCAACCGGCCAATCGGAGGTGCCATTAGCTAGCCATTGTAAACTGTGTATTTCGATGAACAACACTAAACCCATTTCTAGATTCACCGAAGAAACCCAGCATCATGAGCCGAGGCAGATCAATGCAGGTAGAACCTCAGCGATCTGTGAAGAAGGCCCCAAAGTCTACGCCTAAGCACAACATTGTGGTGGTCAGGGCGGCTGTACAAGAAAACCCAGACATAGATGAGGACCTGTTTCGAATGAAGGTGAATTATTTTGTCACTGCAGCTGTCTAAGACATTTAAGTGTATGTATGTTGTTATAAAGCACATCTTCCTAGATTATTCCGCTGACCAAAATCAATATAGAAATTAAAAAGTACAGCTAAAAGTATATAAGTGTACCTATAGTTTGTCATTTGACAAATTTGGTTTACACTTTATCCTTTTACATTTAAATTATGCCTAAAATAGACAATAGTTATGTTCTTTGTAGGTACGTAATATACTATTTCAGAATAAAAAAAATACTAGTAACTTAATGAACAGACATTTAGTACATTTATATACTATAGGATTCATACAAGTGAACTTAATCTTAGTATAATATAATTAAGTAGGTACATAATTAATATAAAATAAAAATATTATTTTTCAAAACATTAATACAAATTAAACCAAAATATACAACATATTAAAGAACAATTGAAGGATTATTAAACATTATACCATTTAAACAAAAATTATAGATATTAGAGTACTTATTGTATAGGTAATTTTGTTAATTTAATTAGAGTGCTGCACATCTTATTGTATAATTTAAGTGTAAATTTCATGTTTGTTTTGGGTTTTAATTGTATCCAATGATAAATGACTAGGGACTCCTTTGATACTTATAACGAACTACTTTTATTTTCTACATTTACTGAGTATATAATTATGAAAAGTATGGATTTTATAATTTTAGCAAGTACCATCATTTTTGCCAATAATACGAGGCACTGTATCTTTGCCAGCAGCCAGAGATCGAGAAGCTTTAGAGAGAATTGATTCCAATGCATTTTACAGACTGTGTCAACTTTATCAGGCCTACATGAGCCGCTGTGCAAAAGCAGTGACTGCAGATCAAACTTTGATCAATAAACAAATTTTGGAGGTACATATAGATCTAAGACTATTCAATAATCACTATTATAGTTAAATTAAAACTAGAAAAATTATTAATTCCTAATTAATAACCGAATTTGATTTTTTGCAGATCGACAATGAAACCACACAAGTGTTAAATTTATATGTAGCGTCATACAAACAATATGCCAAAATCAATGAGCAATTCAAATGCATCAATGACATGAATAAGCAACTGAATTCCTGTCATCTGTTGTTAAACAAGACGCTAGACTCTGTACAGCTGTTAAATAACAAACTACCTCCAGACGAACGGTTGGAACCATTTGTGTGGACGACAGGTTAAACAATGACTGATCGCATCATATATGTTCACCTTTACTAGTCTAACATATTTTATATACATTTCAATTTTTATTTTATTGTTATTTACTTATAATTGTTTTAGCGTTTAGAAATCTTTGATCTGTGTGAATTTTTATTTGTTTAAGTATCCATGGTAAATGAAATGATAGTTTTGTATACACATCCGGATATCCTGGTCGGGCACATCCAGACCCAAACGATGTAAGACCGGCTAAGAACCATCGACCATTGGGACCTGAACATTGCAATGGTCCTCCAGAATCTCCCTGAAATATGTGCAATGATCATATAGTTTTAATTAGCTCCTTAAACAATACACCTGATGTGTGTTTGTTCAACGTACCACACACGGTCCACCACCTTTTCCGTCCATTCTGCCAGCACACAAATGGCCATCAGTTATTGGCACGGCTGGTCCATATTTGTCTCTACAAACAGATGTGTTGTGCACAGGCACTTTGATCTGTCGCAGTTTACCTGACAACGGTCCATTTGGTTTGACTTTACCCCATCCAGTTGTGACACACACCTTTGGAATTGGTGTGTTATTTGTAGATGGTGGTAAACACAAGCAACGTACATTTGTGTTAGTGATATTTGTCGGCCTAGACAGTTTCATTAATGCTGCGAAATTCAATTGTTAGTACCAGTAAAATTAAACTATTGTTTTGGAATTTTTTTCATAATTAACCTATATCATTTTGGTAATTGTTAAACTTGTCATGAACGACCACTTCATCAATGGGTATACGCTCCTCTGTGTGCTCTTCTACATCTCTATTCCAGTCGCCTAGCACAGCAGTCCAAAGAGCTGCCAACGGCAAGCTAAACTTTTCACTTGCGATCAAAATTTAATTTTTAAAGTTAATACTTAACACACAATTGTCAATACCTTTTATAAATAAAAGCTTACTTTCTGATGCAGTGAGCAGCTGTCAACACCCAAGTAGGTCTGATCAGTACGCCGGCACACCAATGGCCAACAAAACCAAATGCTGGGTGAAGTAACTGTAAAGATACCTAAAAAAATGAATGAAAATATGTTTAATAAAGCACACCTTCGGAGCTAAAATATTACAACTTTACAATTTATTTATTTATCATAATTAATTTCAATATTAAAATTATATGTTTATTTGTTATAAACGATTATTGCAACTAATGTTTAAAATTGAAATGAACTCTTAAAAAGTTATTATCAATATTACCTATTACTAATTAATGTAATGTATTAATGATTGTTTTATTTCTTATCATAATTTATAATGTTATTTAAATTTAGTTATTGAGATTGTATATTATATTAACTATCACATCGAGTTTGCTTGTGTCTTAATATCAAAAACAAGTATAAAATAAATTGTAAAGCCAGATTCGCAGCTATGTTGTGTGTCATATCGTGCTAAGGTGTGGTAACTATATTTACAACTGGTAACCATATTGGCATATTGGTTTAAAATTTGACCTGTAGTAATCTCTTGCTATACTCGGTTGCAACTTGGATATTACATAACACCAAAAAAGTAATGTCAAATAACAATACTATTTGATAGACACAACAACACACGACATAGTTGAATGTGCCTTAAGTATTTTATAAATCTACTATTTCAATGTATCACATTAAAACACTGTTTTTTAATATTAATTTTATAATTTTATATTAAATTGAACATGATATATCAACCATTAGTTATGCATTATGATTTATGAGTCCTATTAATAGCCAGACAATCTGCCGTATGGTATCTAATACCTACCATTTATCTTTATAATAAGAAAAATGACAATATTTGGTCAAGTGTAGTTTTATTTATATTTTTGTTTGTAAATGTAAGCAGACATAAAGTTAATAGAAATAAATAAATAATCTACACTACAAAAAATGATTATTGGAATTGTCTCATTTTTTATGGATATATCATTTAAAAATATAGCTATTAAAATAATTAGAAGAAATGCAAGATTGCTGCTTAAGTTAGATTTGTTGGTTCTTACCTACTTGTTTGTTATCACCCCTCCACCAAACCATATAAAATATATGCCTCACCGACCTTATGTCAGAGTCTTAATTATATAATTTTGATATTCATGATCAATGTTGTTCTATATCTTGATGTTTTATATTTAGGTTAGTCTAGTATATAATCCATTTATTGTGAAATAGTAAATACTTCTTAAGATATTTAATTTATATTTTATTATCTTATTATAATAATGTATGGCTAGTATGTTGTCAGTTTGTTGGTATATTGTATATTTGTATGTGTACTTTAAAGTACTCTTACAATTTACAAACGTTATAAGCTTATTTTCAAATATTGTTTAAAATTAATTTTAAAGAGTTATTTCCCGCAATATTTATAATACTGGCGTTTTATTTTTGCTACAAAAATATCGTTAAAACAAATAAAATTTGGTGTGACATTAAAGGATCTTTAAAAAATTGTCTTATTTTTTTACTTGTAATTACCTATTACCATTGATTATAAATATAGTATTTATAATCAATTCTATTACATATATTAACATATTTACCATGCCATTATTAATTATAAACAATATAGGTATTATTATTATTTTCTTTGTTTGAAACGCTTGTAACGGTAGGTATTTAAAAAATATCATAGTAATTAGTAGGCACCTAAGGTCATAACCCACTAGCTGTGAACAATTTTTTGACTGAGCAAAGTATTAAGTAGCTCACTTTAAAATCACTAAAATGTAAAAGTATGATAAGATAATCAAAAATAAATATGCATTAAGCAAAAGAATAAAAGGCGTCTTTGGGGGTGGAGGAAGCAAATAATGTCCCTGTTGTCCTCCCCACGCAAAAAAAATACAACGCTGGTAGCCCATGGACCAAAAACTATTTTGTCTACTATATCTCCGGCATTGACCCTCGCAGATATATTGGTGGAAACAGTAATCAAACCTTTTTTAAAATTGACAGAAACGATCATTCTAAATGTTGGGGGAATCGTTTCGATTAGATAAATGCCCGTGCCCACTACCTAATAGGAATAATAATCCGATGATATATTTTATACGGTCTGTTGGTGTGGCGATGACAAACAATAAGTAAAAGCACTGTTTTGTTTTTTTTTCTACGTAGGAAAGATATTTTTGTAAAAAGAAATGTGCCGCTTGAAAGTTTTTAATTCTGTGGCAGGTAGGTAGTAAAAATCTTGTTGACAAGGTTTACTTAGATTTGAAGGTTTTTTGTCAATAAGATAACTCTATATTATAATACCTATATATTTACTAGTTTGTCATAGGTACTCACTTGCCACGGCCAAGCGCCTTTCTGGGTCTCCTTGCCGTTGACCAGCCTGGACTTAGAACCTCCACCGACCGACCTGGGCTGCCGATAACTGATTGCACCGCTATTCAAACCGCACTCTTAATACAAGAACAATAATTGATATCGTGAATAATAATATAATGTAGGTATGAAATATTAAATTTGATATAATTTTCTTGTTTTTTTTTTATACATTATTGCGTAACCCACAATACAAAAAATTACAGTTTTATTATTAGGTATCGTAGAATAAATAAAACGATAAAATATACTAATTAATACGACTAAAACTATTATGTAGATACCTAAATGGCTAAGTACACGTCTTTGCCACACTGCCACCTGCAAAGTTATGTGTTTGTGGCAGTGGCGGATCCTGAGTTTAATTTTTTTTTTTTGGGGGGGGGGCAAAAGTACAAAAATGTCCCCTTCCCCCCCCCCCCCTGGATCCGCCACTGGTTTGTGGGTGACGAGTGCAAGTTTTTAACTATCGTTATGCATTTATTATAATATAATTATTTATTTATTTACACATCACGTATGGGAAAAATCCCAATAATCTCGTAATTCTGAAACAATCATCAATGGTGCTAATATTGCAGCGGTAGCGGTAGCGGTTATAGCAAAATTAAGCCGGACACAATTTTACCACCACCGCTGCAGTGTGTGATGACCTGACATGGGATAACTTGGGAGTCACTTTAAAGTTTAAAAGAATTTTTAATAAGTAGGATTTTAATTTTTTTCAATAAATCATTGCAATTGCCTATAATAAACCCCTTAAAAAGCGATTGTTTGGCGTTATTTCAACTATTAATGTTTTGTATTTTATTGGTGTGAATCTCCTCAAATACTTAAAAAAAAATAATGATTTGCTCTCTGTTGAGAATTTTCCAGGTGCTAGTTAAATTTTACATGGCAAGTAGTAACAATAATATTGTTGGTGCCGCCGTACCGGCAAGGACTTACTTTCTTAGCAATATACATTATAAATATGTAGGTAGTTTAACTAGCTAAGTTTCACGGGTCACTACTCAATTTTACCAAAAAAAAACGTTGCCCAGCCAAAAATAAAGTTCTTGTTGCACCTATAAAAAAAACTTCGAAACTAGTAGAAGTAGCCCCAGGAATTATGATTTATAAAACCATGCATCGGTTATCACGTCTTATCACATTATATTATAATGAATTTCTCGGGTTACATTTTACACAATAAATTATTGTTATAATTATTTACTCTAAAATATATTATATCTGTGTTAAACGGGTAGGTTCCTATTATTGTAGTGTGTGTGTGTGTGTGTGTCTAGTCGACGATCGCGTGCACAAGAGGACGATAAAAAAGAAAAAACGCAAAACACGATCGGTGAAAGTATACAAACACGTAGCTACCAGCTGCTGCTAAACTATATTATAACGACAATAGACGCTGCACCGAACACGCGATTTTGGATTTTTACCTTCGGCGGGCCTACAACAGTGTATCTGCAGACAGATATTTATCGTAACGCGTTCATAATGACGACTGTAAGTATAGCCGTATACAAGTACAAGCCTCCAGTGTGCGTGTGTATATGTGTGTGTGTGTGTGTGTGTGTGTGTCGCGAGGTAACTGGTTCACACGATTCGTTTTGTGTGAGTCGCGTGACATCGTCAAGTTGCGCACACGAACTTCGTGCAGATCGTCCTGCACCGCAGTCCGTAGATTCTAATATCATAATTTATAAGTAGTTGTATACATTGGTGGCAATTGGGTGGGAGGGGGAGGGTCTTGAAGGGCTTAGCCCTACCAAATATTCCATAAGCCCCTCCAAAAATATACAGTTTTTTAATTGTGTGGGATCGAATAGCTTCCCGCTTACACATTGATGTTGAAAAGGTTAGCCCTTCCCCCCTGAAATTTTAATGGATTTTCGCTTATGTGTATATAAATAATATATGAGCTGAAGGCCGTGGTTGTCGTCATCGTCAATAATCATTAATGTATCGGTTGAGAGTTTAAAATTTAACAAAAATATAATTATACCCTACACCTATATATTAGTTACAGGTGCAGATGAGTTTGTTTACATGTTTTAAATAAAACTATAATTTAAAATTGTCGAATAGAATCGATCACATAGCTCACTGTCTTACTTACAAATGCCAACAGTTTTTTTTTATTATTTTATAATGGTATATTAAAATTATAATTTGTTTCTTTAATAGAAACTTATATTTTAGCTTTTACGTTAATTTTTTTCTATAAGACTAATTTTAAAAGTACAATTTTTTAAAATTAAACTGCTATTTTAGGAGTTCTAATATGCTATTTATAAACTAAAATGTTATTCAAAAAAATAAAAGTACAAATTTGTATATTTATGAAATAAATTTAACGGTTGAATTTGATTCCTGACTGGAAGTCTGAAACTATAAAATAACGTTCGGCAATTGGAAATTTATAACAAATATGTATATTTAGGTATACCTACCTATATATCCCACGAAATCTGTGCTATTCCAGCAGGCTATTCCACTCATCTAACTAAACATTAAATGTTTTTTTATAATATTAATTAATAAAAAAACTATTTGTGCCATGTTTCATATTATAATATTGTATTCTACGAACAATTTCTAGAAAAGTATTTTGCTTTGCAAAATTAGCGTTATAAAAAATACGGTTTTTAAGATATAGCACGTTATTACAGCCTAGAGCTTATCATAATACTTGCAAGTAGGTACTTTAATATAAATATGTGTATACAATTTTTTTTAGTAACTAAATACGTGCGCTGTGATTTGACGACCAGGATTTCTGCTGCAGTCCTCCGAATAACTATACCTATACGCAGTTTATATCTGTAACATTGACACTGCAGTTAAAATGGTTAATGTCCTAGTAAAAATATTGAGAAACATATTATGTAGGTTGTATGATTTGACTTTAACGAACGGCTGCGGTCTGCTGAAACTGTATGTGGATACATACACTATTCATAATCGTTATAACGATTAATATTTCTGGTCGTAGAGCCGTCGCACAAATTTATATGCGTTTCTGCGTGGGAAAAATTATAAGAGTCCGTAACAATAAAAAAATTGGGTTTTTAATGTTATAATAATAATATGCCTATGGCCTATATATATTATGGACCGCTATAATATATTAACGAGTAATCCAGCCGGCCTTCCAGTCTAAGCCCACGTTGTCCACGACAAGTCCATATACCTAAGACTGCTTAGGTCCTATATAAGTACGATAAAAATAAATTTCTGAAATACAATACGGACAAACTTACCGTCGGCCGTCGAAGGGTTGGGCGCGAACGCGGCAACGGCCAGCAACAGACACAGCACTGCGTGTAACATGATCCACGTGCGCGCACACACTGACGTGAGCTGGGAAAAAAATTTCCGTCGAGTAGTTACCTAGACTATCATATTATGGTGGAAGAGGAGGAAAAAAGAAATATTATAAGAAGGTATAAGAGAGAAAAAACGCTCTCTCTTTCGGTCAAAAATCATCTCCTTTCGCCTTCGTCCACCGTGGCTGTACAAAATATTATCACAATATTATAATATACACGTATAATGCATATATTTTATACAGGGTGATTCACCAAGCATGGTCACTCCCATTTTTTCCTTTAATAATGACATTTTTCAAATTCTGATTTTTAAATATAATCAAAGACCATTTTCTAAATTTTTGAATTTTTTTGTAGTACTTAAGGAGTGTCCCGTGGTGACTCAAATTCTATTTTTCGAATGAGAACTCCTCCCCCCCCCCTTTTCGAATTTAATTTATTTACTAGATAATTTTTCTTAAAGTGTTGTATCACTGTATCAGAACTTCAGAACCAAAATTTCAAACAAATAGTTTTTGAGATATTTAACTTTGTGTACTAAAGATAATAGGTTCATAATAATGGGTCTAGTAGATCTAAGGGGATAACCTATGGTGATTAAAAAATGTTGGTGATTAATATTAATTTATCAACATTATAATAATTTGTAAAAATGGTCCAAGTATAATTAATACTAGATCCATAATACTACATCTGTTTTGTATTTTTGTAATATCACTTTTAAGGACTACCTACCATCTATAGAATAAACTTTTTAATGACTGAGAAACTACTCGTCCAGATTTTGCATTGAGTACATCAACATTGTCCAAAAAATATCCACTAAATAATTTACGGTAAAAAAGGGGAATTTTCATTGAAAAACAGAAGTTGGTATCGCTACAGGTCACTCCTTAATTAGTACAAAAAAAATGAGTGTATTTAAAAAAATCAGAATTTGAATATTTATACATTATTAAACGAAAAATTGGGAATGTGCATGCTTGGCGAATCACCCTGTATAATGTAAATATTATGTGTAGTTATTTATATTATAGGCAAATCACTATGTATATGTTACTACTTACTATTATGACTTGAGCACTATTTTCTTCCACCGACCGCTAAGCCGATGGCTGGCGAGATATTTTGCGGAATTTATCCATGACTTACCATAATACCGTTTTAGGTATAATATAATATACCTACCGTATATTATATTCGTATGCGTATACCGCCATACGGCTCAACGTGTATTGTAATCAATTGATTATACCTTGGACGTTTCCGCAAATGGTTTGTTTGTAGTTTATAATGATGCGGCCGTTCATCGTGTTACGAATAGGGTGATAGTGAGTAGTGAATACAGGTAAAATATAATATATTAGCTATGATTAATTTAAAATTGAAATTGATAGATAATATTATGTTTTTAGCAGTGTCCTTCAGTCAGGGACGGCCTGGGAGAAAAATTCAGGCCGGGAAAATTTATTACTCAGGCCACATATCAATGTTTACCTTAAAGCCTATAGACATAACTATAGTGGTGGTGGGGGTATGGGATGGCTGAGCTTATGTTTTACCCCCTCCCCACCAAAACTACCAATTTGTTTTATATTTATTTATTAATCTAATTATATTATGTAAGAGGGCATTAAAAAAAATTGACGTTCAATCAGTATCAATATTTTAGTGAGACTGTTCATCTCAATTCAATTTCCTTGAAGCCTAAAGGCCTAGTTACACCTATTTCTATGACTCTATGTATTATCTTTAAACAATTGAACAAAAGGTTAAATTAGCCACTATATGCTTGAATTTTTTATAACAAATTATATTTTATAAACGCTAATTAACAAATCAAAATGAATATTCATTAAATTAAGCTTTTATAATTAATTTTATATTTTAAATATAAATAATAAGTTATGACATTTTAAAGACATTTTGAAAGGAGCTTACTTTTTTGTGACAATAAATCAATTATTTGATCATTATCAATATTTATCAACATTTCTTTTTCAACTGACTTTAATAATATATTTTTTTAGTATGAAGAAACTACCTAATTATTTTAAAAAATAATGTGGTATGACCGTCAGGCCAATGACAAATCTCAATAGGCCAGGCCACCGGGAACCTCCCGGTATCCCGGTGGGCCAGGCCGTCCCTGCCTTCAGTGTCCTTATATAAATACAGTTTACCTTAAAATTTAGGTAATATCCACGAATTTTAACGATTTATTATTGAATTAAAATTTAACACAATCATACCCAATGAGGTATAGGTACAATCAACACATACAATTAAGGCTACAATTAAACATCAGAGCGATCATGAGTTTCCAAATTTTTTTTTCTACATCTAATGTAGAAAAATGAATGTTTGTTCGCCCTCTATATAAAATAAAAACTAGCGGACCGTTTTCAATAAAAGTTATAACAATAGATTCCTTGAGACTCGGGTAGGGTTTTTAGCTTATTTTCTTAACTCATATAGGTTGCTATATGGTGGCTCACGCATGAATTTTGTTTTGGTTTACGAAAATCAAATATTTTTTGATTAGATATAATTTTTTGTATTGTATTATATTTTGTCATTTAGGCAATAAAGCTAAATTCTATATAAGTTTAAAATTGAGTAACAGCTATTATAATATATTAGAAGCAAAATGTATGGTTGAGGTTCATACAGGGTGATTCACCATGCATGCTCATTGCTCACCCCTATTTTTCCTTTAACTACGAATTTATTCAAATATATTAAATAAAAATTTATATTTTAGTGAAAACAATTAAAAGGACCGATACTTCGTCATAATATTTCAATTCCATAGATCAGTGTTTTTGCTTTGGATGAAAAAAAAATAAAATCTTTTAATAATACTATGGATTTATTTTAGGGCAAAACTAACAAAAATTCTCAAATTAAAAGTAAGTTTACATTTTCGCAATTCAGAAGAAGTTGCTTCACTTTCACTTAATGATCGTTTGGAAATATTAGTACTTAGGTACCTATATATTTTTATCATTTTTTTTTATTGCGATATACAAGCATATTTAATTAAAATTAAATACATTTAAATCCCAAACCTAGTTATAATAAATAATAGGTATACGGTTTAATTTTCTAACGGTTAATACACGGTACACGTGTATAAATTATAACGGGACGCGCAGATTACGAAACGCAAAAATAAGAATCCCGCGCGACAGGCACGGCACTAGAATTTTTTTCCAGGGGGGGCAGAGTGGGGCAAATATTTTTTTTACATGGGCTAAAATTGTTTCAACAAATGCTGTGGTTATTTAAATATTTCATAAATTCTTTGATGTGGCTCTTATTTAAAAATAATGTATTATGACTTTATTATATCGTACATATTTTTCAGTGGGGGGGGGGGGGGGCTAGAGCCCCACCTTGCCACCCCTTGGCGCCGTGCCTGCCGCGCGATCGAAAAGAAATCTCGTTATATTCATCTTCGCAGTGATATGTATTATTAATATAATAATATTTAGTATTATAAAAAATATGTACATATTATACATGTGGGGCGACGCGTTGTAAAACGTACCGGAACGGTTTGAAATTATTGAGTAATAATAATAACACGCAAATTTACCCTGCGAATTAACCCAAAAATTTGGCATCTTACAATGTGTAAGTTTAGTTATATCGATATATATTATAATGTTATATTGCAAATGGGCTGCGACGATTGTTTCATTAAACTACCCATCACAAAAAATAATTAATGTCTAAGCGTATCGAAAAAAATTTAAAAAATGCTGATTCTTATCCTCATACCATATTATATATTTGTCGACATCAAAAAAAATTCCTTAGGTTTCATTATATTATAATTATTTAAAAATAAAAAATAAAAAAAAAAATTTTAAAAACACACTTTTCCATAAAAACATTTAAAAAAAAATTTTAAAAATTGCACTAAAAAGACAAAAATAATTCTCTGTACTTAAAAATAATGAAAAATTTATTGATGAAAAATTTAAAAGTGTGTGGTGCTCATACACTTGACATATATTCCCAGTCACTATCTTATAAACATGATTGAACAAAGAAGTGTATGTGAGACTTTCCTTGGCTTTTAAATTTTTCATCAGTAAATTTTTCATTATTTCGCTCTTATACTTGACATATACTGCCAGTCACTATCTTATAAACAGGATTGAACAAAGAAGTGTATGTGAGACTTAGCTCGGCTTTTAATGTTTTGTATGATGCACCACACACTTTTAAATTTTTCATCAATAAATTTTTCATTATTTTTAAGTACAGAGAATTATTTTTGTCTTTTTAGTGCAATTTTTAAAATTTTTTTTTAAATGTTTTTATGGAAAAGTGTGTTTTTAAAATTTTTTTTTTTATTTTTTATTTTCTACTTTTTAGTTGAAAGTAAATAATTAAGAACATGAAGTTACGAACAGTCTGTTGCTCTTATTTTCACTGCTGACTGTAGTGTTTAAAGAATATCGGTATCCGGTGTTTTCGGTACCTATATCAGAATACCGGTATAATGTTATTTGGTAATAATTACCGTTGTTACCATAGATATTATAATAATGGATAGGACACGCCTATACTTGCTTCGTAAGAGGTTGCGGTTTTTTTTGGGGAAGAGAGAAAGTTCAATATCTGCGAGAGATATTACGGCGACGTCGTGGGGACAATCCTTTTTTTTTTTTTTGGTCCATGTCCCAAAATGACAACGGATTATTGTATTGTCATCCAAGACCAAGGTCTATACCAATTTTCAGAATTTTTCATCTTCAAAAAGTGCCTCAAATCGAGCGCGCAAGATTTGATCACAGACAGACGTGAAACCAAACTTAAGAAAAGTGTTAAAAAGACAAATAATTACAAAAAAGTATAATTTAAGTCAATTTTGCTATGTATAGTTTGTGGCATGCGTAACCACTTAATAAACTACTCAGGTGAAGCTGTAATCAGAACAATTGCACGAAGAATATAATTTAAAAATAAATTAAATACATATAGGTATTGTGTTACAGTTGAATTTACTAAAAATTAATGTATAGTATAAGTAGTATCAAATTTATGAATGACCTAACCTAACCTGATGCAGTAAAGACTAAATAGGTACCATACTGCAATACCTATAAAGTACCTAACCTAATCAATCGCGTACAGCATCGACGAAAAATAAATTACTTCGCCCAATTAGTTCCCGCCATCATCGTAGCATATCGAGCAGTATAATATATAAACTATATATTATTATAGTTATATACACATTACACACGTGCGGCGTTATTATAATATTACGAGATTCCGATGTATCCGTAAAATTATAGAAAGTAAAAAGAAAAACCATCATAATCTTAATATCGTACGTTATTGATTTTTGGAAAGCAATTATTATTTTCACACACGCGATCGACCGTTTAAAATCGGAAAAGTAATAAACCGATGCTATGTTGTACACTATATTATAGCATCTAGCGGGTAGAGGAATGCCGGAGCTATATGAATTATAATGACCATAAGTCCATAACTATGTTATAAGGCTTTGTCATATACGCTGACCACTATTCAGACGCACACGAATAAATGAACAAATAATAATACTATTAACACTTTTATATTGAACACGGACGAAAAAAAAAATCGATGATTATGTAGCGAGGAAAAAAGATTGTAAATCACGGTCAAGTAATTGTTGAGTCTCTAGCTTACAAACAAATGAATAGACAGACAGACAAACATCCATTCTTTATACCGTTATTTGTCCATAAATGGAAGAGGATTCATTTTTTTTATCGATTATTATCATCGTTCTTATTAGTTATTGTCTACAATTAGTTCCTCGCGATGAAAAGGATGCTTGATGTACTCTAATATATTATATTTTATACTATTGAAGTATTGAATAATATTACACTATACAAACGGCGCCGGACGAAACACTACCTATCAGCTGATCGGCGCCGCGTGACCGTTTGTAAAAACGATCATTCCGTCTATATATATATATGTGTGTGATGGATGTATAGCCAATATCTATATGTTAGATTTGTAGGTAGCCTATTGCCATGTGGGTATAGAATATACTTATCAAATATAAATATACCTACTGTAATGATGAAAATAGGGAATACCAACATGGATGTCAAAAGACGATGCTGAAGAGATTTTAAACGTGAAATTCAACCATTTCAAGACAATTACACAATTAAAATACCTGGAAACAATGATTATCCAACAAAATAATATAGAAATTAAAATACAAAAAATAATTCTTATGGGCAATAGCCAATATATTAAGTGCTAGCTATTATATATATATATACCTTGGACAATCGATTGAAGTCAAGGCTACTTTCAAAAAATAAAAAAGTCCATTTATATATATCGCACGCTGATGAGATTGATAGTAATGCACGAGTCACAATAATGTGGTCACTATAACGTTTATGTTATTGGAAATATTTTTTTACGTAACTTAAAGTCATTAAAATAATCAACATTTTTGAGAATAATATATGTTTTATCGTTTTAATTTGTTTAGTTAATTATAAGTATTTAAAGTTTTAGCAATCCATGCGCTCAACCAACCCTGCTTAAATAAGTACATAACTTAGGTATTAACTAATCATTCTAAATAAAATTCTCAGAAAAATATTTTGTTCCAGAATAAGAAAGTTATTTTACTTAAAACAATATAAAACACAGCAAAAAACTTTTTTTTTCAAAAATGGTTTTTTGAAACTACTTCAAATTATGTAAAAAAACATTTCTAAAAACGTTGAGAAATTTCGGGAAAATGTATGTTTACCTTTAAAATAATCATGTGTGATAGGCACACCGGCACCGCATATACAGCATAATAATAGAATATTTTATTATTATAATAATATTGTACTAGTGTTAGTCTCCAGGCGTGTACCTTACATTATAATGTAGGTATACACTATGGGCGAGAAGAAAGTCGCTAGATAGATCTTTGGATATGTAAAATAATATAATATTCTACAGGTGAATAATAATAATAATAATAATAATATTGCAGTGTGTTGTGTGCAGCGCCTTAATCAACGGTTTTATATTATTGTTATTATTTGCGCGCTGCGCGAGAAAGGCGTAGAGTGTACATAGATATACGCAAATATTATTATTTTTATCGTTTATACTATAAACCTATACCTATATAGGTACCTAAATATTATTATTATATGTTTGTATACAGCTGAGTTGTATCTAAGCGCCGCCGGACCACGTGTGGATTTCGCGCTGTGGTTTTGAGGCACTCGTGTGTTTGTGAGTCGAGAGAGACTATATTATATTATTATATTATAATATATTGTACGCGAATATAATACGACCGCATTATAAAAGAAAAATTATCGTTTAACGAGCCACGTCGAAGGGACGCCGCCACGCCGGATAGGCCAATCATATAATATAATAATAATATACGTCATATAAGTACGAAGACTGTGCGAAGAAACGACAATGACGATAAAATATGATAGTAATATATATATGGTGTATTATGGAGATTTATAATTTTATTTATCGTATTGTAGTAAAAATAAGACTCTTATTATAAGAATTTCTAATTTAATGAGATTTATAATAATGTGTCCATACGATACGATTATAATAATATTATTATATTATAGATTGAAACACATTGTACCTATTTCTTATAAATTATAATATGTACGTTGTTAAAAAAATAACTGATCGAATGCGTTCGATTATTAAATTAATTGATAATTACACTGAAAATAAAATAAATATCTAAAATAGCTGGATATGTAATATATTATATTATGTTATGTTATATTATATATTATATGTAATATAGAGAATTGAATATATTGTGGGTAAAACTTTAGATTGGTATAACATTATTGTTATTATCATTGGGTGTGATAAATGTATACATAATGTATCATGTTCAAATTGTAAATATGTCTGTTTTTTTAATATAAAAACTAATTAAGGCTCGTAAGTTGTAACTTGTGTAGCAGTCTAGCAACAGTATATAAACAGTATTTAAAAGTAACAGTATAGCTTTATAAAGGAATAACTACAAAGCCCAGTGGTGTATTTGCTCTCTGACAAACAGCACATCCCGAAAACATTGAAAAGAATACGGTGCCGAGAGTCGTGACTCATGCCCTCATTATCCATGAATGATAATAACACTTTAATTTTAATGATATAAATCTAATATCTCACAGATATCACCTGCGTCGTTAAATATTAAATTTACAAAATCAGACTCTCCAGTAGGAGTTCACTGAATATATTATATTTAAATAGAAATGTATCAGTATTGGGCAGTTTGGCACATTCTATAAAAAAAAGAAATTCGTTCCATTCCTTGCATAAAAAAAAACAAAAGGAATTCGTTATTTTTCTTTTTATTATAGTTACATTAAAATAATGATGAAAATAAGAAATGCAAATTCTCCAATCAGTTTGTAATATTTAATTTTGATTAAATCACTTACCTAACAAAATATCATAATTTAAAATTTGAAACTCCTTATGGTTGTATTGTTGTAATAAATTTTACTGTCATGATCTCTTCAAATATTTAAAGTCATGGCTTCTATGTACTATGGCATCTATACTCACGCGATGATTAGGTACATATTTACATTTCAGCTTTGACACTGTCTAGAACTTATTTTATTATATAATATTATACAACCTAACCTAACCTAACCTAGCCTAACAGTCAAATAAAGAAACTGTTTTTAGCAAATTGTGACTGTCGTGGTCTCGTTATTAGAAAGTTAAGCGCGAAATATATCATTCGATCTGAAGTGAACAAAATAATATATTATGATCATGTTTAAACCTTATACGAATACAATTTTATATAAATAAAACAATGATTCCAATAATTTTAAGTTATTTCATAATTTAAAACATAATAATATGTTATTAGAAGAATATCTCAACAAAATTTTATTCAAATATATAAAATAGTTATGTTTAAAATTCACTATTAGAACGATTGTTTGACAATTATTAGAACAATGTATTCAAATAATAGATACTTGTAATTGCTGTCAATTATCTAAATAAAAATGTGTCCATCTATGTTGTATACAGGCACATTATATTATATAGATTCCATCACGCGCTGTTGTTTCGCGGATCTTTCGTAGAATAGAAATTTTGTAATAATATATAATATAATATACCTACCTACCGCTTTATATAAATTATAAATCTAGAGAGGCCGTACAACACCTGGACACAACAACAGTATTCATCCGAAAAATCTTAAAAAGTTTGGGACACTTGGCCTTTATAAAAAGGTCTTTAGCTTTACCTACTACGGCCGGATAATGTACATGCGGAGGACACTTTCCATAATTTGTATGGTGACGAATAATAATTACGACCATTAAAATCTTATATTTTTTTTAAAAATAATATTCTTCCTATTTGCATTGCACCGTCGGGACTAATTTGCAAGTTTTGCGAGATTGCATAGTATTATAATAATTATATATACGCGTTTCGCACGTTGATACGGACGAGATACGAGACGTTAATATATTTTATAATATGCGTGTTTGTGAAAAAAACGATATACCAAAGATTAACTTGTCGTTTGCGTGCGGCGTGCGAGAGAAAAATAAATCGAAAGTCGAATAGGCCGAATACCATAATATAATATAGGGTATTTAAACGAAGACATCTTTCGTGTATAAGTAATCGTCCGACACAGCTTATACGATTTTAATTATAGGCGATCAGCCCGATGACGAGACGGAAAATAATAATAGCGCACAATTCATACAATGACGTCCGCATTCGTGATTGGCGCCGTGTGAACAAAGGGAACATCCCGGTCTGATAATCCGCGAGATTTATTCATTTATTTTACCTTATCGTATTGTCGAAACGTAGCTGCTGCCTTACGCATACGCGACATTGACAAAACTGCTGCGACCATAGCTGCACACGCTTAAGCGAAAGAATCAAATAGTGATCGTTTGCTATACAATTTAAATAATATTAAAGGCCACATTAATATTATAATTTATAATCAATATTTCCGCCAAAATCAACCGTTAGATTGTATTTTCCACCAAAAGTAATAATACTTCGCCCGTGGGCTTTAGAATCTTAAATTAAATACTGAATAACCGCTTCATTGGTCGTATTATGGATACAATATTTAGACCAGGGGTCGGCAATTAATTTATGTGGCGGGCCAGATATTTCAAAAAAAAATTTCGAGGGCCAAAAAAATCTTAAACATAGTTTTATCATTAATGTATTTATTTTTGTATTAAAAACACATTTTAAGACAAAGTATTTAATATTTAATTATTTATAAAGTAATACATTATTACTGCGGCACGTTCAACAACAACACAGATAATGATAAACCGTTATTATTGTCTCAGCGCCTCATAAAATCGATTTCAATATTAGTTTAATTTTTGTTATGAAGGGTGGGGGGAGTGATGCATAGGATATATAGGAAAATTAAGAAAATTTTTGGCGGTCCATTTTTTTTCCTTCCGTGGGCCGGACATGGCCCGCGGGCCGCCTATTGCCGACCCCTGATTTAGACTATTAGTAATCATAATTCAAGTTACTGTTTTTAATCTTAGATTTATAATATAATCTTAAGTCAAAATCAAAACTTTCACTAGCTAGTATAGGTATACATTATGCATACTAAAAAACAACCCCTGCAAAACGCAATTAAAATCGATTTGAATGTATGGCGTCCAAATTTGAGGCTCCCCACAATAAACTCGAGCAAAATCAAAAATCAAAATACAAATAACTCAAAACAAAAGTTGTCAATTGTATCCAACAAAAACCTAACCACGAAAAGTTACAGACCCAAAAATGTTCTTCCAAAAAAGTCTGACTATCAAAGTATAGTGAGACCTAATAACAATAACATTGCGGCCAAGTTGCCTTATTTCTTTAGTCAAATATATTCAAACGCGAGCCAATCTCTTTTAACTTTATATAAGGCATAAGCTTATCACTTGGCTAGTTTCCGATTTTGTAATTTTGACGTTGTCAATAACTGAAATAGATTTTAATTGGTTATTAACTGGTTATTTTTCTTCAAAACTGGACAAGTGTACTTTAACATCATTTTTATGAAGTTTAATTTTGGAGAAAATTACATATTTAAACAAAGAATAAAGATGTTAAGTAGTTATTTTATTGTAATTAAAAATATTATTTGTGGGTACTTGAAACTTATAAAGTACCGTAATTGTGGGTGAATTGGAACAGTTTTGCACATTTTAGCTGTTATATGCTAGCTCTGGATCTAAAATATGCACAACGCTTCCAAGTACATCAAAATTTGGCCAAAAATTACCTAACTAAAAACTTATTTTTATAAAAAATTTTAAGTGCGATGTTTCCATTTACCCGCACGTGTGGGTAAAAAGAAATGACCATTTATTTTTCATATAATTTTTTATTCAACTCTAATTATTAGGTCAAATAGAAACAGAATTTAGAGTTTTAAAAAAAAAACAGTAGATTACATAATTATTAATAATTATAGCCTTTATTTAATGTACCTATTTATTTAAAAAACAATCAGGCTTGTATACGGTTAGCATGTTTCTATTCATCTCAAATTCAAAATGTTTAAATTAAAAAATACATAAAAATAAGGTATCGATTAAGTAGGATTGATACTTTCGTTAATTAATTTTTGACCTTTTTCAGAAACGGTCAAAAAATATTTTTTGAAATTATCACTTATCGTTCATGACCATAGACTTTTAATATTAATATTGTAAGAACGGCCCTAAGTCTATGTTCACGATAACCATGATAACAAAGTTGATAGTACATTTTTGGAGGTAAAATCATTTTTTTTTTGTCTTATCATTAATTATTTTTGGAGGTAAAGTTATAAATGAATTTGATTCTTCACAACATAACCAAGTTATTACATCTACAACTTATAAATATGATTACACTTAGATTATAGTTATTGGTCAATGGATTTGATTTCTAATTCTAAATTTTGTTTCTATTCACCCTACAATAATTACAATATATACTATTATATTTTATACAATAAAGAAACTTTCAAATGCAATGATTTCGGAAAAAATTAATTAAATTATTGTATATAACTACTAGTAAAATGAATAACTAATAGAATTCATTTGTCCAAGTGTCTACACTAATTTTTTCGAAAAAGTTGTAATTTTGTTTACATAATTTTATGTCATTTCAAAACAATATTTCTGAATAAAAGATATAATTTTTTTTTAATTTTGTTAACAAATTAATGTTTATACAGGTTCACCAACAGCTGGACTATATGCTTATTTCTTTGCCTTTTTGCCTTTTTTTGACTTTTTTGATTTTTTGCCTGTTTTTCTCTTTTTCTGGACTGGTGGCGGTGGCGGCGGCAACAGTATCGTCGAAAAGTCCGTTTCAAAACATTGCGAGCAACCGTCCTTGTACACCAGTGGCGCGATCACCCGGCACGGGTCCACCCGACCTACGTTCACGATGAACAAATCCGCATCGTCCACGATTTCGTGGTTCTTCAACCGATTATTCGACGACCAAACGTTCCCTGGTCGGGTGCCGTCGATCAAGTGGCCGACAAACGCGTTCGCCGCTTGTCCCGTCCTGAAAGGACAACGGGAGGCCGGACAGTTAAGGTCGAACAAGCACGGTTTGCCATGTTGATCTCTGTCGGCGTCAAACTCACCGCTCTGCGCCTGCGAATTCGTCTTCATCTCTTTGTACAAGGCTGTTAACTTTTCCATCATCGTCATAACGCAGTTGGCCTGTTTCATTTCCGAGCCGCAATGGCTGTCGGGATCTGCACACGAAAATGTAATATTAGATGCATTGACGGATCTAGGGGAGTGGGGTGGATCGGGGGATGACGGTGATTTGTCCCCAGGTGCAACATTTTTTGAATTTATGAGAGGACATATTTACACTGAGTAGGTATTTGAGTTGGCACTCGGCCAAGTAAACTTTTTTTCTTTATAAAATGTAGTTACATATAGCCTGTAGGTACCTACGCGATAAATAGTAATAAATAATAATGCTTTGATTTTCAACGTCGAGGGTGGTTTCTGATAGAAAATTGGATCTAGTTGGAACTTTTGGGAGGTTCATATGGAAAATTCACAGTACTTTTCAAAAGCGTCGGGAAAACAAATAAAACCTGTTTTCAAAAACTATTAACTATATATACCTGACATTTTCAAAAAATTATTATATTAACATTTTCTGTAAATTATAAAAATTTTGAAATGGTTTGACTCTTTTTGAGTTATTGATAGACATGAAAAATTTTCCAAATTTTCGAATTTATTTTGATTTTTTCAATATTATTGGAAATATATAATTTTTCGCAGAGTAAAAAATCTTGAAAACAAAACTTAATACAAGATTTCTCATAAGTCGTTATTAGAGTAATAAAAAAAAAACTAGCGTGAATCCACAATAATTTTTTATAAGCGTCTGAAGTTAACATTTTTATGAAATTCGTCAAAATCGCAAAATAAGTAATTTTTATAGGTACACTGTTACAAAATATTAAATAATCTAAAAATATATAAAACACAGTTTTTTTTATACAGATTTTAATTTAAAATTAAGACAATATTTGATATTGTAATATTATATAACGAAGAGTAACGGTTTTAGTTATTTTGATGTACCTAATTTAAAAATATTATTCGTGGGTATACTTTAAACTTTTATACATACAATGATATTTTCAAATTCTATGTTTTCTGCAATAATTAATTCAACTTACGGTATTATTAGGTAATTGTAAAATAAATTACTTTAATAACAACAATATCATAAAATATACTTAGTAATATAGACCAACACACCAGCTTTTGTTAAAAAACGTTTTTTGTATATAATCTTATTATATCATGGAATTTAAATCATCCATTACAGTGACCCTAACCACACCTACTAATACTACTACTACTACCTACTACTTTTTTTTCACATTTTTATTTTATCGCATCGCCAGACTCGTGGGGGAGGACTGTCTTTGCTTTGATTTCCCACCGAGCCACCATCTTTTATTCATCTAAATAAGCTTTATACATTTTACTTATACTAAACATTCAACATTTTATGTAAAATAAAATAAAACCGTGAACAACTACTTACTACTTCTTACTACTACTACTACTACTACTACTAGTACTACTATACAGAATACTAATATATTTTAATTGTCAATTTTTAATCTATTATATATTTTTCGTTCATTAGACATTATATGGACATCTCTTTGTATATTTGAGTTATACTGCACGATCAAACTCTTGCGATCTCGAAGACCCAAAATGTTTTTTTCCTGGTCCGCACGACTGCTTCGCGTCCTACTTATCTATATCTACATGCTACTCACTTTCTTTAATTTGGATTTATCACTGTCCACCAACAATGCAGCTGATCATAATCTTTTGCCCATAAACGAAACGAAGTACAAGTAGGTACAAGTCACATTTGGCACGTTACTTTAAAATGTTACCACATAGCTACAGTATAGTACTTACCTCACTACCAAAACTGAATGAATATTGACTTTTCTTTCGTAAATAGTATAATAATATAATAATAATGTATCCATCTACCAAAATAAGGGTCTCTAAATATACATTTACAGGGTGGTCCATTTAACGTAAAATAATGTTAATGAGTGTCTATAGTGAAACTCCATATGACTATATATCTATAAATATATAGATGTATACAATTTAGCTATCGTCTAAATTTACTATTATTAATAATTGCATATTTGTGCAAAAAAAAATCATCGTCTTGAACACGCGACAAATTTAGTATATAAATTCTATGAAATTTGTATTCGTTTAGTGAATAATAGGTATACGTGATGGATATGGTTTTACCTTGCTTGACCTTTGGTCGTTTGTTTCTGCATGAAGTTTTGTGTTTGCATATTTTCTTTGGGCTAAGCATTATTCTTTCAGTACAATCCATCGCCGACGCTTGTGTAGGAACGCATTCGTTTATTGCTTTGTACTGATATTTATTACTATCAGGCGCACGGTTGAAATGAGTAACCACTAAATCCCCTTGCGAAGTCAAACGGACGAAGACTTCTACGGTGCCCACGGGATGTGGACGGCCATTATCGTACAGCGGCAAAACCTGCGCGTGATACACACCGCGACTTCAATCAATTATAACTTCCAATAATTTTTAATATTTTTTTTATATCATACAACGCGCCTAGTTAACTATTTAAGACGTACCTTTGTCGTATGGTAACGAATAAGCAGTAATAAAATATAACCTATAAATTATGACAACTCGGAATGTATACGTTACCCGTTTCAGTTTTCGGGCCCTCTGTTCCTGGTTGGGGTTCAGTATGACGTCGACGAACGTCCGATCGAACTCGAGCTTTGTCTGCGCGACATATCGCATTTGCTGTTCGCCAAGCACACGCCTGTTCACGCTAATGATCGCGCAAAAGTCACGGGCTGTCCGGCAAAGGTCCGCCGTGCTGACCGTCAACAAGCATGACTTGCCGTTGGTCATCAGGATTTCGCCCCCGCCAACCTTACCGTCGGCGCAAAAGCCGCCCTCGCATATTACCAATTCGACCAGCCTCGGGAACCGGAAGCACACACACACCGGACACGTGTTGTGTATCTGGACCTGATCCGTCAACGTGACGCGATACACGATCACCTCCAACATAAATAGATTATTTCCGGTAACGGACATTTGGCCGTCGATTATGCTGCCGCTGCTGCTCGTAAGTATGAAGATTAGGTACGCATATATTGGTCTGGTCCTCTAGATTTTTGCTATTAACACTGACGGTATATGTGACGAAATTTTGACAGCAATGTCTTGTTCACCACAATTCGTGTTGTTAAATTGTGTAAAATTTGTTTGTTTGTTTATGTCTACGGATTTTCCATACTTAGCGTCTTGGCAACCCACTCGCTATTTTACTCGTTTTCGGTTAGGCGACCCGAACACGAAATTCATTTTTTGAAAATACTGCATTAATATAGTGTGTTATTGTTTAATTTTTTTATGGTGGTCTTTTTCATTATAAGACACTTTAAATAGCCAAAAAGAATACCTATTACACCAGAATTGTTTCCAACAAAAATCTTTTAAAGATTTAAATTTTTTGTTTTTTTAAGCAAAGATTAATCATGATTAAATTGCAAACTAGTGAAACTGAATAGATACTAGCGTTTAAGTATGTATTGCTAGAATATGTATTAATATGTATTATATAAGATGAATCTAAAACTTTCAATATCTACGTAATTTAAACTCACTAATTGAATAAACGAAATATTTTATTTTACATTTTTATCAACTACAGATTCTTATAGTGAGTCTCGGGTCTCTGTCCGATTACAACAATACTCTCAAAAATAACGAAATGTTACCAACTAATGGCACCTATTAATTGTGATTAGTCGTTACAAATTACAATATTATTCGATTAGTTACAACTTACTGAGGTCACTGCTATATTGTATAGCATTGATTACGTATATACCACTTAATCAATGGGTACATATTAATACATTTTAGAACAATACGATGACTGCCGTTATCAATATTAACAGCAATTTCAGGTCTAGGATATACAAATTTTAAACCGTATACAAATAATGTTATATAATTAAAAGAAAACGTGAAGCATTTATTTAATCACGAATTTTTTTTTCTAATACTGCGATTGCATAATGTATATCAGCAGCAAATAATGAACGTCATGTGAACGAGCGTAAGGTGAATTTATCCGTAGACGGTAAGTTTAGTCTCATCTCGATTATAATAATATGACGTATTGACGTTTACATATATTTTCCACGACGTCTAGTGCTCGCATTATTACAATATCGTATTGTCAATCATGTTAAAATAATAATATAATATGAAGTACCTACAATATATATTATCATGCGTGTATAACAATATAATAATAAAAATTGTTGTCGGATACATCTCGATCGGCCCGATCGGGGTATTGACATTGACTTCAACCATGTGTTATATATAATATATACGCTGCTCATCGATCAAGACGTCCGCCGTGACTTTACGATGATATTATAATATTGTATAGGTACAGTCTTCAAATATATATTATTTATATTTTATACTATACGTTTAATTATAACAACGTCCGGAAAATATACATCGTCACGACTTTACACTGACGCATGTCGATCAAAACGTGTGCTTCGAGTAACACATCAAATCATATAATATGGGTATCGTTTTAAATATTATTAATGTGTGATTTATTGATTTCCAAAACAGCATGTTTACCGTACTCGCGTATAATAATTACAGCAAGAAAACAATTATCATTGTCCATCATTAATAATATACAATTATACCAACGATTCACGGACTCACCACGACTTCATTCAGTCGCAAGATAAAATATAATATATAATAATATTATGTTGTATCATAATTTTAGATTCTGAGCGAAGCGATGAATGTATTGATTTTACAATGATGTGTGTTTTTTCGATTAATATTAGTTTTTTAAAATTAATGTCGACAAAAAATGTTCGCTCTGTCAAAAAATTTGAATACGTAATACAAGGTTCCTCATAAGTTGTTTTTAGTAGAAATTAAAAAAAAATAAGCGTAATTTTACAATAATTTCATTATTAGATGACTAGATTGTGTTGAGTAAGTTACAAATCACACAAATTGTCACTTTTAGTTTTAGATTCTGAGCGAAGCGATGGATGTATTGATTTTACAATGATGTGTGTTTTTTTTTTTTTTTTTGTGTCTGTCATCACCTTTTAGGACAGTAAAAGTGCTTGGATTTTCTTCAACAGTAACTTTTCTGATAGGAAAGTGAATCTAGTTGGTACTTTGAGGGGTCAAAAGTAAAAATTTCCCAGTAGTTTTCAAAAGCGACGTGAAAACCAAAAGAAAAATTAAGGAAAAACGGGCGATAAAAACTTTTATGGCTAAGGATTGAAAAATTAAAACAAGGCCCCACGTAAATAGGTTATATATAAATTACTTTATTCACAATAATATCATCAAATATACTTGGTAATATCATAGGCTGACTGACCGTTTTCGCTCAGAATCGTATTTCTAATACAATGATATTATATCATTATTCAAATTTAACACCATCCATTACAGTGACCCACTTGTACCTACTGTACAGCAGAGCGACATCCACTTACCCACCTTTTTTAATTTTTGTATTTTTCATCACATTTTTAAGTATTAAAAGTGTTTGGATTTTCAACTTCAATATATTCATTGACATTTTCACCAAATGTTTATATTACTATTTCATAACTATAGGTGCATTGTATAATTTTCAAAATATTTTGAAATCCAATTTTCGTTCGGTCAAAAAACTTGATAATGTAATACAAGTTTTCTCGTCCACGCGCTATACGAATACATATTACGTAAATCATATTAAATTCATAATGTACATATTATTAATAAATATCAGTTTAAAATATTTGTAAATGAATAGTTTATAGAACGGTTTGCGTGATAAGGTACTCAACAATACGAACAATCATTGAACTTTAATAAGTGTACACTGTAGATATCGTTTGGTTTTGTTCTAAATACGAATGCGACATAATCCCAGTACAAATGTATAGAAATTCAACAATGTGTTGAGTATTTTTAGTTTGATTATTGTTCGTACAGTACATAATTTCCAAAAGGATTATACCTGTTGATAATAGTAAGTCTTTTACTGTGTGTTTGTAACTGATAATCGTGTAACCACATATATTTATAGTAGAAATACTGTCTTTTTAATAAATAGTTTGTTACGTACTTATATATATTATATAACAGTTGTGGATGATAATATTTTAAGAACGTAATATTAAGTAAAACATTGATTTAAGACAATTATCATTGTGTAAATAAATACCTGTTAATACGTTGTTAAGCACATTGTTGTGCAATAAATTACAAGACTGAACAACTTATTGAAATAAATAAAAAAAAATTACGATCAAAATCACAAGGCTATACTTCTGTGAACTACACGGGAAATCGTCAAGTCAATATAACTTAAAGACTTAAGACAAATCGGGATTATAACGGTAGGTATGTAGTAGGTAGGTACTTGAGTTAGTCTCACATAGAACCTACCTATTGTAAAAAGTAAAGTGTAGAGTATAAACTATGTTAGTTGATTAGTTGAATCTGTAATGAAATTACAAATTCAAAAATATACCCACCTACATTATCAATTTCACAGTATTGTACCTTGGAATTTATCACCAGATAAATTCAATAAAATTATAATTATTCATCAAATAGTGTTTGTATTATGATAAAAAAAAAATATATTCATAAAGATTAAACATGTTTAACAAGCATTGGATGTACCGATAGAAAACTCGATTTGATGAAATCTATGTCTTAACTTTTAATAAATATTTTATTGAAAATTAGGAACTTGAAATCTCATAGGTTTATCTTTGATGTAGTACAAATATATACATATTATATTATATGTAATATTTATGTCTATTCTAAATTCCCCGTATTATCCATAGTATTTGCTATGCAAGTATATATACCTAACACCTACTTATTAGTTGAAAAATAAAAATTTGAAGGTTGACATTTTCTATATAAATAGAAGTTACTTCCAGCCTCTGTGACTATTTTTTTAACATAAACATTATTTTGATTATTAATGTGTAAAAACGCAATCGATAGTAAAATTGTGTAGGTATACATTATTTCCAAGTAGTAAAAAAACGAGCCTTATTGTTATTATTTTCCGTATAATATTATATTAAAGATAAAACACTATATTCAAGTCGGGTGGAACTATACGGTCGTTAATACACGTCATGCGTCATAGTTTGGTTTCCTGAGACACTGGTTCGTACGTATCTGTCTTGTTGTGGGTGGTTTTACCGTTCTTCGGCACCGTCTCGGCCATGTACTTCGGATACACAAAGTTCCGTATACAGGGCGTTAGCAGTCTGGGATCTACGTTCTCGTCTGTGGGGAACAGCAGGCTGACGGCAAGTCCGACGGCGATCCCAACCAAAGTGCCGATGGTACTGTAGTGCATGTATGAAACTGTATAAATTGTCCACACATTTGGACTCGCATACACGTCTTCGTTCAACCGACTTAACCTGTCATTAAATACGATACCATAAAAATATAAGATAGGTAATGGGACAATGGGTTCTATATATGGGCATTTTTCAAGTGCATCCTAAAATTAAATCAAAGATATAATTATATCGCAGTCGGGTTTGACTAAAAATATCAGTGATAACACTGCGGAGTGCGGACGCAATTGGGCAATTCATAAGGTAAAATTTTAAAAACGAGACGCACTCGGACGACGCTCAAACGACTTGTGCGAAACGATCGGACGAAACATCTGTCGTAGGTAAAGGTGTAGCACAAGCTCATCGATCGTATGTCTGGCTGTCTGCTTTAATATATTTATTTAATATATATATATTTACCCTGAAAAATCTGTATGATTTCTGAACGTTGTGTTGGCGGGACATCCGGATATCAAAACGTCCTTCTCGACGAACTTCAATTCGTTGTTGTATATGGCGAACTGAGCTCCAGCAACTATCCAAGCCATGACAGCCAAGCTAGTTAACATCCCACACATCGCTCCCTATGTACACAAATGTATCATATGTGTGTAAATAATTATTGTATTTTGCTATAACTGTAAAAGTGGACGTATCCTATGCGCGTGAAAGAAAATGTACATTTAATTGACCATCTCGTAAAATATCTTACTGGGTTTTAAATATTTACGTTAGTAATAACTAATTTTAAGTAATTTGGAATCAGCTCAGATTAAAGGTTTTAAGCAGACTTACTCTGGAGTTTGCCCACGGAAAACAAACCCCTAACGTGAATACTGACAATAACGCTCCACTCGTCACACTGCCCAGACTGATTGACATCTATATAATACACATTGTGTCATGGATTATTTTTACAATACAATTATTTACAGCGATCCAGTTTAAGACGTATATACTTGAAGGATTCCGTTCAATTTTTCAACCACAAACACCAAGATCACGCATATGAAACCGCTGATCACTGCGATGCACTTCATAATAACGCTGGCCTTCAAATCGGTCACTGTTATGCCCATCATTTTCACTATGAAATCTTCGTAAATCGTACCGGACACAGTGTTAATCTGCGCTGACATTGTACTATAGAATTTACGCATCATAATGGTTAGTGTCATCCGTCTTGTACGGGGGATGAGGGATTATGGGGTTTTTGTAAAATAATTTTTTTAATATAATATAGGCTAAAATAAACACGGTCAATGGGAGGACGGGCTTTAGCCCCTTTAAGCCCCCCCTGGCTACACCTCTGCATATAGATGTATTGAATAGGTTTAAATAATGTATATAGTATAATATTCTATTATATACCTCAAGGCAGCGCTAACAATACCGGAAACGAATAGACCGGTGAGTCCTGGAAATTTCGAGGCCACGTCCATCACATAATACGGCACTAATTTCCTGTCGTTGTCTATGTACTGAAATCATTAATTCAATTTAATAATTAATCAAACATACAATAATAATATAAGAGGCACGCATCGTTATAAGTTATAACTGCAATATATAATATTATGTCGATGCGCCGTAATGAAATAACTGACATTAGCCATCAAGGGATCGCAGTCTTTGTACTTGGCGTAGATCAACATTCCTATAGCGCCGGTCAAGAGTTTAACGACGGCCATACCCAGAACAAAGAAAATCGCAGCTTTTCGAGCTTTCGCATACGTGGGCAATGCTACAAAACGTTGAACGGCTCCCGGATGAATGCCCAGTGATGCGAGCCATTGAAACGTCGTGCCTATGCTGACGGTCCAAAAAGTATTTCTCAAAAACGGATTTGGGTCCATCCTAAGTGAAATATAATTTAAAATTAGTCCTATATAATATGTAAATCTCATCGCGGTAACAATAATATACGATGGGCGACAAAAAAAAATAATGAAAACGTGAAACCCAATAATACGCGCAGCTATTATTATAGAAACCGTTCAGTTGTTATTTGAATAATCACATAAAATATTTCTTACACCAAAAATAGGTACACGGATTAGTCTTAATATTATGTCTTATTATAAAATATTTTAACCGCATGAACGATTAGTTAAATTCAAATGAAACAATTAAAAACGGTTAAGTATAAATACTTAAAAAATTCTATTCGGCCTCCTTCTTGGTTGGCTCTGATCATGTTTCCGAACCCTCCGACCTGTATAGCTCCCAATATGATCACGATCATGATTGAAACGGCTGTGAAAATACTTTGAATCGCATCTGTCCACACTACTGCTTTCAGTCCGCCCTAATAATTGCAATATAACGCGATTAGAACCGAATAAGTTTAAAATCAAACGATCGCATTAATATTTAATAGTAATAGTTTGTAATAAGTATTAAACTTACGATGGTGGTATAAAATATACAAACGACGCAAATGACCAGGGTTATTAAATGCACATCGAGTCCTGTAACTGTTAATGTGAAAACAATGGTTATTGTTGATATCTACGAAGTATTCAAATCAATTATGCATTTATACGTTGTGTAGAACTAAAGCAGATGTCAGTGAAACATAAAATATTGTTGTCTCTCTGTACTTACCACGCACTCATTTTAACAAATACTATTTCCGAATTTCTCATTTTTTGCCATACATTTAAAAATAAGTAAACATAGGTATCCATAATTTCATAACCTATTATAAACGTTTACTAATAAAATTACTTATAATATGAATTACGAGCTTATGATCCATGAATGTAGTATTGTAATGCCGTATAAGAAACTATATATGCATTATTGTTAACGTTAATTTTTAATTTATTATTAATTTCAATTGGTTATAGATGATGCATTTTTCATTTTTCATTTTTCAACTTTTTTTTTTTTTAATGAAAAATTTAAAAACAATATAATATTCATTTTAATAATTTAATAGCTCATGCTTATAAATATGTTTAGCTATAAATTGATTAATACGAATACTGACGAATGGTTTAGTTGTTATATAAGACGTCATGAGTGCAATGTGAAAGACAGAGACTGTAAATGTAATACGGCCGACACTGACATCAACACATCGTCTGGCGTTTATTAATCTTTTACCATATATTTCATAGTAGGTGCATGTAATTTATTTGGTCTGAAAATGTTTTAAAATATAATTGACTTACCTTGATTGAACGCCAATGCTGGTATGTATATCACAACAGGGATGTACAGTATTAGGTGCACGGCGAAGATGAGTGACGACAATCCACGGATATTGGAATCAAATCGTAATCCCAAATACTAAAGTTAAAATGAAATTAAAATAAATCTATAAACTCAATAGTTGTATATAATATATTATGTAAATGTGTTTGTAAGATTTTATAATATTGTATAATAACTATAATAGTTTATAACAAAAAGCATTTACCTCGTATACTGATGTCAACTGAAGATCGTAAAAAACGGGTAAATAAATGTATATGACCGTGAAGATGACAATTATGTTGTTAACCACACCGACAATCAAGTATTGTGTTCCATTGCTATATATCTCAGATGGGACTCCGAGCAGCGTTATGCCAGAAATGTGACTAAAATATACAAGTATTGATGCTCTTATATATATTTATTTTTTTTTAATCATAAGAAATTAAAGTATTCACCAAACTGTATTTATATTATAGTATACCTACAAAATGTTAAATCATTTTTTATATAAAAGTTCTAGTTTTGTATTGTACTTATTCGTACTTATTAGTTATTTGCAGTGACGTGGTGAACAACGTGTAGGTACCTAATGCAATTTCTTAGCACAATGAGTTTATTTTATTGCTTTTTTTAATTAAATAATTTGTGTGGATGAATGTATAATTAATTATTCTAGTATTTTTTTTCATACTAAATTATTGACATATATGACCTATAACAAAATTTCTAAATTTACATACAGCTTTAAATCATATATTACTATATTATATATTTATATGTAGTAGGGGGTAGTGGGTGGGTCATTGTTCAAATACTTTGCTTAGGATTTGAAATATGCTCTCTACGCCACTGATTATTTGTCAGTAGGTTGTAGGACTGAAAATTGAAAAATGCGTTTGCGATCAAAGCACTACATAAAATACATTACAATATTATTCCGGTAAAAATGCATCAAATTTACTCAAGATATTGCATTAATATAATAATATATTTTTATTAATAAGTTAAAAGGCATGTAATAATAACATGCAGAGCAGCTAGGATTAAGAGGATGTCGGTGCACTATTTGTTTTCTTTTTCTGGCCCGTGGCACAATATAGACAAAACGCATTTACGAAGAATCATTTTTATTTATATTTTTGAGAGTAAAATCACCCATTACATGTAGAGAATTTGTTATGTCTAAATATTTTCTCAAAACAATTTAAACATCATTTAGGTGTGTGTTTTTTTTTTTTGTATCTGTGTACATGATAAGTAGTCTAATAATGCTTCAATTTTCAACTTAAGTATCTTTTCCGGTGCAGGGTAAGTGAATCTAGTTGGTGCATTTGGGAGGTAAAAAACTACAGAAAAACAAAAAAAAAATGGTTAATAAATTGAATGGTATATAAATTCATAGGTTTTCATTTTTTTAGCGGTTATTTTTAAAATTGTATTCGTTTCTATGGTAATAAACCAAGTGTTAGAAAAAAAATAGCATAGCAATAGGGTATTTTGGTGGTTTTTCGCGTGGCGTCAAAAAACTATTGAGAACATCTGAAAATTAATTCCCTAAAGTACTATCTTGATTCAATTTGTTAAAAGATTAGATACTATTTGTTGAAATCGAAGCACTCCTTCTGGTAGAAATTTTGTTTTTATGATGAAAAAAATAAAACAAAATTTGTTGTAATAACTCTATAAAACATTATCGTACATGAAATTTTTATTGAATATTTATACTAGTATTTTCTATACACCATAAAATTTTCAAAATATTTCGACTTATATTGAGCTTTTTATAGGCATATGACATTTTCGATTAATATTAGTTTTTTTAAATTAATATCGACAAAAAATGTTCGCTCTATCAAAAAATTTGAATACGTAAAACAAGGTTCCTCCTTGTAAGATCCTAATAAGTTGTTTTTAGTAGAAATTAAAAAAAAATAAGCGTAATTTTACAATAATTTCATTATTAGATGACTAGATTGTATTGAGTAAGTTACAAATCACACAAATTGTCACTTTTAGTTTTAGATTCTGAGCGAAGCAATGAATGTATTGATTTTACAATGAAATTTTACAAAGTGTTTTTTTTTACCCACTTTGATTATTTTCAATATGAATGAAATATAATGTGATTATATGAAATTTGTTTATCATATTATGTAAATAGGTTATATATAAATTACTTTGATAACATTAATATCATTAAAATATATGCTTGGTAATATCATAGGCTGACTGACCGTTTTCGCTCAGAATCGTTTTTCTTATACAATGATATTATATCATTGAATTCAAATTTAACACCATCCATTACAGTGACCCACTTGTACCTACTGTACAGCAGAGCGAAACCCACTTACCCACCTTTTTTATTTGATCAAAACGATAATGATAATAAAATATAGAACCTTTAATATGTCATACCCTCAAAAATATTATCCTCTATAATTTTTGTAATAAGTGACTTTACTCGAATATTAGTAATATTTAATAAAAAATGTTTAGTGATACCCACCCCATCACCATAACCACCAACGGTCGCTAAACCAAAATATCTTTTTTTTGCACAAAAATATCGGCCATGTAGTTCACGCATATAACATTATAGTATATAATAATAATATAATATAGCTAGCTGGTATATATAGATGTTACGCGGGGTTTGCGGTCACAACAATATAATAATATCATATACCTTGCGACCAGCGACATGGTGATCGGAAAGACGGACATGTGCTTGCCGCCTAACAGGTAATCGGAGACGGTGTTCTGTTTGGAGACGCACCCGTAGTACAGGCCGATGACGACGGACAGCCCGAGCATGATGACGAACGCAGCGTATTCCGCCATCCAGTTCAACTGTTCCATGGCGGCGGCGTCAAGCGCTTCCGGTCTCTATATAGGATATGTATTATACGGCACACGAAATCGGACGGGCGGACGGACTTTATGCCGGAAACGCGACACGTCCGTACAACGACAATATATGTATCGTTATTGTTATTATTCGAGACTATAAGGTGCCGCCGTTGTGGACGCACGTCTTGTTATGCGAAAGCTCGCGTCCCGCCTTACCCGAACATATTCTTTCGTGTCGTCGTAATCTTCGCACTCGCCGATTGGTCTGTCGCGACGCGAGCGTCGACTGTACAGTATACGGCGCGATCGCCGTCACTGTGCGACCATATTGGTCGTCGAGAAATTGTAATAATAATATGTGCCGACGTCGACATGCCGATAGAGCCACCGGTCTCATTTTAGTAAGTAGAATTTAATCCCCGTCGGTTTGATGGGCTTACAATAATATTCTATGATTCGTGTAAATTGATAAATTTATAAACTTAGTAAATATATTTTTGAAATATCTATAAAACGATAACCATAATCATAAAAAAAAAATAACATCCACCGTGTGTTTTAAAGGTAGATCATGTAGCAAATTTAAGGTAAACAATTTTTTTTCTTACAGTTTTAAATTTAAATTTAAAACTTTATATTATACTTATACACATAATATATACTTATACCTATAAACATGTACAATATAAATGCGTATTGTAATGATTGGTAGAAATGAAAACCAAATTTTTAAAGTACAAGAACTAATAACTAACCCCTTTAACCTTACACGCTAGAGTTATTGAATATTTTCCTGCGGGTGCAACAATCACAGTTCAATAATGTATGTATTATGTAAATCACTTTCTTTATTTATTATTTTCATTCGCGTTTTTCATTTTAAGATATACCTATATATACATGTTTATAAATCAAACGATTCGCGAATGATGTGAATTAGCCATATCCCCACACTAAGTCCATGTCAACTTTACGTACCACAGTATACCTGTATCAGCTGCAGTAATAGCGTTCGTGGATAATGCAAGTGCCCACAAACATTTCGATATGATCAAGTTGACACCTGCGTGCTAATATTTCATACTACTGGTACTATGATGACATAAGGTAGGTACTTACGGGTTTTTGAAAATAATAATGCGCATAAATTAATTGTAAATTCTTCATTACATATATTATTTTGTACTCATTAATAATTAGTATAAATACAGACAACTATACCCATACTGAACTATAAAGTGTATTAGAAACTAGAATAGGTACTCCGGTACTCGTATAAACTATATCAAATAAATACTTGACGGTATAAATGTTACTGTGTTATACAATTGTGTTCACTAAGAGTTTTTTTTTTTTTCAATATGTATTTACAATCATAAATAATAGTAACGCGTTGATAATCGATTTATTTGTTTCAATATGTACCTATTACGAAAACAATATCATTACCGACTATAGAATATGACACCATACTAAATAAATACATAATAATATTTGTAATTTAACAGACAGTGGCTTTTATCTATTGTTTTGTCAAAACGGTTTTTTATATAATCTTATTGAAAAAAAAAATCAAAATATTTACTTTTCTAATAAACTTTGAAGAGTGATAATATTAAAAATATAAACCAAACAATAACAAAATCTAATGAAATATTTATAGATTTAATTTAGATAAACAAAGCGTTTTAAGAACAGCTTAAGAACGATTTATATAAATAAGTAATTTATATAATTAGAAAATATCATGAAAATGAAAAAAAAATATAAAAGAAAAGAAAAAGCTCATAAGCCGCTCAAATGTTTTGAAAATTTTACCATGTCTAGGTAAGGCTTATATAAGTAAACAACCCAAATTTCAAGTTTTTATGAATATTTTTAACCGACTTACAACAAAAAAACTACCAAAATGAAAATGTCTATAAATAGCTCAAAAATGGCTAAAATTTTCCGAACTTTAAACCGTAAAGAACAAAATCTAAAATAAAACAAAAAATATCTCTTGACATTTTTCATTTGAAGCAATATTTCTGGTAGAAAACGTCCGTAATTATTTAATATTATAAAATCGTGAAATCGTACGTTTTTTCTCCTTTAACCGCTTTTATTTAGAGTAGTGTTTCGAAAATTACCTTTCAGAAAAGATGCTATACTTGATACTTTTGAGCAAGTTTAGAGGGAGAAAAAGTGTATACAGAATATAAAAGAAAAAGAAATAAACATCATTGTAAAACCATTATATTAGTAATATATAAACGTACATTTGCGTCCGTGAAGCATTTACTATATACATTTTTACTAGCACATTTCAAAAGCATGTTGACTATTGAAGTCTGCATAGGTGCCTAATTAAAATGTGTTGGGTGCATACATATTACTCGTTTAATGTTTTTCGAAGTTCGACGTAAGTACGTAACAAATTCTAATAGTGTAATACTGTAATGTGTTCGTCGATAACGCAAACATATAATATACGTATAACCGAGAATAGAAGACACAAAATAATTAGTTCGCTTCAATGATTCGCCGCATAAGGATTTCATCGATTCCGCCAGATAATCCAACCTATTTAAGGGGAGAGAATAAGAAATATACTATAATGATTACTGGGTCCTGAGATAAAAATTCTTATTCTTATTTTCTAATATATATAGGTACCTTCGAATGTCGAGATCGTGGCGATACTGTGAAATACGCGACATACACAGAGATTCGCGCGCTGTATACGTCCGACATCGTACCTACGATCGCGATTCATCACCGACGTGAATTAACAATACCTACTAGTATATAAATGTATAATAATGATATAGCTCGCTTTTACAGTCGAGACGTTGCAATAGATTTGAAAAAAAAAAATGTTAAACTCGTATTAAATGTGTTTTGGGAGGAAACGTCATAATTGGTTAAAGGCCGCAGCCGAACGTGCATTTGACTTCACCGGACGTGCGATTAAATTGTCAAGTCCAATAATAATGTAAATATATAATATACATATAGGACATATACATAATATAATACCACGTACGTCGTACATTGTTATTTAATTTTTTTGTCCTATGCGACCGGTTATTTTGTGGCTCGTACATGCTATATAATCCCCGTCACCTTGTGGACAATAAACGGGAGTTGAAACTATGGCAGATTACGCGTATGTTTACATATAATTATAAAATACAAAGATCATCCTAATAATTTTCCGTTATTGAGGTTGACTAGTGGTCTTAACGCATTTGTATATTTATTTTATACCACCCCCCTCCGCATGAACCATATTGAAATAATGCCTGGTTTAATCAAAATAAATTATGCAATTAATACATAGTTTTAACAGGTATAAAAAGGGCCAAAGTCTATAAAAGCAATAGGTACATTAAAAAGCATAATATAGGCTCATAATATAATATGACAATATTATTTGCATGTTGATGCAATCTCATGTTGCTATATAACTTAAACAATAATAAAGTATACCGGTAACTCAAAATTTACCTACACAGTTTTACATGTCACAATAGGTACTACAAGGAACTCCCGAACACCATTAAGTACCTACACCAGTTTCACAAGAAGTCATTTTTAATTAGTCGTCCCAAGAAAGTTGACAATTTTTATTAGCATATTTTTTATTTAATTAAATTTATTAATTTTACAATAAAACCTACCACCATTAAGAATTACTTGTAGTGGTGATTGGGAATTACGTAAGTAAAATTTACATATTATTACATAATACATAGGGTCAGTGGCGTGTAACATAGGGTCTAAGTGTTGCTCAGGCAATACCTTAAATAATATGGATGGGTGGGTATTGATGGAAGAAAAATAGGAAATTTTGTAGGTCGGTATAACAGAATAACGAAGGGTAGATCACCTAAAGTCTTAAAATTATTTGAGCGACACCAATTTTTTTTATGATACACGCCACTGCATAGGTATCATAGTAGATTGAATGTTTAACAAAAATAAAAAGGTAGATAAGTGGATTTCGCTCTGCTGTACAGTAGGTTACAAGTGGGTCACTGTTAATGGATGGTGTTAAATTTGAATTCAATGATATAATATCATTGTATAAGAAAAACGATTCTGAGCGAAAACGGTCAGTCAGCCTATGATATTACCAAGTATATTTGATGATATTATTGTGAACAAAGTAATTTATATATAACCTATTTACGTGGAGCCTTGTTTTAAATTTTCAATCCTAAGCCATAATAATTAAACATTTTATACATTTTTTACCTAACCCGTACCTACCTTATGTCGTTATAGTACCAGCAGTATAAATTATTAGCACGCGGGTGTCGACTTGATCATATCGAAATGTTTGTGGACACTTGCATTATCCACGAACGCTATTACTGCAGCTGATACAGGTATACTGTGGTACGTAAAGTTGAAATGGACTTAGTGTGGGGATATGGCTAATTCACATCATTCGGGAATCGTTTGATTTATAAACATGTATATATGTAGCAATGTAGCCGGAAAGTGTTAGATCTAGATAGATAAATGTACTATAGGTATATCTTAAAATGAAAAACGCGAATGAAAATAATAAATAAAGAAAGTGATTTAAATAATACATACATTATTGAACTGTGATTGTTGCACTCGCAGGAAAATATTCAATAACTGTAGCATGTAAGGGTAAAGGGGTTAGTTATTAGTTCTTGTACTTTAAAAATTTGGTTTTCATTTCTACCAATCATTACAATACGCATTTCTATTGTACATGTATATAGGTATAAGTATATATTATGTGTATAAGTATATAATATATTTGAAATATGTTTTTGAGAAATTAAAGGTATAAGTATAATATAAAGTTTTAAATTTAAATTTAAAACTGTAAGAAAAAAAATTGTTTACCTTAAATTTGCTACATGATCTACCTTTAAAACACACGGTGGATGTTATTTTTTTTTTATGATTATGGTTATCGTTTTATAGATATTTCAAAAATATATTTACTAAACTTAAGTTTATAAATTTATCAATTTACACGAATCATAGAATATTATTGTAAGCCCATCAAACCGACGGGGATTAAATTCTACCTACTAAAATGAGACCGGTGGCTCTATCGGCATGTCGACGTCGGCACATATTATTATTACAATTTCTCGACGACCAATATGGTCGCACAGTGACGGCGATCGCGCCGTATACTGTACAGTCGACGCTCGCGTCGCGACAGACCAATCGGCGAGTGCGAAGATTACGACGACACGAAAGAATATGTTCGGGTAAGGCGGGACGCGAGCTTTCGCATAACAAGACGTGCGTCCACAACGGCGGCACCTTATAGTCTCGAATAATAACAATAACGATACATATATTGTCGTTGTACGGACGTGTCGCGTTTCCGGCATAAAGTCCGTCCGCCTGTCCGATTTCGTGTGCCGTATAATACATATCCTATATAGAGACCGGAAGCGCTTGACGCCGCCGCCATGGAACAGTTGAACTGGATGGCGGAATACGCTGCGTTCGTCATCATGCTCGGGCTGTCCGTCGTCATCGGCCTGTACTACGGGTGCGTCTCCAAACAGAACACCGTCGCCGATTACCTGTTGGGCGGCAAGCACATGTCCGTCTTTCCGATCACCATGTCGCTGGTCGCAAGGTATATGATATTATTATATTGTTGTGACCGCAAACCCCGCGTAACACCTATATATACCAGCTAGCCATATTATATTATTATTATATACTATAATGTTATATACGTGAATAACTACATGGCCGACATTTTTGTGCAAAAAAAAGATATTTTAATAAAAATGTATTTTGGTTTAGCGACGGTGGTGATGGTGATGGGGTGGGTATCACTAAACATTTTGTACTGGAGTAAAAATAATGGTTTGTCTTAAAAGGATGTCAGCACAATATTTATTTTCTCTCTCAAACCAACGCGTCAGAACCAACGCGCGACATAGATAAAACGCTTTCATCTAAAATCGTTTTTTTTTATGATTTTTGAGAAATATTACTAATATTCGAGTAAAGTCACTTATTACAAAAATTATAGAGGTTTATATTTATGAGGGTATGACATATTAAAGGTTCTATATTTTATTATCATTATCATTTTGATCAAATAAAAAAGGTGGGTAAGTGGGTGTCGCTCTGCTGTATAGTAGGTTACAAGTGGGTCACTGTAATGGATGGTGTTAAATTTGAATTCAATGATATAATATCATTGTATAAAAAAAAACGATTCTGAGCGAAAACGGTCAGTCAGCCTATGATATTACCAAGTATATTTGATGATATTGTTGTGAATAAAGTAATTTATATATAACCTATTTACGTGGAGCCTTGTTTTAAATTTTCAATTCTTAGCCATAAAAGTTAAGCATTTTATACATTTTTAACTACAAAATAATTATTAAATTTTAAATTTGATAAATTTTAGCAACATTTGAACTTTGAATGCTTATACAAAAAAAATTGTGCCTATGTATTTTTAATATTTTTCAACTACTATTAGAACGATATAGTAGGAGCCTTATATTAAATTTTCACGCTTTTTTTATCCAACAAATAAAATTTTATTGATATTTATAGAAAAAAAAACTAAAAAAATTGAAAACTGACAATGTCTGTAAGCAGCTCAAAAAGGTCCAAAATATTTTCAAAATATAATGGTGTATAGAAAATGCTAATATAAACATTCAGTGAAATTTTCAAGTATCTACAGTCATTCGTTTTTTAAGAACAATAAAATAAGAAAATTGTTACACGAGATATCGAGTGAATATCAAATGTTGTAAAAATATGAATTTCAAACGCTCATAAAAATTTAATTTGATTTTCTTGTAGACATTTTTTTTTTGATAAAGGTAGAAAAACTTATGGACAATCTTGTATTACATTTTCAAATCTTCGATTTAAAGAGAAAAATTTTTATAAATTCTCAACTGATTTTTCCGTATTTTGTCAAGATTTGAACTTTAAATTCTTATAAATAAAAACTGTGACTAAGGATTTTTAATTTTTTTCATCTGCCTTTGAAACAATAACCTAGGAGCCTTCTATTCAATTTTCAAGCTTTTTTACCCAACAGATAAAATTTTATTGATATTTATAGAAAAAAAAACTAAAAAAATGGAAACCGAAAATGTCCGTAAACAGCTCAAAATAAGTCTGAAAACTACTGGGAAATTTATACTTTTGACCCCCCAAAATACCAACTAGATTCACTTTCGTATCATACTATGTCCTATACTCCTATGGGCTATAAGCCTATAACCTATAGCATATCTCTATGTGTGGTGTATCGTGTATAGTACACACTATACACTGTATACTATACTACTATAGTAATATACATGTATAATATTATGCAATTATGCAATATGAATGTATATATATAAAGTTTCAAGTCTACGCTATACAACTTTTGAATTATAACAAAAAAAATCTAAGACAAATCATTTTTGTTAAAAATCGGTGCTCCTAGAAAGGAGTGAGTTAACCGATTTCAGTGGTGGTCAATGGTGTTTTTTGCGAAAAATTTTTAAGTCAGAAATAATCGGTTAACTCTCTCGGTTCGATTATTTCTGACTTAAAAATTGTTCGCAAAATACACCATTGACCACCACTCAAATTGCAAAAAAAGGAACATGAAGGAACGGGAACGCGTTCCTTTTTAAAAAGGAACGGGAACGCGTTCTTTTTTCGGGACAGGAAAGAGGAACGGGAACGAGTTCCTTTCTTACAGTAGGAACGAGGAACGGGAACGAGTTCCTTTTTAAAAGGAACTTTCCCAACACTGACAGTATGTTACAAGTGGGTCACTTAATGGATGGTGTTAAATTTGAATTCAATGATATAATATCATTGTATAAGAAAAACGATTCTGAGCGAAAACGGTCAGTCAGCCTATGATATTACCAAGTATATTTAATGATATTATTGTGAATAAAGTAATTTATATATAACCTATTTACGTGGAGCCTAAGAGCCTTGTTTTCAATTTTCAATCCTTAGCTATAAAAGTTGAACATTTTATAAGTTTTTAACTACAAAATAATTATTAAATTATAAATTTGATCAAAATTTGAAGTTTAAATGCTTATAAAAAAAATTGTGCCTATGTATTTTCAATATTTTTTAAGTGCTATTAGAACGATATATCAGGAGCCTTATATTAAATTTTCACGCTTTTTTACCCAACAAATAAAATTTTATTGATAACTATAGAAAAAAAAAACTAAAAAAATTTAAAACTGACAATGTCCGTAAACAGCTGAAAAAGAGTCAAATTATTTTCAAAAATTTATCATGTATAGAAAATGCTAATACAAACATTCAGTGAAATTTTCAAGTATCTACAGTCACACATTTTTTAATTACGACAAAATTAGAAAATCGTTACACGAGATATCGAGTGAATATCAAATGTTGTAAAAATATGAATTTCAAACGCTCATAAAAATTTAATTTGATTTTCTTGTAGACATTTTTTTTTTGATAAAGGTAGAAAAACTTATGGACAATCTTGTATTACATTTTCAAATCTTCGATTTAAAAAGAAAAATTTTTATAAATTCTCAACTGATTTTTCCGTATTTTGTCAAGATTTGAACTTTAAATGCTTATAAATAAAAACTGTGACTAAGGATTTTTAATTTTTTTTCATCTGCCTTTGAAACAATAACCTAGGAGCCTTCTATTCAATTTTCAAGCTTTTTTACCCAACAGATAAAATTTTATTGATATTTATAGAAAAAAAAACTAAAAAAATGGAAACCGAAAATATCCGTAAACAGCTCAAAATAAGTCTGAAAACTACTAGGAAATTTATACTTTTGACCCCCCAAAATACCAACTAGATTCACTTTCCTATCAGAAAAGTTACTGTTGAAGAAAATCCAAGCACTTTTACTGTCCTAAAAGGTGATGACAGACACATAAAAAAAAAAAACACACATCATTGTAAAATCAATACATCCATCGCTTCGCTCAGAATCTAAAATACATATTGCATAATATGATTAACAAATTTCATATAATCGCATTATATTTCAACGTACATTTCACCAGCCCCCCCAAATATAATTTTTGACATTTTTTTTTTTGCGAAACATTAGTGTGCCATTAGTGTGAATTTGTGTGACTATTTTCAGAATTTGTGCGATACTGGTTTAACCGTAAATTCAAAAATATATATGGGGGGGCTGTAGAAATGTTCCCCAGCCCCCCCTCATAGAAAAAATTACAATTTTCAAAATTTTCTTTTGCCAAACATTAGTGCGTCATTAGTGTGAATTTGTGCGACAACAACCAGAATTCGTGCGACACCCGTTATACTCGGAAAAATCGTTTTTTCCATTTTGAGCATTTCCCCAGCCCCCCTTCATAGAAAAAATTACAATTTTCAAAATTTTCTTTTGCCAAACATTAGTGCGTCATTAGTGTGAATTTGTGCGACAACAACCAGAATAGTATAAGTATAGTACTTGTGTACATTTTAATTGAATGACAAAACAGTTTTTCCATTTTTCAAATCAATTACCTGTATTTTCCTTTATTTCTTATGCCCATACTATTATGTACTATACTTGTGTATATTTTAATTGAATGATGATACAAATATAAAATACATAAAACGTAGGTAGTATACTATTTTATTCCTCTTTTACGTAATACTTAATATACCTTCCATTCTAATTTATTATTTATACACATTTTATCATACCTTTTTTTATCCAATAGATAATGATAAATACTTAATATACTTGCTTACAGTCTCTTCCGTGTTTGAAATTATGTCATTGATATTTGATATTAAACCATTTAATTTATTGATGTGAATGATGTGATTATATTTTTAATACCAAAAGTCCGAAATGTAAATTTATCATTTTCTTTATAAATCTATATCAAATATTTTGGTAAGAATAAAAGTATGTTTATAATATTTATATATTTTTGTATACAGTATTATACGCCACGGTTTTTTGGTATTTTACCAAGTAAATTTACCGGTAAATTTACCAAATTTACAGTAAAATTGGCAAGTTTTTATCAAAATTCAATTTATAGTGTACCTGTTGAATTTTTTCACAATTGTATGTAAAGAAGGTAAAATAAATATAAAATAAAGTATTAGTATTTAATTTCTTTATTAAAAATAATAATTAATAATTATTAATTATAGTAAAATACTAAAATATAAAATAAAAATAATTTTGATCTGTTTCAATTAATTCGTGGTATAACAACTGTCATTACTCATCATCATTTAAAAACAATCCTAATTTGTAAGAGTACTGATAGATAATAATATTATGCGAGTCCTCACTCACTTCTAGTTTTAGCTACGAGTTAAAACTAAAATAGCCAGTTTAGACGTAAAAAATCTATAGGTATTTGATGTCACGATCAAAACAATACTACA
Source organism: Metopolophium dirhodum (assembly GCF_019925205.1). Classification (NCBI taxonomy): domain Eukaryota; kingdom Metazoa; phylum Arthropoda; class Insecta; order Hemiptera; family Aphididae; genus Metopolophium; species Metopolophium dirhodum. The sequence continues at coordinate 14,639,820 of NC_083565.1, forward strand.
CACGTTTACTGCAGTGAATACATGGTAAATTCGTAATATAATTTATTTGAGTGTTATTTTTTTTCTAAAAGATTAAGCCAAAATGTGATATAATTATACGAATGAAAAGATTATGAGGTACTCTTAAATATATTTGATTAGTTCAGTCGAAAGAAAATAAGTTCATTAATAGTTATTTAATTATTTTAAGTTAAACCAAAAATTAATAAATATTGCCGTGTATTATAATATTATATGGCCGCCGCCGCGGCGAACGAATCCGTAACGTCACCCGCAATGTCAAAATTTAACGTAACTAGCGAACGAATAATCATAAACAAATTTTAGTTGTATCATTACCTTAGTTAGATTATATTCTAGGTATTTGTTATGGTAATAAAATAATTATCGATTTTAATTATATTTTTTAAAAATATATAAAAAAAAAATTATTATCAGTTGTATTGTCCTTTAAACAATCTTAAAATATGTAATACTTACTGTTTTTGTCCTGTATTATTTCATTTTTAAATTTGATTATTTAATAATTAAAAATATTAATATTATAAACATACTTTTATTCTTACCAAAATATTTGATATAGATTTATAAAGAAAATGATAAATTTACATTTCGGACTTTTGGTATTAAAAATATAATCACATCATTCACATCAATAAATTAAATGGTTTAATATCAAATATCAATGACATAATTTCAAACACGGAAGAGACTGTAAGCAAGTATATTAAGTATTTATCATTATCTATTGGATAAAAAAAGGTATGATAAAATGTGTATAAATAATAAATTAGAATGGAAGGTATATTAAGTATTACGTAAAAGAGGAATAAAATAGTATACTACCTACGTTTTATGTATTTTATATTTGTATCATCATTCAATTAAAATATACACAAGTATAGTATACATAATAGTATGGGCATAGGAAATAAAGGAAAATACAGGTAATTGATTTGAAAAATGGAAAAAACTGTTTTGTCATTCAATTAAAATGTACACAAGTACTATACTTATACTATTCTGGTTGTTGTCGCACAAATTCACACTAATGACGCACTAATGTTTGGCAAAAGAAAATTTTGAAAATTGTAATTTTTTCCATGAAGGGGGGCTGGGGAAATGCTCAAAATGGAAAAAACGATTTTTCCGAGTATAACGGGTGTCGCACGAATTCTGGTTGTTGTCGCACAAATTCACACTAATGACGCACTAATGTTTGGCAAAAGAAAATTTTGAAAATTGTAATTTTTTCTATGAGGGGGGCTGGGGAAATGCTCAAAATGGAAAAAACGATTTTTCCGAGTATAACGGGTGTCGCACGAATTCTGGTTGTTGTCGCACAAATTCACACTAATGACGCACTAATGTTTGGCAAAAGAAAATTTTGAAAATTGTAATTTTTTCCATGAGGGGGGGCTGGGGAAATGCTCAAAATGGAAAAACAATTTTTCCGAGTATAACGGGTGTCGCACGAATTCTGGTTGTTGTCGCACAAATTCACACTAATGACGCACTAATGTTTGGCAAAAGAAAATTTTGAAAATTGTAATTTTTTCTATGAGGGGGGGCTGGGGAACATTTCTACAGCCCCCCATATATATTTTTGAATTTACGGTTAAACCAGTATCGCACAAATTCTGAAAATAGTCACACAAATTCACACTAATGGCACACTAATGTTTCGCAAAAAAAAAATGTCAAAAATTATATTTGGGGGGGCTGGTGAAATGTACGTTATATTTCATTCATATTGAAAATAATCAAAGTGGGTAGTCAAGTTTTAATTTGAAAATAAAAAATCCTTAAAAATGTAACTCAAGGTTCCTGGTAAATTGCTCTTGCATAAACCTAAAAATATTATCAATAGAAATGCACAATTTTTTTTAAAGTAATTTTAAGTTAAATAATTTGGAAAACTAAATAAACTGCAGCATGAAATACAAAAACAGATAATTCTAGATTATTAAGAAAAGTACCGGGAATTTATTTATAACCCCCCCCCCCCCCTCTCCCACTACCATGTACCAAATAGATTCACTTACCTTCCAAAAGAAAATATTGTTAAGTTGAATATTGTAAGTTGAATATAAGTTGAATATTGCAATAATTAGTAAAAATAATAGTAGAATGACAGATACATAATTAAATAGATAAAAAAAAACTTGTCGAAATTAAAACATATCTATATATAATATATATAAAACTATATTTTAGTTCATTCAACAAAATCAGCTGTAGTCAGTGGTCGAAATGGCTCAAGATAAGTGGAGCGATGCCTTACAATTCAGATTTCCTGATATCATTATAACATTCTTCGCACCTTGTATAATATTTTTTTTGTATTTCTTTTTATAGTTCACTTTTTGTTTATGGATCAGAAATTCAGAACACTACAATCTTTTTTTATCATAAATAATCTTTAAAATTAAACAAATAAATAAATTTTTTCAAATTTTAGTCAAAACTGATTTTTATTTCTAATATTTTTCTGTAGAGATTTAAGATTATATAGTTAAATTTGTAATTAATACTAAAAATATGATATGTAATATAACAAAATCTATTAATATTCAAGTAAAACATTTTTCGTACTTAATTTAGTATCACTTTTTCTTAATTAAATAATAAAAGTATACAAAAAAAAATTAAGGAATAACAGTATTCTATCCATGGGCTAAATTTAGAAATTGATCGACTCGCACATATATTATTACACATCTACTTATTAGTTATCAACAAGATATTGTCAGAAATTACGTTTAGATATTTTAGCATATTGCTAGTTGCTACGTCCCTATTATCATCAATATTGTTATTTTTCTGTGATATACGGGCGGATAGTATGACGTAACATTTGTTATCAACGCTTATAATTTTTAGTATAGGCGAAACTGCCTATACTAAACAACACGATAAAGCCGGGCCTCAATGTTATAAAACAATATTATTTTCACCGAAAAAATAAAAAACTTTCTTATATATAAATATAAATATGATATTTAATTTTACAACACAAGTCTTAAGAGGGATGAAAAATGTAAGTACAAAAAAGTAGAGGGATGCTATCCCCCCCCCCCCCCCCATTTCGACTGGCTGTAGTCAATTTAACAAGAACGGTTTTAATTCAACTAAAACCAATGGTTGCATTAACAATTTCACGTAAAGCATTGGCAGTTTATACCAGGAGTGCATGCAACGGAATCACTGTGGTGCTAACTATATCCGTTGTAGTCAATTCAACAAAAACGGTTTGTTAATTCAACTAAAACCAATGGTTGCATTGACAATTTCACGTAAAACATTGGAAATTGATATCAGGAGTGCATGCAATGAACGTCGCGGACGTGGATTGCTGTGGCGCTACCGCCAAGTACCGCCAACGAGTGTTCGACTGTCGGTAACGATCTCGACAAAGACTCGGTCTTCCTGCGCCCCTGGTACAGTCGACGCGGTTTCCGCGACGTCAGTTCACGCACGGTGTTCACGTCGCGGGACACGCACGACATAATGACATTATTATGATATTATAATAATTTGTAATTTTACATAATTCTACATAATTTTACATAATATATTATTATATTATAAAAACCACAAATGAACCGATTACATGACGAAATGTTTCAGTTCTTAACTACACTCATAGAGTGAGTTACTGAACCATTTGAAAGAATAAATTAATTTCTAAGCTTCGAATGCCTGCCACATGAGCGCCTTAGGGGGTACGATACCGATACCGTGATTTTCTATTTTTGTCTAACACACACGCGACATACTATTTTAGACGTGTTTTTTGCCAAACATTCCAATTGATCTACTGAAGCGATAAGATTTATGAAAACAAATTTGAATTTGTCATCAAGTCGTGCGACAAAAACAGACAAAAACAGGAAACAGCGGTATCGAGACTAACTGATTAAAGTTAAAGTTAAGTACGCCCCAGAACTCAAACCACGGACTAACTGACTACAGTGGTGTAATAGGTGGAAGGGGGGATTTGGATGACTTTTTTTTAAACTGGTAAACCATATATTTTATGTAATTATTATTTATTGGTACTATATAGTATATTTTATAGAAACAACTTATAAAAACCCAAATCCCTTTTGGTATATAACGACGATTAAAGATAGTATCTATCTTAAATCGTGGGTATAACTAAGATAATATTACTTCGTAATTAACACTAATCACAATTGTAATATTACACAAATATATTAAAATAATGCAGTTTATCTAGATTTTTGGGAATTTTTTTCGGAAACCTATAGGTATACACGATGGTGCAATCAGAATTTGTCGGTCATACTTAATTCTTATGTTATAACATTTTGAAGTTTGGGATTTTGCGTAAATTGCTCATACTCTGTTTATTCCACGAACATATAAAATAGAAAATGCAGTTAAGCTCCCAAGCGATTTTTGGACATTTTTTTCAACGAGTTAAGTACAATGGTGCAATCAGAATTTGTTGGTCGGACTTAGTTCCAAAGTTATAACCTTTTAATGTTTTCAATTTTGAGTATTTTACGTCTACACAGATTATTCTACGAATCTACTCGAAAAAGTAAATTGATTTTACAATGATGTTTTTTTCTTTCTATCTGTCATTAACATTTTGGGTGGTAAAAAATGCTCCGATTTTCGAGTTCAGCATCTTTTTTGATGGATAAGTGATTAGTTGGATAAGTGGTTAGTTCTTTTGGGAGCTCAAATTTCAAAATTACAAGTAGTTTTAAAAAGCGTCAATAAAATAAAATATATTAATATATTCACTATCAATTGTATAAAATATACATGGGGTACCTACTGGCTACTGTACCTATGTTCAATAACCTATTAATGATATTTTTCTTAAATTAATCTATATAATTATTGATCATTATTAAAATAAATATATTTTATTAATATTATAAATTAAAATGCCGGTACCAGCAATAAATTCCCGGTGTGTTTCACATCTCCCCCCCCCCCCTATATACGCCACTGAAGTCAATTTTATATCAGAACCATTTGCAGCTAAGTTTATAACATTAATTTCATTTAAAAAACACACACACATCATTGTGAAATTCTCTGCTCAAAATCGAAAATACTTTTAAATTATTAAAATTCTTTCTTCATCGACTAAATAGTAATAACGACTACACATCCTACATCCTACAACCTACACAGGTAAGACATACTTTTTCATATTATAGGGTTGTCCGAGTTTTTCGTAGGTAAACGATGGGAAATTAAGGTGACAAAATTACCGACATATTTTCTGTGAATGTAAAAACTATAAAAAGTTACAAATAGTAAACAGGACAGTAACAATTTATAATAGTAATGATATAATAGAGGGGTTATATTATTGCCGAAAATATTTCAGCCGAAAATATATCACCCGAAAATAAATTTACGAAAATTATTTTATCCGAAAAAATATTTTATTAGAAACGTATTAAACAGAGTTGGACTTGTCTTGTTATTGCACCGACATCTTCAAACAGTCACCAGGGTCTCATGCGCAGTCCGTGTGGCCGCCGTGGATGCGATTCCTGACAACGGCAGGCACCGGCCACCTGGTACTGTCGCATGGACCCCGAGTACCGATAGTCGCCCAGTGTTGCTGTTCGGTTAGAAAGCATAGAGAATAGCCGGCAACGCACCAGTATGTTATCTATCGGATTAATATCACAGAATTCTGTGTTAAGCCGGATTTACACGATGATAGCAAACGCGATAGTTGCTTATCACCAACAACAACATTAATAACAATAAATTATTATCGTTAAACAACCTAATAAATAGTAAATAAATTATTATTCTGTGATAAATAAATACATCATCATTCATATTTCATCCCCTAGATCAATGTATATGATCTAAGATTCATCCGCTGCCTTACATCATATACGACGTATTATATTATGATCTAAGTCCTGAAGTCCGCTGCGGACAACACTGACAAGTTCCTAGACCATAGACTTAACTTATTCTTTATAGGTCTATGGCCAAGACCCGTAAGTTGATCTTCGGTTGGAATTCGAACTGGACATTTATTTCCAACTGTTTTCAACAAAACCCGACCTGTGTCCGCTGCCATGTCAACGTCGGACAACCAGAACGAGACCCAGTCCAGACTCTATTTTCTCAACGAACAGTTACAGAAAATGGTCCATGAGTTACCTAGGTAAATCGGCGACGATCGCTCCTCGGTGGTTTGGTGTTGGCGATTGTCATTACTAAATAATTAACGTTATCGTTCCAGAAAGTACCAGCAGCGCATTACCTAACGAACTTCTGTGCGAACTCACCGAATGTCTGTTAGACAAAACGCTGTATTCAATTGTCAAGGAACTGACTGATATTCAGCACGTAACAGAGAAACAAATGTTTCAAAAACGGTTAGAAATGATCAATAAACATTCCGGTAAGTATGTGATTGCATCAGAGGTATACAATAATGTGTATACCTTGGCAATCAGCCACCTTCATAATTCTTAGTGAGCTTTTGTAAAAGCAAAGCATATTGAGCAACAGTTCTGTTTAAGTTGTCATACAAAAAACTACTGAAGTCAGATATGGTTCAGCCTGGCAAGACCGAGATGAGGCTGAAACTTCAAGCAGAGCACAGAAAAAACTTGAGAGAATTCGATAAGAGAATAGTGACCGAACTTGACGAAAAGGTAGTTATTAAAATGTTGATTTCTGAATGTAATTAAGCCTCTTTAAATAACCTGGATGTGATTAATATAAACTCACATGAAAAATACCAAGGTCTTTATTTGGTGTAAAATCATGGGATACCAAGCATCTTGATTAATATTTTTAATTAAATTACATGTGGCCCAATTATATCTAGGAGCAGTCGGTGGATCACTAATTTATTAATAAGACTCATTCACATAATTAGGTTAAAATATATCATAAATCTTTAAATATTTTTCAAGGAAATGTTTAAGACACTTAGGGCCGTTCCTACAATGTCCAGTAAAGTGTCAGTTAACTTTAACCGGACATTGTAAGAACGGCCTTTAATTATATTATACACCTACATTATATTTATTAAAATCTCTTTTTTCAATTATTATTTAGTTTAATAGATGATGGGTATTAAAAATATTAACTAAGGTTGGACAATTCAACCAATTTTTATGAAAAAGTTTAAATATAAAAATCAATTCTGTTACAAATTACTTCTAGGGTACCATTGCTATTTATTTATAAACCTAAAATTGGCGGGATAGAAATTGCCACGCCTATGAACGATACACACAACTGATACAGTAGGACTACTAGTTAGGTTAGATATAATTTTGCTGAGAAGAAATATCATGAATCATGATCAAGTGCACCCTGATACCCTTCAGAGAATTAATTTGTTTTCTTTAAAATAATAACCACCAAATGTAATTAATTTTATCAACATATTACAAATCTTGTATGGTTTTTACTTCAATATCGTGAAACTTAATTAGTTTATTTAGTTATAATTAACTTAATCGACATTTTAAATATAATATTGATTAAATTAGGTACTTATATATTTTCAGTAAAATTATTCTAAAAATTATGAAATATAATATTATTATTGTGCTGTATTTGATTAACTGAAATATTATTTTATTAACAGCGACGAGAGCAACAGAATACATTGCACATGGCTGGTGTACCAGGATTTGATGTCACAGACGATGCTGGTCGTATTCAAGTACAGATACGTTTATGTGATTTCATCATAAGATTGAGCCTAATTGATAAAAAACCTGATGAAGTTTAAAAAATAAAAACAATATTGTACAGGAAAAAATGTAATTTAACTAAAAAGAATAAAAAATATTGTCCTAAATTGTTGAATTATCCCACTTAATATGTATAAGACTAAATTGTAATAAATTAACAATTAAGTAAAAAAATAAAAATAAAAAATAATAAAAAAACGAATTAAAAGAAATAAGTAAAAATTCAAATGATTGATAGACAAAATAATTGTTTTTCATGTATACAATACATGTGTGCAAGTATAATAAGTTCTGCAATAAAAAAATAAAAACTGAGTAAATTTATTTAAAGTATGTTTATCCTGTCAAAAAAAAAAACTGTTTAGGAATGAATAAATGTTTGTGTTCAAGTTGGCTTTTCAAATGCGTAAAAATTGATATTAAAAGAATGGATATCAAAGAAAACTTTCTTACTGAGAACAAAAATACAAATTATCTAGAAAAAAATAATAATGATAAGAAATATTGAATGTTAAAATGTTAATCTTGTAATAACAAAAATACAGCCGAATCTGAAGAAGTTGCCTGAACTATTGTCTTCTGTTCTATTTTATTGGCTGTATCGATATCTGTTGGTATATAATAAATAACATCAGAATAATCCTTTTCTTCAAAACCAATACCCCAAGCCATCAATTTATCTGAAAAAATAATTATTTACTGATGAGTACTGAGAACAAAATTATTTGTATAATTAAGTTCAATTGAATATTCTTACTATTTTCAGTAACTACAAAACTGTTATCCGAACCACAAGTTGCGAGTTTAATCTGCGGTAATGATGATAACACTTTGGGAACTTTTTGGTTTTCTGCTATATCCATACCCAAACGGCCATCCTTATAATCACCCAATACATACACGGCACCTATATAATCATAATGAACAAAGATACATTAATTATAATGAAAATTTACCACATTTATGTTGAAAAATAATTTAGTTTTTATTAGTCATGTGAAGTGTTTTATTTAAGAGTAATAACTTATAGAGAAAAATCATTCCTATATAATAGTTTGAAAAAAAAACCGGGAGTTAACAAATATATTTTATATTATAGATTGAATTGTTATATTTAACAGAATATTGAGACACTGCCAGTTTCAACTCTAAACCCCGTCTAGACTAAGGATACAATTGTCAGAAACTCAGAAACATGCTTTTTGACATTATTAATACTTATAGCAATACCGTTTTTATCATTTATAGCCAAACTATTCAAAAAATTAAAAATTACCTACCACAAAATCTACAAAAGTGATTTTTATATTTTTAAATTAACATAAGTTAGTTAATAAATGTAAAGTAAAATATAACATAACTAATGGTTCATTAAATATTTTGATTTTTGAGAAGAAAAGCGTAAGTATGGTATTAAACCAGTGGTGTGCTACGTGAAATTTTAATAGGGGTGTCATCAAAGATTTAAGACTAAATGAAAGTAGTAATAAATATGTACTAAGTAATATTGGTAGGTGGTCACATCATCAAAATAAATACATTTGGGGGTTGTTGATCAATAAATGTGTACACCACTAGACCAACAACTTATATTAGTTTAATAATAGGTTGTGCTACCTACTTTAAGCAATTTGGCTACAAAATGAATAATGTAAAAATTGGTTCAGCCATAACGAGAGTAAGATAGAGACAACAAATGTTATGCTAAAATCTCTTAATTTACATTAAACTATTAACGTATTATAACAAGGTAACATACTAACGTAATATTATAAACTGATTAAATAACCAGAAAAAAAAGCATAAGTCTAACAGATTCTATGGAAAATATAAGATTATAATATTGTTGACAGAAAATATCATGTTATAAGTTAGTTCATTAAAATATCAATGGATACAAGAACAACTGAATTACACCTATCACTAAAATTATAAGTTAGTTTTATTTCAGACTAGAAATAAGCAACAAATTATTATTACTATAATTTATTTATGAATAGACAAACCTTGTTCATCTAGTAAAGTAACATGCTGTGTTCCAGCTGATATAGATTTAATTTTGAGACGACTTAATGATTCAGATATTTGTGGAAAGTACACACATTTATCATCATTTTCAACACCTAATTGGCCATGAGCATTCAGACCAAAAGAGTAAATAGAAGAGTCTGATAAACGTAAAAATGTAGTATCATAGTTAGCCCAGATATTATCAACTTTTTTACGTAAATTTAACAGTTGAGGATTCAACAGTAGTTCTGTAAAAAAAAAACGTATGGGTAAGACATTAAATAATAAATATGTATAATGATATAATATACAAAGCTGGGCAAGTTAATTAATTTTTTTCAACTAGTTTATTAAGTTAATTCAATATAAAAAGTAACTAAGTTAGAATAAAAGTTAGTTTTTGAAATTTCTAACTTAGATTAAAATATAAATTTAAAAAATAGTTTTTTTCAAATGTTATGTATTACTTAAATTAATTATTAAGTAGGTAGGTAACTAACTTGAATTATTGGCGATTAATGAATAATTAAATTAAACAACTGTCAACTGATAATTTTATTGAATGTTTTAAATAGGTATGAAATAACGTTAATTTCTTAAAATATCAGTCATTAGAATATAGAAAGCTTAACAAAATAAGAAATTGAAAAATTCAATAAATGAAAAAAAAGCTACAAAAATAATTAGTTACTTATTTTCAACGAGTTAGATTAGATTATTTTTTAGACATTAAATTCAATTAGTTACGTTACAAAGTTAATATGGATTTAACTAGTTAGTGCCCAGCTGTGATATGTAGTGCTATTTAAAATGTTTTTAATATTTTTTTTATATAATACTCAGTACTTACTCTTGCCAACGCGTGAATCTCTATTGGAATGCCTTTGGCATATTCTACCGAGCTGACCTTCATCTCCACATCCCATAGTGTACACTTTGTTTTTAGACAACATGACTAGATGATTTATACCAGATGCAATTTTCTTTACATGGCTCATGATTAATTTAGGCTTCAATTGTTTTTCTCCGTTTGGCTGGAATCCCATATCACCGTTTTTGTCCTACGCTCCATTGTGATAAATTAATAAATATTCTGTTGTAAATTTAATGTATTGTATTTGACTTACTCTAAATGTGCCCCAGCTATACACATTGCCATTACTAAGAAGTATTGCAGAATGAGAACCTCCAGCAGATATACTGTATATTTCTGCACCTTCTTCCTCAGGAATCTGTACAATTCCAGGTCTAGTTTCACTGTCTTCCACTGAAGTATCTCGGCCTAATGCACCTTCGTCATTACAACCCCATGACATGAGCTTTAATGAGGAATAACTTGATTAATTTAACTCCAAGAGATACTAATTTAATAGTCAATTACTTTTCCATCTTCAGTAACACCTAAAACATGCATACTTCCAGCGGCAATAAGTTTGAATTTGTAATTCTTCAATTCAGTAAGATTTGTAAGCTGTTCGCGGTCAGGGCCTAAACCAAATAATCCGGCTATCACTATATCTCGTCCTTTGATCATCATAATACCAGATGTTTCAATTCGGTTATCAACAGCTAGAAAAAAATACATAGTTAGGCCAAAGAAATGTCACCAAATTTACAAATTTAGCTTACCAATTTTATCTGATATTTTTTCAGTCTTTTTTCTCTTAACTTCAGTTGCTTGTTCTTCAAGCGATTTTCTTTTCGAACCTAAAATACATTTATATGTTACTAAATTATTTTAAATATTAAAATCTTGTACTAACTTTTTGAACTAGCAGGCTGTGGCTGGTTTTCAGATTCTTGTTTACGTTTAGTACGAGTGTTGCCATTAGTTGCAACAATTTTTTTTGGATTGGCGCCTAATATACAAACATTATATTATAATACTATCCATTGAAATTTATAATTATGAATAAAATTTCTTACTTGTAGATTGTTTCTTCTCATCTCCATTTGATTGATTATTTTGTTTTGATTTTACTTTAACTAGTTTATTATCAGACACTTCAACTTCAACATTATTTTTCTGGCCTTTCCCTTTTTTTGTTTTACTGTAAACATAGAGTTTAAGAAACATTAAAAATTAAAGCTTAATTAGTTACTACTTACCCGTTGATTTTTGATATCACGTCTGGTTCTGGAAGTTCATCTATACCAGTTAAACCATTTACTTCCTTTGGTTCTCTACAAAAATAATTTTAAATATTTTAAATCAAAAATATTAATGTTGTATTTACATTATACATGTAATAAATGTCTTCATTAAACAAATTAATTTTTATAATTTCTATGAAAAAAAAAATATTTTACCTTGATACAATAAACATGTGACACATAATATTATTGAAATAAGTGAAAATATATAAATATTTTTTACTCAGTGTGATAAGACACAAAAATGTTCATGAGGACAGTGGCCTAGCAGACGGTTAGCGCGTCGGTTCGGACACGGACCGTTGCCGGTTCAAATCTCGACCACGGACAGCTCCTCTCTCTGGACAGGCAACTGTCTAAAGAGAGAGAGGCCGCCATCCCCCGGACTGGGCATGGCAGAAACCTACGAGTGCCTAATTTGAAATTCTGTCAAAAGCCAAACACGCATGTTTATCAAAAATCTACAGTACCCTCTCCCACAATTGAAAAAAAAAAAACCACCCAATGACCTAAGCGTACCGTTACCCTCACAATAGCTAATAGCCATAGTTCCTGATTTCTAAACCAATAAAAAAAAAAAAATGTTCATATAATAATCATTTAAAACAAAAAGTAAATAGGTAGTAAAAAATGTATCTGTACAAAAAAAAAGTAAATTAAAAAAAACCTATGAGGTGTATTGAAACATACCCTTATACGTGCATTAAAAAGGTAAAATAATTTGATATAGTTATTTAAATGATACACACTTATAATTTTCATTTAATTTATAAGAATAATAAATACATTATCGGAAGATTCCAACAAATATCATATAATATACGCTAGACAAACCAATAAGAGAGAAAAAATAACTTTAAAATACATCATGATAATGGACATATTTCAGGAGGAAATATATTCTATAAGACGTTTACGTTTTACGTAGGGGAATTTAGGTCGGGCTCAAGGGGTAGGCGACATAGGCCCACGCCAAGGGCGGCACTTAAACAGCAATTTAGTAAGAGGGTGGCATTTTCAAAATAATGATAATATTATAATGTTAAGGGTGGCAAAATTTGATTTTGCCTATACTCTGTTCCATCTAAGAGTGAACCGTTTTCGCGCATGCAGACTGAGCCGCCGAACATTGCCCCCATGCGATGGCTATGCGTTCTGTGATTGGCAGACAGTCTTCGCCGACCGTCGTCAGGCGCCTGTGTTAAAGCTCTCACTGATGTCCGGAAAAAAACTGTTTTGGTCAGACGAGTTCACTCTTAGATGGAAAAGAGTATAGTTCACTATTTTCATTTGAGTCGGTCCTGCCTACATTCCAATAAATCACTATTTATTTTTAATAAATAAATATAAACAAGTACATAAAAGTCATTTACACTTTAAAGAAAATCATAATTTAAGATATAATTAAATTAACTAGAATAACTTGTACAAAATAAGTACAATATTATTATACGCACTCTTTTAATACAGCTGTATTATTAGGAACATCAGCATGTTCAATAACAGTTTTTGTCGTGTTCTTGGCTACTGTTTTAGTAGGTCCCTTTTTTTTACCAGCCATTTTAACAGGAAAAATCTAAAAAATAAAAATTATACAACAATAAGTTTTAATAAATATTATTAGGTAACATTAGGTAGGTACACAAATTGTTTATTTTTAGTTACAGATGATTTCTTATGGTAAAAGCTATAGCTATATAGTTTGACATGAACCCACGGATACAGGCCATATCAAGTTATTACTATTGTTATATAGGTAGGCTACCCATATAAGAAATATGGTATCCTAATTGTAAAATTGGATGTAAAATACTTTTAATGTTATGAACTTGTGACACATGTCACATGTGTAAAATCATTTAATGTTTTCCGATTTACTATATTGGTGCGATTTCAAAAAAAAGTTTATTTAATTTGAACTTTTTGTTTGGAAACCATTTTTACATGTGATCTACCTATTACTGAATAGTAACAATTTATAATACAGTAATTACGATTTAGACAGGTACCCTGAAAATACTTGTACAGGTATAAATTGTGTAAATCATAGCATATTATATATTTTCAGCTCAAAATTATTCACATTAAACTTGTATAATTATCCCGAATTTTTGGATAAGTGTTGTTATAAATATGACAATGTGAGGAATAAAAACTTGTTTTCAAAAATCATACTAATTCTATTATTAGTTGGAATCAAAAAAAAGGTCATTTTGACATGAAAAATTTGGTTTCTCTTCAAGTGTAATTTTAAAATGTCGTATTATTGGGGTACTTAACCGAGTACTGGGTAGAACTGAATGACACGTAAAACTGATACCCCTGTTTAAACGAGTTTGTCCATAAATATTAGGGATCATCAAAATAATCAAGAGATCGAATTATTCAACAGTGGCTAGAAGTTTTGATTAGATACATATCAACATGTGCGCTTGTCTTACACACTACAAATTGGAAGATCTACGTTTGAAAAATTAACAGAAATGGGGGATTTTGTTTTCAGATACTTATGAATGTGGTTTTGGATAAGATTTTTAAAAAAATGTTAGGCACCAGTTCCACGTTTTTTCATAGCGAAAGTCTCACAACGAGTACGCCCAAAACACGCAACACTGTTTTGCCGCCAAAACTGAGCAAAACAATATTTATACATAATATTATAATACTCACTTCTCGCTCACTTAGGAATCGACGGTGTGATCTATCAATGGTCCACGGGGTCAAGAAACGCTAATCTATGCAGATCTATGCTTAGGACGTACAAATTAAGATGCGGGTTCGGCGAGGAGCGTAGAAGAGGTCCGTAAGTAGGTAATTTTTTATATCAACCTCGAGTTGTCAAAAAATTGGTGCATAAGTCGTGAAAATAATCCTCGCGGTACCGGAGGAATGTTTAGTGTTTACGCGTATCACCGTCGCGGGAAAACGAAGAACGAAAAAAATGTAATAATAACAATAATAATAATAATAATAATAATAACGGTAATAGCAATAATATTGGTTAATAACTGACCAGAAAATGACGCAGTGTGGTAGCAAGGACCGTTGTCCGTTTAACTGTTTAGGCGATTTCAGTGGCCGACAGTAAAGTGAGGTGCGATTTGGATCTCGGAAATTATTATTTTTCGTGCGCAATCTCGGCAGCCGTACATAGACGATGCGCGAACACCCGTTGCACCTCCACCCCTCAACCGACGCCGGTAATTTTCAGGTGGGGATTTCGTAACGGAAAACCGTCGGCTACCGCGACACAGCAGCAGCAGCTGTTCCCGCGTCTTATCAACGTACTGTCCTATCACGACGATCACGATAGACGTACCACGTACATCCGAATTCGTACATAACACGATTAAAGATATACCTTAAATATATATAGTATAATATTATAATATTATAATATAATATTTAATAATATATTAAGTATATCTTTAATCGTGGTACATAAGCATAAACCCCATGATACCATAGAACCACGATGATTATCTACAAGATTTGGAATTTAATGATTTTAATGTATAATTGGTATAATCATAAAACCTCGACTTATTTTTATCTGTCACTTAAGTTTTGCGACAAAAATAATATAGAGATGATTAGATAATAAAGGTTCTTTATTACCAATTTATTACTATGAACACTCTTTTTATGCCTAAAAAATTAGGTTAAAATCAATTTTTTTTTATGTTCTTATCACGGACTAAAATTATTATGGTCTGGTTTTGTGGTTCATACCGTGGTTTAAGATATAGTCTATCTTAAACCGTGCTGTTAACCACGGACTAAGATATTAACTACACGCCCATTACCGACTACCGAGTCGTGTAGACAGTGTTGGCACGTGTGTAGACTCTAGAAATTAGAGAATAGATAGTAGATACCCCGGTCGCCCGGTCATATTTAACTTATTTCTCTACTTATTTTAACACCATGACAAATTAAATTAAATTGATCTTGTTGGGTTAACACCGTCTCACGAGTCACGAATACCGTTTGACGTTTGTTGATTTTATAAACTGTTAACACTTAGTCTACTACGACGATGGACGACGCTTCCATCATCAGTTCGCTGACCAAGATCAAGGTTCACAGCCTCAAACGCAAAGCTCCGTCCTCCGTCGATTCTAAAAGTAAGCAAAAAAGGTTCAAATCTGATGACACGTGCAGTGAACTTTCCATGACCACTTCCGAGGCGTACGGTATCAAAAAAGTCACCGACGATTTCGACCTAGATGATTATCAACCCCTCAACACATCACCTGAAAAGCCTGTCGAGGTTTGTCTAAATTAATTATTTATAGTTTTTTACTTTTCAGATAATCACGTTAACATGAATCTATAAGTAGGTAGTATATAGGTGAGGTTTATGGACCGTGTTCCACAAGTTAATGAATCGTTCTACGAATTACAATTCACCTAAATATTACAAATTTAGTAGTGAAAATTTTTTAACAATGCAAGGAAATATTCCTATGTAATTATATTTATAGACATTTTGATGCAACTAAATCAAAAGTCAAACTAGTAGCTAATTATTAAACTTTATTTTATTAGGTACTTAATAATATAGTTCTTAGTATATAAATTACCATTTTATATTTTGTAAAAATTGTCTGAAGTACCTTACCTATGATAATATTACTATGGATTTAATATTACATAATAATATGTAGGTTTCATATTTAATGTAAAATATAATTAAGGGTAGTTAATAAATTAGATGCACTATTTAGTCTAGTACTTATCATAGGTACTCTGGCAGTTCTATACAACTTATAAAATGGAATTAATTAATAAGTGTTAAGTACTATATACCTATCTATAGGTAATAATTAATATTTAAATCATCATAGTCCCCATATCTTCTAAATCTTTTATCACTTATCATTATTACAACAAGCTTAATAACTCAAAAACTGCACATTCAAATTTCAATTCATATATTTATTTATACCTATATATCTCGCTATATATAAACAATTGCAAGAAAAATATTTTTTTGGGGTTGAGGCTTCAACTACTGAGGTTGTTAGCCTTTGGAACTGTGGTTTTTGTGAGAGCACGTGTGTGTTTGGCAGATTTTTTTTTAGTGGGCACCTGTAGGTATCTGCCATATCCGGGTAGGGGATGGCGGCACTTCTCTCCGGACACCGTGACTTACCCGAAGAAAAGTGCTGCCCGTGAACTGAGGTTTGAACCAGCGAAAAAAATTATTTGTATAGCAATTTTGAGTCATATAATATATACTGTAATTGCATAATACGTACCTACTGGCTTCTATAATTTAAAATCTTAGATAAGTACCATCAAACATTTTTTTTTTTAATCTTAGTCATAATAAATTAAAAATATTGTAGGCAGTGGCGGCTCGTGCTATTGTGCACAATTATATACAAAATTATTAGATTTCTAAAGTGAATTATAATTGGTTATTTGCACATGGTGTTTAATAAAAAAGAAGTTTTTGTAGCTTTTCATATTGAGAAGTTTATCTATTAACGATTGCATAATTTGCGGAGCACAGGTTCTTTGTGCTCCGGGTGACTATATAAATATTAGCTTCATGCATTGACATGTCAGTTGGTAATACATGGTTATTTGGAGCACATGTGTGTACTGGACCTATATGTTTATCGTGCTGCGATGTCGTGTCGATCGTCAAAACGATAACACATACCGTACATTGGCCATTAATTTCCGATATAGATAAGTACTAAGTAGGTACATTATTTTAGATATGTACCTATAACAAAATAAATATTTTTTACTATCTTATAGGTATACATTGTGCACCACCTTTTGTGAACCTCACGCCACTGATTGTAGGTAATGACTGATTAAAAAAAGTGTTAGGTTTATATTAAGGTAAAATATAGACTCTGTATATTACCTTAGATGTACACTTTACCCATGTAAAATATTGAAAATTTAAGTTTTCGACCTTACTTTTCTTAAATAAAGAGTAGTTAGGTATCGGGGTATTTAACTGTATTTTTATGTTTAAAAAAATCACCCTTTATAATATAACTACTTACAATCTAAGTATAAGACATAAATTCAATTGATTTCAAGATGTTTTTTTGATGTACTTATTTATTATTCAATTTATAGTATTTGTTGATATTTTCCTAAGGAAATTTTAGTCCAAACAAACTGTATTAAAAAAAATAATTTAATTTGTGTTTTTATCATGGTTTTTTTTTACCATTTACCCATCACATGACACTCCTTTAATGGTTTAAGGGTTATTCACCAACCATCAATCTGATTTTTGAATCTACTTAGACCTACATACCTAAAGACCAGGTTAGGTTAGGTTAGGTTAAAATTCTTAAGAATTGTGTGCTACTTAAGAGGATGTCAGTGCACCATTTATACCAAATTTATGTTCAGCAGAACCAATCCTATGTTGTTACTTTTAATCTCTATTTTGATAATTGGTGAATTCACTCTAATATTGAAAATAACACCACAATGATTATCATAAAATTGCCATGTTGCCCACTTGCGCGAGGGTCAGTGAGAAAAAATAAATAGTCCGATGAAGACCTCTTAAATTTGATTTCAATTATACGAAAAACTATTCTGAGGCTAGGCTACGGTTGCAGCAGTCGTACGAAAAATAAATAAAATGCAGCACGAAATATGAAAACAGATAATTCTCGTTTTTTCCACAATTATTAAGAAAAGTACCAGGAATTTATTTATAACCCTCTCCCCCCTCCAACTCCCAAGTACCAAATAGATTCACTTACCTTCCAAAAGAAAATACTGAAGTTGAATATTGCAATAATTAGTAAAAATAACAGTAGAATGACAGACACATAAATAAATAGATTAAAAAAACTTGTCGAATCTCTTAATATTATGGTTGATTTAACTAAATCAGCTGTAGTCAATTTAACAAAAACTGTTTGTTAATTCAACTAAATCCAACAGTCGCGTTGACTATTTCACGTAAAACCATGGCAATTTATACCAGGAGTGCATGAAACGGATTGCTGTGGCACTAACTAAATCAGTTGTAGACAATTCAACAAAAACTGTTTGTTAATTCAACTAAATCCAATAGTCGCGGTGACTATTTCACGTAAAACAATGGCAATTTATACCAGGAGTGCATGCAACAGATTGCTGTGGCACTAACTAAATCAGTTGTAGACAATTCAACAAAAACTGTTTGTTAATTCAACTAAACCCTAACAGTTGCGTTGACAATTTCACATAAAACATTGGAAATTTATACCAGGAGTGCATGCAACGAACGCTATCTGATATTAAAGTAACAACATAGGATTGGTTATTCTAAACATAAATATATTATACTATAGTGCGCTGACATCGCCTTAAGAAGTGTCCTGTGGAGACAAACTTCTGTTTTTCAAATAAGAACTTTTTTTTTCTGTAAATAATTTAAAAAATTTAAAAACTTGGTCTGAGTATATTTAAATATTCCAAAAATTAGAATTTGAACTTATTAATAACTAAAGGACTAATAAATTACAATAATACCTGTTATCTTTTCTTGCAAAAAGTTGCTATAGTTGACTATCTTTATTTATTACATTTTTTTTTACAGTTTATTCGATTAGATACATCTCAACTAAATAGAAAAAATGGAGTTTTATTTTCTGAAGATCTAAATGATGACTATGAAGTTTGGACATTGCAATGTCCTGATGATGTAAGTAAATATTAAACTTTTTACATTTCTAAAACTATTATGTATCTTAATTCTTAAACCGTTATATATAAATTAAAATGTTGGAACAAACAATTGAAACATCTTTAAACTTAAACTATTTCCATTTATTATAATTTACATCTTATACCTCTATAGTTAATAAGTAATATTAAGTATTAACTATATAGCCGATGAAAACTATATCATAATAAACCTTTCATATCCCTATCACTAGATCTAATATTCACAAAAATGATCCATTCCATATTCAAACACTTATCGAGTAATAATTAATTATTCAACGAGTTAAGAATTAACCCTACATTAAATTAAATCTTGATGTGTTTATAATTATTAATATTATGTTAGTGAAGTCCTGTGATAAATAAAAAAATAAAATTTAATACATTCATATATTATATTTTATTAAGGGGATTCCATACTGTGATTTTCTGTTTTTGTCTTACACACGCACGACATAGGATTTTAGACGGATTCTTTGCCAAACATATCAATTGATCTAATGAAGTGATGAGAATTCTGAAAACAGATTTGAATTCTTCGTCAAGTCTACTTGAAATCGACTTTCCCACATTTTTGATATTATCCCCCAAATTCCAGGAAATGTCATATTAAAAAAGAGTATTTAAACATTTTTGTATTTCAATTTTTGGAGAAGCTAAAATCAAAAAATTAAAATTGTGGGAAAGTCGATTTCAAGTAGACTTGACGAAGAATTCAAATCTGTTTTCAGAATTCTCATCACTTCATTAGATCAATTGATATGTTTGGCTAAGAATCCGTCTAAAATCCTATGTCGTGCGTGTGTTAGACAAAAACAGAAAATCACAGTATGGAATCCCCTTAATACAAATGTAATTTATTCTACTTTTAGTGTTTATAAGCTAATAATTGTTATTGGTGTTAATATATTACAGATCGATATTAACAATCTACTTTCACAATCAATCAGTTTCAATGAACTTAGAAAATTGGAAATTAAAAACACAATGTCTGATAAAGTTGATTTGATACCTTACAGAAGTCAAGAAGGAACAAATATTACTATTGTGACTCCTAGTGAAAGAACAAGCAATTTATCCTTGAGTAAGTAAAATGTTCATTTGAAGAATTTTATTCAATAGTAAGTTAGTACTACCCTTTTTTATTATCACTGTAATTTAAATTATGTTTTTATGCTAAATATCCGGCTGTACAAATCATTTTTTTTATTTTATTAAATTTAAATAAAAACTAAATTAATATTCAATGTATGATTTTATTTTATTTTTCAGATGTGGTTCCTTTAGTTGGAACATTAATTATGAGTAATCGAATTAAGAAAGAGAAATTAAGTAACAGTAGCTTACTTCCAGTTGATACTATTGAAGATGCGACCAGAAGAAGATCAGAATTAATGTCAAAAATTACTAAAAGGCTATCAAATAAATATGATGTCAATGCACTTATGAACACAGACGTAAAACAAGAGTTTAAGATGGAAAAAGAATCACCTAGAAAAGTTAAAAAGAATAAAAAAAAATTGATTAATAAATAATATAATATTATGTTTATTAAATTAATTGCAGTTTCATTACTTTTAAGTTTTAACTACTAATCTGCATTAATTTGTTAAAAAATCTATTAATTTAAAGTTTAATTATATATACTTGATATATAAATGAGTTAGTATTTATATTTTAAATATATTAATTAAATTTTATATTGTTTACGCATGGTTGGTTAAAAATAAAGTGATAAATAATATTTTATTTTCAGTATTTAAAATGTAATTATTGTTATGAGATCGTTATTATTATTATTATTTCTCTTAATCTCTAAACTTATTTCAAATTTAAGAAAAATTTCTTTCCCCATTCCAATTTTTTTTTAAATAATAATTATTGTCCAAGTATTATAATATAATATAAATAATTTAAATTGTATACCTACTTATTCATTAAAAAATATCTGGGCTACATTTAAAATATGCACATTTTGAAGTTGTATAAACAATGCCAGATTTAGGTGAATGGGCAAATAATTTAAATATCTAGGTTTCCATAAAACCTTATGTTCTACGCTTTAAACTAATTAGAATATCTCAATTTAATTTTTATACCTTCCTACTTTTTACTAATACTGATACGTATATAGAGGTAAAACAAATAAATTATACTTATTAAAAACTTAACAATTACCAACAATCATTTATGTATCGATTGATGAGCAACCACATAATTTTTTTCTGACAGTGGCCCCATAACAAAGATTATAATTATTTCATTCTCTGGTTACAGTATTTATTTAATATTTTTAAGGTTTTATACATTGACTTGTAACTTGTTTTGCATGTATTCTACACTGCTCATAATTATTTTTTTTACAAAATTATTTCACTGTTTGTAATTTATATAATATTACAATGTAATATGTAAATACTTATTTAATTTATTGGTACTTGCATGTTTTCTTCGACTCACAATATTATGATAAATGTGCAGAAAAAAAAAATGTAAATATATACCTTGATCTTCTTTATTGCTATTTAATAAATCAATAATGTAAAATTTAATTTTATGGAATATAACTATTTTTTACATAAAAATCGAAAATTAATTACTTATTACTAAATGGATAATAGATTACTTCAGTTTATAAATAGTAAATTTATGATAATTTGACATATAAAACAATAGTTACAGTCTACAGACATTCATTAATTAGGTAGTATTTTTAATAAGTTTTTATTAATAATAATTATCAACAAATCTAAATTTGCATATTGTTTCCAATATTTTCTTTTGAATTGAGAATGATCCAAATCGTGGATGTTACAGGCAACCTATTATTTTGGACTAAAGGAAAAAAAAGCAAGGAACTACCTATCGGGCTACAGCCATAATGAACCACAATGGTAAAAACATTTTTTTTTTATTTACTCACAAGTACATAATTATTATTTTTTCTTATACATTTTTTTACTTAATAGGATACCTATATTTTAAATATAATATGTAAAACAATAGTAAAAGTTAATAAAAAGATAAAAATAGCATAATCATTATCATTTTTCTCTATATTTTAATATGATGTACCCCTTTTGTCAAATTTGAATTTTTCTAATGTTTACATAATTATAATATTATATACATGATAGTATACCTACATCTAATTATCTAATTCAAATTCAAAGTAGTTATTTCTATTATATTGAAAATGTATTTCAATTGTTTGGCGATGAAAGTAATTGGTGCCTAGCTAGTATTCCCTGTTTAAACACAATCCATGAAAAACTGCGAAAAAAATCTCAATTTCGACTTATTCCCTTTTACTTGCTCACCGTCCAATTTTTTTTTAAATAATATGTAAATTGTAAGTTTGTAATATCGGCATATATTATCGGTGTTGGTGGAGATGTATTCTTCTGTACTAGCTATATGGTGTTTTTTTTTATTTAAAGTTAGTAAGTACTCAGATTTAGTACATTTTATTTTGTTTTTCCTGTGATTATCGACCATAATACTATGTAGGGACTTTCTGCTTAGGGTAGAAATGTAGAATCCTGTGATCCAAAATTCGAATATGTTACGACTTACGACTGGAAATTAATATTATTTTAATAGGTAGGTACATTTAAATATTTAATCAATTTTATTGTATCGCATTTTATATAAATACCTTATTAATGAGTACCTATTATTAATTTATGTTGTATTAAAATTTAATGAGTGAGTTCAGTGCCTTTTTTAAATTGGATGTCTACACCAACACCAACAAAAATACGAATCAGTCGGAATCGACATTTAAAATTAAAATATAATTTTTGTGTTTCCCCTTCTGAAATGTAAATTTTATTATAATAAGTTATATCATATTCGTCTGAAAAATCTAAAATTATTTTTACTTAAAACTCCGTGCAAATAAGTACCCATATTTGTATATTTAAAGAAATATACACTACCTATATATAAATATAATGTTTTACCATATTAAATATTATTATAAAAAGTGTAAATATACTCGTCATGCTCAAAGACAAGTTTCGTGACATTTTGCCAACATCGTTTCATCTAACCATATAAGTATTTTTTAACATTAGAAATCAAATTATTTTTAATCTATAGGTTACCTAATAATAAATCGGTATGAATACGTACTATGACGATACCAGATAATGGGTTATGATACGGACTGTTACCGAAATACGAAATTGACTTACAGAACATTTTGTTTATGTTTTTCATTGGCAGTTTACACATTAAACATAAACTATAAACATATTATAATTTATACAATTATAGCTTTGATGGAAAGTGCGAGTGACAAATGACAATATTATAGGTAAGTGCCTACCCAGTTGCAGTGGCATTCTAAGACTGATAATAATTTGTTACTTACCTAGTCCGGTTTGGAATACCTCTCCAGTGAGTCCCCACCATTTTTATGTATTTGAATACTTAAATATTAGTAAATATTTACTCTATATTAGTATTATGGTAATATATTATATATTTTTTACTTTTCCATATCTACAAATTTTAGACATATTGCTTTCAAACGTATCACCTATCTATATACATTTCTCCTCAAACAATATTTGTTATTTTGTTGTAATTCAAATAAAAACATTCTACGAGACTATACTTCTAATAGGTACCTAGCTACTTATTATATTATAATTTTCTATACACAGTGAAATTTAAAAAATATTTAGACTAATTACTAATTACTTATCTAAATAGATACTATTTATTTTCCACTATTTAATATGTTTATACTTTGATCCTATACTCACACCTATGTCAGTAATCAACTTAAAAGTTAATAACAATAATGTACCTATGATATAATATAATATTAATATAATCATTATATTATAATATGAACGAAAATTAATTTTTACATACCGCGTATTAATAATAGAAAACAGTAGCTTGTAGGTCATAAAAATATACTCATCAATATGCGCTCACCATATATAGTTTTTGTTAAAATTATGCATAGTATATTCAAATTATGATTTTTGGATTTTTTAAATATACTTGAAGACTATATTTTCGAATACATGAGATTTTTTGTACTACTTAAGGATGATCCTGTGACAATACAAACTTCTGTTTTTTAAAACCCCATTTTTCAATTTTAATTATTCAATATATATTTATTTTGAGAATTTTGACGTACCTATCTAAATCAAATTTTGAGTGAGTAGTTTTTGAGTTATATAACTTTCTGTGTTTTGTGTACTAAAGTTAATAGGTCCATCGTAATGGGTTAAGTATAAAGTAGATATGATGGTAAAATTAAAATGTTAGTAATATTACTATTAATCTACCAATATAGGTAGGTAACTAAACAATTTGTAAAAATAGTCCAAGTATAATAAGTACTACATATAATATCACATAATATATATATAGATTATAGACATATAGTTTTTATTTTTGTTTAAACCATTTTTAAGGATTATAATTTTTAGTATAAATATTTTAATAATTATAATTTACTCATTAGAATTTTAATTTAGTACATCAACATTTTCAAGAGTGGTAAAAGAGGGGGGTTTTCATTAAAAAATAGAAGTTTGTATATTTGTAATATTACCTACAAAAAATCTCAGAAATTTGAATAATTGTGCTATTGTAAAGAAAAATGGGGGTGAGCATGTTTAAAATATCACCCTGTAGTAGGGTAGGTATTATCGTATATTTACGTAGGTACACCAGGGGAGGACGTCACTATATAGGTACCTAATGTGTAATGAGTAAAGACTAAAATATAACCAATATAATGCATATACTTCTTAACATTAATTTTACTTATATTATGTTTCGCCTTTCGCTTTAAACTGTGATTTCAAAAATGGCAAGTGGAGATTATATCGGGGAAGTATATATAATAATATATTAATATGTGCATGTGTACGTGTGTTATATCGCTTGTGCTATTTTAATCCTCCGAAGCGGTCCAATTATGGCGTTCGCATTATTATTTCGAGTGTGTAGAGATAAACGTTTTTTTTTTATATACATACTATATTATTATTATATATATCATATATCATATAATATATATTATATATTCGTTGGAAAAACGCGCATCCCTGTCTCTAGAATGCCCTAACCAAAAATCCGTAATATCGACGAGCGAGTGATTCACACAAATCTGCAAATATCGAACAACTAACATCAACATTATTAGTGTACTAAGTCACTAAATAAAGTCATAATAAGTCACCTGGCCACCTCGGCCGACGGTTCGAGTACATTTGATATTATATACAATAAATAAGTCTTAACACATTACAAGGGCAGAGGACTTGTTAAGCATTTTCATATTTGTTTTGCGCTATCACAGTATCACACAGATATAGCTGAGTAAGAACCAAATACGATTTATATATTATATGTTAAGACGAAGATACATGTGTAATTATGTTTCCATATAAAGGCATGTTTTGAGTTTATTTTTAATTTGAATTTAAGTATAATTCTGCATTTCAATCTTTTCGTTGCAATATTTCATGAATTTGGGAAAATATTAATAAATATATTATGCATTTTTTCTTAATCACAGATTTTGTTTTACTTTTTTAAATATAATAACTTGAATAATTCTCAAAACTGTACAGCGATGAAAATAATATCGTCGGCACTCTATCATCGATTTCGTACATTTATTCCAATAAAATAAAATATAAGAAATGTATAATATATTAAATGTATGATGATGTGCGCAGACAGTATATAGGTACTATATTAATATATTATACACAAAGTACAGGCCTTACTCTGGTAGTTGGTCTTGGTACTCATCGGCAGTGCTATTTTGAATGCGTACCCTATATGTCCTTGCAGGGTTTAATGGAATTTATTGTGCCCGCTGCTTGCTAATATTGTTCTTAAGAAATCTCGTGTAATGGGACTGTTTGAATTTTATATGATAATATGACCTATATAGATACTGGGTAAATTCGTACACGTTTTTGTTTAACGCGATTACCAGAGAAATTTACCATTACCTGTTTGGTAATATTTACCTACTTAAAATAAGTAATAACGCGGTATGAAATTGTTTTAGTTACAATTTACAAACGTAGAGTTTTAAATGAAGTTTTTACGGATTTTGTTTATTAACATGGAAACGAGCCAACAGTCAACGCTGAAACAATTTTTCTTATGCTTAAATACTTTTTAAAAATTTTAACAAGTTGATATATTTTTATAACTAGAATCGCGGTAATTTAGAAATTAATTTCCTGAGCGTGTCTCTACAGTGTGCATGTAAAACTGACCTGTAACTAGACGTATAGTGACGTCGTTTTTATTAGGTTTTTGTTTCCCATAGAAATCGTTTGTTTAGATAAAAAATTATTTATCAAAAAAAAAAACAAGAATTATTTAAAATATCTGTGAAAGATTTTTTAATACCTACATCTTACATCTACCTATTTTAATGGCTAATGCTGATGATTCAGAGTCGTAATGTTTTATTTATTATATTATGTTTAAAAGGTCGGTAAAACACTTACATTTTTAAGAACAACGGAAAATAATAATTGAGATTTATAAAATGTATACTAAGTTTATAATTGATAGAAAAAGACATTTTAAAATATACTGCTTAGTGATTATCTACTGAAAAATGACAAACAACACATTATCCCAGTATCTAGTATAAAAATAATTTATGTTGCACCGAATTTATTTATTTTGGTACGTACCTATAAAAGGCGCAATTTCCATCATACATTTAAAAATAAACACAATTTACGGTAAATTATATTACGAATAAATATGCGCTCTACATCATAATATAGTATATACCATGAATATTACCTATATAGGTAATTTAAAAAACAAATTTTCTTACCTATACATTTTAAATTTAAACCATTTTGAGTTTTGAATTTTTGATGTATATATTATTCAAATATTTGATTAGTTATGTTAGTAGTAGCAACTAGCAAATAGTAGAATGTGTGTTATATTATTTTATACCTGTCATATTTTAAATATAACATTTTATACCTAATCCTTCTTGACATTTTATGGTACGTTAATGTTTTAAATGAAAAAATTCAGTGAAATGTGTATATTAATAAAATTTATATATTTACACATGGCTTACACATCCATCTAGAAATTATAAATATAAATTATAAGTTGTATTATTACGTAATTAAAATTTGTACAATATACCTAATACACGAAAAAAAAAATGTTAAATTTTGACATAAAAATAAACGAATTCATATATTTTATACATCATTGTTTAGATAGATATATGATAATCATTTATGTATGTATTTGATATTATAATGTATTGATGTGCTTATGAATAAATGACAAATGTACCTACAACCTACTATATAATATAATATAGACAGTTTTTCAACATATTATGAAAAAACATTGATAATATTGCAGGTAGAAATAGTACCTATAAAATATTTATTTTTTTTAGTTTATAATAAAAGTGATGTATATTATTTGTACCTATTTGATTAGATTTTCACAATTGTACGTAGGTAGGTACCTATTAAAAAATATTTAAACATTTCTGTTCTTGAAATTGTGTAGATAGCAAATACGATGTTAATATTACATTTACGTATTTTAAGTAGGTTACTACGTATAGACAAAAAAAATCCAATATAATAGGTAGGTATACATTTTGTAACTGTATAGTATGGTACTATAGTGGTTACTAAATGATTTACATTTAATTTTTAAGGGTTTTTAAATATAGTTTTTAAATTAGGTATAATAATATTAGTAATACAATTATTGAATTATACATTATTGTATATTATGTGCTTATCGTTTATAGGCGTAAGTGGAAATCGCCATTATAGGTAAAAGCTAAAAATAATTTGTAATATTTTACAAATAAGTAAGTAAGTACAGTAATTTATTTAAAAACATAAGAACCTCATTTTTTAAGTACATATTTGTGGTTTTGAAATACTTTTATATAATTTGAAAGAGTTAGATACATACCGACTTATAATGTTATTACTTTTACACGACATATTTTATTATTAAATAGGTAAGTATACCCATGACTAAATATACAGGCATGACAGCTAAAATTTGATTTTCGCTATCGTCGTGCATGTTCGCCAGACATGGAAAGAATAATACCTATGTTAAATGGATGATGTAGATTATTATAATATAGCCTACAATTTTTTTTAACGTTTATTCCCAGTCTGGGGAACATTTTATCACAATTTTATGCGCAGTGTTATCGAGCCTGTTTATCTAGTCATCGGTATACCTACAGACTGTGATGTTTTAACGATTTTAATGATTCTGGAGATATTATTAAGTGTTTAAAAACGTTCCATAAAATTATTAGTTCTTATCCAATTTAAATATATCTATATTTAATCCAAATGTATCGATTAATTTAAATAAAAACTTATTGACTGAACTGTATGGAAGGTACCTACAATAATATTATTAAATCACTTTTTTATTTTATTAATTTAATTAATACATTTAATACAGTTAATATAATTGTATCTGTGCCTATATTCACACTTATAATACGTAATAACTAATAAGTAATAGAAGTTTGTAAGACTTATATATTTAATCACACATAAATATATTTAAAAACAAAACATTTAAAATCTTAATAGATTGAATGAAAGAAAGAACTTAATTTTAAGTATCAACTGTATCAACTGCGTTATAATAATAAAATAATTCTTAAACGAAATAAAAAAATTAACTGTATAAACATTTTTTTTAAGGAATTTAAAAAATCTATCCTAATTTAACTATGTGATATAAAATGTTTAGTGTATAAATAAGCTATTACTATATATTACTTATATATTATAGTTTGGTCAATGGTCATTATAGTGATATTAATAATGCTTCAGTAACGAAAAGAAGTATTATTAGATAAAACCTTTTTACTTAGAATCTTGATTATTTAGGTATCGTTAACAGAATATATTATGTTTTATAATTTTTGAAAATACAAAATAATTTTTACTCTTCCTAAAGGTATTAATATATGTTATATTTTTTTGATTAAACTGTTGGTATGATTATCTAATTTTATTAGTACCAATACCTATTCTTTAAAGAAAAAATATAATGTTTTTAGATTTGTAGATAATTTATCTATTTAAACCTGGTGAAATTGATTAAAATATTAGTATGAAAGTATTATTTATTTTAAATTTAACACTCACTAATTTGTGTGTTAGTTACATTTTAGTCTTATGACTGATGATATAAGTTAAATTGCTCAAAGTAGAAGGTGCTTACCAGTGTATTATCCAATATTTTAAACATATATTCTAAAATGTCAGTTTTTGACGAGAGCACGACGTAAAAAATAATGATTTACACTTCAAACAAATGTTAGAGCTAGTAATTATTATTATTATATTATGCCTCTGATGAAATTCTGACCAAGTGGGGGGCCGCATAAATAATGACGTAGATGCCACCTGTTTCACGCATGTACGAAACTCTAGTCTTAAGAATAGCCAATAAGATACATATTGAGATATTTTATCCCTCGTCCTCGTGTACATTTCTAGTAAATGTAAAATGGTTAGTTAAGATTTAATAAAATAAGTGACTTAAATTAAAAATATTATAAATTTCACTGTGAACATAATAAACATAATATTGATCTTTTTCACAAAGAAAATAATACTCTATGGTCCTTTAAAAACATGTTTGATAAAAGAGAAATATATTACAGAGTCATTTATTAGTTACTGGTTATTTTTAATCTCCCAATAACTTACGACGTATGATTATGATTTACCAAATTGAAAAATAAAAACGACATTACTAAATTTAAATTTAAAGAAGGTAGGACGTAGGTTAACCTATATTATCCGCATATATTCAATTAAACAAAACGTTTGAATCTAAATCAAAATGAAAAGTCAGATTATTATATATACCTATAGGTATATATAAGATATGAACAGCAGTTGAGTTTCTCTCATTCGTTTTGTTCTGAAGTTATTTTAATTTGTAAAAAAACCTTTTCGAAACACATCGGAGGAGAACGAAATCGTTGTTCGTACTTTCGTAGGTTTAACTCAAAAGCACTTAAACTCGTGAAGTGTTATATTTGTTGGATCGGACGTGTTCTAGTGTGGTTAGAAAAAAAAATAGACGAATACTGTAACGGATTTCGCTGGATCACGCCATAACTGAATGAGTAAACTGGCCGAATAGTTAGTAATAATAAAATGGATCAAAACGGTTTTTGGCATAGTCCCACGTGTAGCCTCCCCCACTACGACAACGTGTCGCAAAGTCTTAAATAGGTCTGTTGTGAATTGCAACAGTCGTAAATCGTAATTTACTTGACTTGTATAGTAATGAGCAAAAATACTTCGTCACAGATTCAAAAATACTGTAAATAGTATTTAGTATACTATTGATTATTTGCACCGTTGGATAACTTTTTTTATCACGGCAAATGTAATATTATAAATATGTGCAGCAGTGTTATTTTGAATCTACAACGGATTTTAGTACAATAAGAATTCTCATCAATAATACTATATTATTATGTTAATTACTTATATCGTATGTCTTTTGCCTATGCAAAGCATATACAATTAAATATATTCGTGTATTAGTTTTGGGAATTACAAATATTGATAAAATATATAGGTATATAAAAAAAATATGGAAACAATCCACAATATATTATATATTTTCACTAAAAGGTTAAAATAAATTGTATAAGTAATCACTAATAAACAATGAAACATTTGAGCCTCTACAAATTTGTTCCATATATTATATATTTGGAATTATGCTACCTAATTACACCTTAAACTTTCCCTTTCAAGTTTCAACGTATTACTGGTCAATCGAAAAATAAACCTCTGTACATAATTTGGACCACTGCCTTTATAGTTGGTTGATGGTTGTGTACGTATAGGCACCCACTGTATACAAATACATATATAGGTACATTCTACTAGAGCAATAATACAAATAAAAAGAAGACAGATATTTACTTAATTTAAGTATGGTGATATTTTTAAATCAAAGAGTATGTCAGATATGATTGTTTTAATGGGTACCTACAAGATACCTACTATATTAATAACTTTTTTCATATTTTCTAGGTACGCTAAGAATGTTAAATCTTCATTAGACAATGCGATAAACACTATGAAAACTCGTATTGTGTTTCATAAACAAACAAAAAATTAAGTAGATTATAATAAGTAAAGTAAATTTATAATTAGTAAATAATATTAGGTACACTCAAGGTGGATTAATAAGTTATAAATACATTTGTAAATCTAAGTTGATTGCACTGTTTAAATATTTAAATCGATGATAAATTTGAGTAGTCAACCAATAAAAATTACAATCTTCATCTAAAACTAATTTTTTTTTTTTAAAAGAATATTTTTTAATACAATATTTATTAATATGTTATAATGTTATGTGTTAATATCCATAACTTTTTATAAATTATTCTAACTTCATAATTTGTACTTAGATAGGTAGTAAATTTACCTACCACAATATTATTATATATTATTATTTATTGTTGTTGACGTCGAATTTTTTTATTCTAAGTTTTATCACTGTTTTATCGAGGAATTTTATTTGTTTACTACAGAACTTAACGCATAAATGTATAATACATCTATACAAAAGTCTATCATTATTCATTACTGTGCATATTATAATTTAATCAGTTACCTAGGCATACAACAATATTGTAAACATTTTTATTTGCACGTTTATAGCGAATATAGCTACCTATATTATTCTAATTAGACTTTGATAGTTTGATGGCAATAATAAAATGCAATTTCTCTTGATTGTATAATCATTCAGAAAAGGTACTAACAAACGATTACCTTTTCCCTCTCTATAATGGTGTTTTATCAATCACGTAGATATCGAGATATTTTTAATTTAAATATGACCTATTTATTTTCATAATGATTCCATAATAATATGTGCTAACAAATAATTGATTGCATGTACGTAGTTGACAAATTTAATACGATTTTAAACAACGAGAAACCCTCTAAAAGTTAGTTCAAATCAACTATAACGGAATTGTAATAATATTGATTTTTGAAAAATATATTTTGCTGGTATAATTGCAACTTGCATGTTATTGCATAAGTTGTATTAGTTGTAAAAAAAATATAGAATTCGTGCTGTATTAGGTATAGATGTGTGCTTAGTTTTGTCACACTAATAAATATTTAAAAACAATTTTTAATAAAACATATTATAAATAATTATAATAAACAATATATATTTAAATGTAGAGCATATTATTTTAATTACTCGGTGCTATATACATGTATATATCATAGAAGTAAATATAATTATAACTTAAAACCTAAAATACAAAATTGTATAAAATGTAACGATATTGAATATTATCTTCAATTGTTTGTTGTCATCATATTATATAATGTCTATTAAATTCATTTACTTTTTTTCCAAGAAATGGAAATATCTATAATTTTGCACTTCATGTTATTTTTCGGGCGCATAATGTAGGTATATTTCTTAAGATTTAAATTGTGAATATTTTGTGTTAAAATGCGTTTTTATGGATACTTATTGGCTATTGTGGTAATAATATAAAAACAATTAATTAAATGCGTGTCTCCAAACATTGTGTAATTGTATAGATATGTTTCGTTTGTATTGGGTTTCAGTAAATCATTTTTATACAATTTCCTTCAAATGAAAGTGATTCCGATTACAAAAATTCTCGGAATCTTAGGAAACGATGCAATTTTTACGCTTACAACAGGGTTAATTCAGATTTAAAACGATTTTGGTTTACATGGTATGTATAGCACATACAATCTCACGGGACCCAACTCTATGAGCTCGAGATGCACACTGCATACACATACACAACACATAATTTAATTTTATGTACCGGGCACCTATATAATATTAGATTATGATGGCGATGGTCTAAAAATAATTTTAACGATGGTTACCTATACATGATTGGTATTTGGTAATACGATGGATGTTAATAACAATAACAGTACCTATAATAATAATAACGATAATGTACGTGTTATAATGATATCCGTCTTGTATATTATTGTTATACGATAAATTAGTACCTATAGAAATATAGGTATGTACTCGGAGTAACGAAAGTCGGGCGGTGCTTAAAAATAGACCCAAACGAAAAAATCCGACCGATGGTCGACGAGAATTTCGGATTTTGGATAATTTCGAGACGCCCCCCCCCCCTGCCCCCAGCCGTGGCCAGGGACTGGCGGCGAGTGCGCCTCAACGGATTCAGCGGCGGCGGCAACGACGACGGAGGGTCGCCGGCCCGAACCATATATGGCGGGCCGGCCGCGCGCAGGGCCGCCGAGCCGTGGCTGCGGCGGCGGCGGCGGCCACACCGGCGGCGCCCCGAAAATAGTGTTTTGTGCCCCCCGTCGCATAGCCATGTATGGGCGGCGGCTGCCGGTATTTTTGGATCGGTCCCGTTTATAAAACCGCCGGTACCGACCAGCAGAACGTTCATTAGCACATCCACAGCGGATCAGCAGCCACACACAAGCCGCAGACCCGCCGCAGTCGTACAGATTTCCTTCGTCGTAAACCGGTGAGTAGCATATTATTATACAGTTTTTACATTATATTATAGCACACTAAAATATCGTCATGTGATATAATCGACGAACGACGAAGAGCAAAAAAATTAATACGCGATATTATATTAATATTATGATCACGCGCAAAGTCCGTTAACAGTTTTTCATGACATTATAATATTATTGTACTTGGGATTTTGAATAATAATGTTCTTTTAAAAAAAAAAAAAACTAAAACATAAGAAACAAGATTTTTTTCGTTTTTTTATATTATACTCTCGGGCTTAACTTATTTTTTTATATTTTTATTTCGGAGCATGTCGACGCGATTTTTTCGTCGCGTCCGGTGATAGGTACGAACATTTATTTTAAATCACCGCGACTATTTTTGACGGGTCGTTCGTTTTCTCTTTCTTTCATTATAATATTACAAAATACATCAAATTACAATAATATATACCGAAACGTATTGTACTCGCCGCGGTTCCTCGTACCGATAAAGCATTACCGATTTAGTCGTCCCGATAATGACTGTAAGTTTATCGTTTTTATGTATTTTTTTTTCCAGGTTCAAAAACCCAAACTAGCAAAATGTGTGACGATGATGTAGCAGCTTTGGTAGTCGACAATGGCTCCGGTATGTGCAAGGCCGGTTTCGCTGGAGATGACGCACCCCGTGCCGTCTTCCCCTCCATCGTCGGCAGACCCCGTCATCAAGTTAGTATAAAAATCCATTTAACGCATCGTTGCGACGATATAATTTCATGAGGTTCTCAAAAATTCGTCTGAAAAACTATACAATATTGCACTTTCCATCTTATTGAACAAATTTCGTAATAGAAAAACAAACAAAACACAACTGTTAACTACTGCTATAGGCCCTCCCAGAATTCATGACCATAAAAGGTAGCGTCCTGAAAATAGGACAGCAGTGCTCCGCCTTTCGAACTCGTCCGTAGGCCCTTCGCCAATCCGTCCGTTGGGGTAAAAATAAACACACCGTATGTCGCCAGCTGCGGACACTGTGCGGGAGCCAAAGGATTTTTATTATACTATCGTTTTATATACATCGGATTTCAAACAAACCCTTCCACCCACCACTTCTTCATCATCACCGTCTAATAAAAATAGATAGCACTTATGCATCGCGTCTGGAAATACTTGGAGGGGGTCTGGAACATTACAAAAATAAACGTTCCACATCAGCTGGACTAGTGCACACTGCAATATTGATCACACGTTATAAACTTAGAATGCTAATGCTTTCTCCGAGTATCCGGAATATTATTATTTCACACTATGCTTTTCGTCGTAAAATCAATTTACTTACAACGCCAAGTTCCAATTAATCAAAATTATTTTAATTCAGAAATTATAAATATAACTTGAATTTACCCACGTTAAATAAAATAATTTTCACACGAAACAAAATATCGATCAAACCGGAAAATTTAATATATAATTACTATCTTGACAATAACATTTGTCATATTTTAATTATTTGTCACATACACACGGTGAGGGGGGAGTATAGATACTACTGTAATATCCATACTGTAGATCGGTAACGTTAATCCTATTAAAATAACAACTATGAAATTCTACATTTTTTTCTGCTTAAGCCTTATAAACGATATAAATTAAAAATATTATTTTTGAACGATATTATAACGAGTTCCGACCCTTGTAAGAAGAAGTTTTTTTATGAAAATTCCGTTGCGAATTATTAACATGTTATATTATCATTGGAGACGAATGCTCGCCGTTATTGTTATTATTTTGTCCGACCGTATGTTTCGTATTTTGACGTATGGATTTATATTATTTATTAGGGAGTCATGGTCGGTATGGGACAAAAGGACAGCTACGTAGGCGATGAAGCCCAAAGCAAACGTGGTATCCTCACTTTGAAATACCCCATTGAACACGGAATCAT
Organism: Metopolophium dirhodum; assembly: GCF_019925205.1. Taxonomy (NCBI): domain Eukaryota; kingdom Metazoa; phylum Arthropoda; class Insecta; order Hemiptera; family Aphididae; genus Metopolophium; species Metopolophium dirhodum. The sequence goes on from NC_083565.1 coordinate 14,675,951, forward strand.
CACCAACTGGGATGATATGGAAAAAATCTGGCATCACACTTTCTACAACGAATTGCGTGTTGCCCCAGAAGAGCACCCAATCTTGTTGACCGAAGCCCCATTGAACCCAAAGGCCAATCGTGAAAAGATGACCCAAATCATGTTTGAAACCTTCAACACACCCGCCATGTATGTTGCCATCCAAGCCGTACTCTCCTTGTACGCTTCCGGTCGTACTACTGGTATCGTTTTGGACTCTGGTGACGGTGTCTCACACACAGTACCCATCTATGAAGGTTATGCATTGCCCCATGCCATCCTCCGTTTGGACTTGGCTGGTCGTGACTTGACCGACTATTTGATGAAGATCTTAACCGAGAGAGGTTACAGCTTCACCACCACCGGTATGTATTTTATAACCACCCGTAACCACGGGGTTAAAATCTCTATTTATATCTAACGAATTTTTATGATTACAGCTGAGCGAGAAATCGTCCGTGACATTAAGGAAAAATTGTGCTATGTCGCTTTGGACTTCGAACAGGAAATGGCTACCGCTGCCGCTTCCACCTCATTGGAGAAATCCTATGAATTACCTGACGGACAGGTCATCACCATCGGAAACGAACGTTTCCGTTGCCCAGAAGCCTTGTTCCAACCTTCATTCTTGGGAATGGAATCTTGCGGTATCCACGAAACCGTATACAACTCCATCATGAAGTGCGATGTTGACATCAGGAAGGACTTGTACGCCAACACCGTACTTTCCGGAGGTACCACCATGTACCCAGGTATCGCCGACAGAATGCAAAAAGAAATCACCGCCTTGGCTCCAAGCACAATCAAGATCAAGATCATTGCCCCACCAGAACGTAAATACTCCGTATGGATCGGTGGTTCCATCTTGGCTTCTCTGTCCACCTTCCAACAGATGTGGATCTCCAAACAAGAATACGACGAATCCGGCCCAGGCATTGTCCACCGTAAATGCTTCTAAGTCATCACCTCCCACAAACATACAAAATCAAAATTACAATCACGCTTTATGTTCATTTATACTGAAGAAAACCTATGTGTTTTTTCTTTTTGTACATATCGAGACGATTTTTGCGTCGTTTTACACGGGGATAAAATAACAGTTCGATTTTTGAAATAAAAAAAAATGTATTTATTAGCGCGTTAATCGTTTCGAAATAAACGTTTCTATACTATTTGTTGTTGAACTTTTTATAAAACCATTTATATCCTTTATCACTAAATGAAAAACATCAGCTACAGTATAGAAACATTAAAAATAATTAATAAGTTTACTATTTTTACACCAGTATAACTTCATTAAAACTCAATGGTATACTGAATAAAAAAAAATTGACTATTTGTGAAATTAATCATTTCACTTGTATATTATATTAAAATATATATGATTATAATTTATATTATGGTTTGCTTTCGTCGAATACAAAATTAATCAATTGGATAGTAATTAGTATACACAAATTAATAAATTAGTGGACAAATATTATAATGGTATTTAACTAATTCAAATATAATATATATATATGTATATATTACTAGGTATATACATACCTACTTAATAATTAATATAGTTACATTCCAAATTAATTTAAAAAATACATAATACTTAAGGACGACTTGGTAGCCATCATAGCTAGTATTATCTTTTCATCAAATTATATGAAGATATTTTGAAATTAGGACAAGTATTCTCGGCAGTTCATATTTTTTTACAGATAATTTATTTTGATCAGATCAAAATGATGAAGATTTAAAAATATCCTACACAGATGGGTTCTAAAGAGGTGGTTGCCAAATAAGGTAAACTTGACTTCTATTAATAATTTTAATACTGAAATTTATTTTTGAACGTCAGCGCTCGTCATCACTCGTCGGCTATTATATACAACTTAAATATGTCTAACAATTTGACGTATCGTCGAATAGTTTTAAAAGTTAAAACGAATTTATACCTATATACTTTTTATACTAATAGCAATGTTTGTAATTTATTAAACAGTTTTAATATAAGCTAGTATTACTATAATCTCATTAAATCCACACAGTCATTAACTATAGTAGGTATATAGATGGTATAAAACAAATAAAAAATAAAAGATAAAACAACGCGAACTACGATATAGCTTAATATATATATATTTGGAGTATATATAGGTATTGTTGCTGAATAAAATGTAGAAGAGTTTAATTAAACTTATAAATTATTATAGTAATGTTTTGTTAAGTAGGTACCCATATACGAACATAGGTGCTTATAAAAATTAAAACTTGTGTTACTCTCTAAAAATTATTCTTTCTATGTTTTTTATTATTTTATTTTTAAACTTGTCATTAGCATGCGAGCTTATATAGGTTTAGTTAACTATATTTACACATCACCCACAACATGATTAAATAATTAACTATATATAAATATAGGGATTTACTACCTACATCAAATATTATTTTCGTTTTTACACAAGTGTATAATATGCTTTCATTAACTTTATCAATTTATCTATTTTAATAGAATCATCAACTGTATAAGAATATATACATTTAGATACCTAACTAATATTTTTAACTATAATTTTAAATAGTAAGAACTTACGATTCTCGTGGAGTACCTGCCTACATTACGTTCTCTTTATTATTTTATTTTATTGTATACAAGTTAATATATTTACAAAATTACAATAGTACAATATAATATTTATTGCACCATTTTTGCATCATAATTTGCAATACCTATACATTGTTTTTCCACGTGATGACCACGAACGCCTACTCATGTTAAAGTCATATTGATTCTAACTAATTATCCGCTTACAGGTTCATTACTTTTACTCATACTTTTATGAAATCAATAATTATATCGAATAATGTCCATAGAGAAGAAAAATAATAATCATAATCTCAGCCAATTATAAATGGTATCTAATATAATATGAAACAGCTGATATTACGAGGGAGTTTGCGTTCCCCGCATACTCAGATTATATAAATTATAAACCGGCACCGCACATCACCACAAAGTCTCCCGTGATCTTTTCTATAGGTTTACAATCGCAGAGACTAGAGAGTTCAAAAGGCAACAGACATTGGACACACACGATAATTGTTAGAACAATTGAAAAAAAAAAATAACAAAATATTATATTATTGTACCTATTACCTAGTCATTATAGTCTCTCAACAAAACAACTTAAACATTTAATAAGCAAAGTTATAAACACTTTTTCGGAAATTTGAACGCATTTATAGAGTTATACATTTTTAAAACTTGTTTTGCACATTTTAATTTTCATACCGCGCTGAAAAATAGGGTCTGCGGTAACTATACATAATACATAATAATAGTATAATAGTGTCCGTGGAATCTATGTACACTTATACTATATAATGTGCTGTGTGCTTATACGCGTAGGGCGATACGTCATACGTCACATAATATGTATACATTGTACTATTGTAGATTTTAATATGACGTATTAACAAAAATTATTTAATGACAGAAAACAATATTTGACTTTTTCCGAAAAAAAGTCTCTTGCAGTCGTTTTTTGACTGCCTATAATAGACACCCACGACATGTACGTGCATAGTTTTTCAGGTTCGCGTGACTGTATTTTTGAAGAAAAAAAATTATGTTCAAATTAGGAAAACATTATTATTAGGCTAGTGTGTACATTAACTGGTTAACACGAGCCAATTGTAACACCATTAAAAACTGATATTGTCGAACACGCGCGGTGTATAGAGTATATAGGTATCTTACGGGCTGTAAAGACTATTTATAACAATCGACTATTTATGAGGCCTCGTTGGGGAATACTTTTACACACCACAAAAACTAATTATACATACATAATATTATTATATGCAATATACACATTACACACATAAAATACCGCATGTTGTGTATATATAAATATATAATCAGTTATTACAAAATTGATTTTAAAATTGACGTTCCCAAAAACATTTAGGGTAATTTCCAAAACAATATTATTTTCAGAAATATAAAAAATAAACGTAGACGTAGATATTGTCATTGTAATTTTAGGTATTTCCCTAACTATAGTTGGTTCTCGAGTAAAGTCTACGACGACTTAGAAGAGTAAAATAAACGCGTTTGTATCTTAGGTACTTAAATTGTATTTTGTAAATCTTTAATCTTTACCGAAAAACATTTATCAATATATTATTATATAATATACATTATTATATAGGCGCAGTATAAAATATGGTGTTAATGATTTGTCATGGGAAATGTTACATAACACAATAATGTATTGTACTAAAACGTTGCCATAGATAAACCGACAATTATGTTTTTTAGGAAATATTTAATGGGTACTTCTCATTAAATTAATTTTTGATTCCATAACAATACCTAGTTAGTAAAATTTTAAACATAAAATTGTATTCAAATGTTAATGATTAAATTGTATAGGTATATTATTATAACTATAGGTACTTATACATTGTTTTAGAAATTTAATCTAATTATTTTTTGAAGAATATTTATCTTATAATATTAGTTCAATGTTAAAATCCGTATTCATACAGAGATAAAAATTATTAAGGCATTTAGACGTATATATATGTAAAATAATAACACTATAATATGTATGCCTCCTACATATTTTGTATGTATGACCTATGTATGGGGTACCAATGACCAATATTCTATATAATATTTGTTCGTAAATCAAACAAAAGGTCATAATATTTAATTGACCTTTTGTCCCGGTACTTCTAAAAGAGTCTGCGGTGTATCGTATCTACTAATATTGTAATGCAGGTAGCTTGAAGAATTTAAATTATAAATCGAAATTCATATATTTTCTTCGTGCCAATATTGAAGCACAGCTGCGCTACGTTCACTGTTTACAATTTTTAGTAAGTACCAGTATTATTTTTCTCTAACAATAAATAAATTAAATTGTCTGTAAAAAGCAAATCTGACTAAATCTGTACAATGAAATCCTTCCAAGTTAATGTAAGTAACTATTATTCATTTTATTTTGTTTAAAAAAACTGGGAAAATTATTTCCCAGATTTTTAAAATAACATTCGTAAACGTATATAAGTGGTCAAAGTTAGTAAAAAACAATAAAAAAATTAATTTTTATTTAACTAAATCCATTTATCGATCATAAGCCTAAAAAATATGTTTATTATTACCTATATATTTTAAATCATAAATATTAGAAAACTAATAATATTTGTATTTTATTTTTAACTGTAAATACTTTAGGGCTATAGTACTATGGGTATCGGGTGTACATTTCTAATTTTACTTAAACAGTTTGAGTATTTGACAAATCAAGAACGTGCCTACCCTATTTAATGTGGCCCAGGGTATATTATAACGCCTGTTCGTTGCCTACAAAATATAAATGCATAATAAAACCGTTTCCCAAGTAGGTATTAATAATATACCATCGGCCCGAAGTAATAATGGCCTATATATCGTTTCGCGTTGGACTGTGTCAGGAGTAAAATGTATATTGAACATGTTTATTTAAAATGTTAAAATTAAGTCAAGCACGCGTAATCTGAGAGCGTCTACAACCGCTATAGTGTAAAATATATAATGATACAATGTAATGTGTACAAACTGTATACAGCGAGCCTTGTTATCGTCTAAATAAAGCTTGTACGCGTTGGCATTTTGTCATTGATATACAGACCGTGATTGCGCCGACGTACGCGCAGTGCAGTATTTAGCGTGTTATACTATTATTACTATATTGTATTAACATAATATTTTAACACCATACAGGACGAGAAAAAAAGAAACAAGGAGTTGTGCAGTTGGATAACACGTGCGGAGCGGCTGACACATCGTTAATTATTGGGTTTGAAACGGCGTTTCTGCAAAAGCTCAACAAAATTATGAATTATCCAATGACATAATAGGTATTTAAGGAATAATAATTAAAATAACGATGTTGAGGTGATAAATACGGATACGCGTATAGGTTTTGTTGACACTCGTGAGTCGTGGGTCGCGACCTCTGTTCACGGATAAAGACATACGAATTCGAATTTGCACCGTGTGACGTGTATCGGAATCATTGGCGTAGCCAGGGGAGGCTGATGAGTCTGCAGCCCCCCCCCCCCCAAAAAAAAAAAATGTTAAGAAAATTAAAAAATTATTTTAATGGCCTATGATAGTCGCTCAAAAAGTCTTAAATTGTATTTAAAATATTTAAAAATTTACTATAGGGGAAACCAGGGTAAAGCGGATAGCTGTGCAAAGTGAATAATGTTAATAACTTTTTGAATATTGGTAATTAAATATTATTGAGGTTATAAGTTGGCAGCACTGTGTATCGTCAATGCCGGGATCATGGTCTTAGAAGATATCTTCCACGGACTAAGATATAATGAACTGGAAACACGATTTAAGACCAAATAAAATCACCGGTAGCGCTGAAAACTTCAAGAACAGTGTTCTTATCAGCTAAGTGACACCTTTTCGTGGCCGTCTCCCGATCTCCGCCGACCATGTCGTTTCCAGTCCATTATATCTTAGTCCGTGATATCTTCTAAGACTGTGGCCGGGATAATGATTTGATATCACTCACTATAAAAGCGTTTATCCAAAAATAGTTCGATTTCTTAAAGAAATACAATGTAAGAATTTAAGCTTTTTTAAATAATATTTATAAATTAACTTTTTTAAACGTAGTTTATTATGTTCATAATTATACTAAGTTTATATAGTTATTAAACAGGAGTTCCTAAATCACGTATACTAAATTTAAAAAAAAAAATTATTTATGAAAAAATCAATCCGGGCAAAGTGAATAGGGCAAAGTGGAAACATCCACGTATTTTGTGTGTGACTTTTGTGAAGACACCAATTATAGTACCTAAATATACAATGTGTATTATACCTACCTATCAGTATTTAAAAATTGTTTTATTAATTTTTGTTTTTATTATAACATGAAAAGGTAATTTTTTATTTTACTAAGAAGAATTTTATATTTTATGTTTTATTTATGATTTTGAAGAATATTATTTAAAGATTTTGTTTTTTTATTTTGAGTTAATTCATTAATATGTATGCATTCATATTTCATAATATACAATTATTAAATGAATTAACATACATTATTTATTTATCTCATTGTTTACCACTTTGCCCACCATATGTTTTCACTTTGACCTAGTATCTGGGCAAAGTGAATAAAATTCCACGTTTAAAAGCTTTTAATTTTTTTATTAATTGAGTGCTTATTTAATTTTTTGAAGGAATAAATAATGAACTTAAGAAGTCATTTTATGATTATATTAAAAAGTAGTTATTAAAATAATAGTTTAGAGACCATTTTTTAACACTTAAAGTTAACCTATGCGCTTTGCCCTGGTCTCCCCTAAGTATTGACACTGTGCTAGTACGTATTTAATGTGTAAAAGTGTAAGTTAGATCAGACCCCCCCCTCCCCCATCATGGCTATGCCACTGATCGAAATGCATCATAGCTACACACTATAATAATATTATGCTTATATACCTATGTTTAATAATAATAGTACACTATACAATATACGAATTATACGCGGAGCCAGACAACACTTAACTGGAGCTATAGTGTGCAAACAATATTTAGTGTCGTTCCCGCACCTCAGTGCTCCTTATAACAATATAAATTATATGAATTACCTATATGGCTAGACCGACGTTTTTGATTAACATACGTAGATAATATAGCGTATGGTTTTACTATAATATGTATTGGCTTCGTTCCCCGCGCTCAACATAATATGTGAGCACTCCAGGCAAAAGCCAACTCTGATTTAATCCATACCTGTGCATTAGAAACCGAAAAAGTATCACACAAGGATAAGCATTAAGTTATTAAATGAAAACCTACGCCAGTATATACATACGCGAGCACTCTAAAATATTCCTGTGTACAAATAAAACAGTATAGTGTACTCGCGTCAAAGTTCGCCACAAAGTCGAAAATGCTGAAAATAGAATGTTTGTACTTATATACCTTTTATTGTACCTTAGTGATTAAAACGCTTACGTTTTTTCATTTTTAAAATATAGAATCATAGCTCAACTGTATTACAAAATATGGTTATATAGTGTATGAAATCTAAATACTCCATAGCTATTATTAGGTATAATAGTTTATAATGAAATACGATAATAACATAACAGTAGTACACTACAACAGCTAGTGCAGTGATAATATCATTAAGTATTAGACATATAAAGGAGTGGTAGTTTTTGCGAGAAAAATATTTAAAAGAATGATTGGTAGCAGTAAGGAGGAGAAGGTGGTAGTTTAAACTGTGATTTATTATTTTACAAGAGGATGCCTCACATTGTTATCTCCGTCCATCGTACATTCGTACGAGCCACATATCTGATTTACTTTATGAAGGACCATCACTGTGGGCCCTGAATCAATATTATAGTTAATTAAACAGTAATTAAACTAAAAAAATAAAAATGTTATCTGCAATAAAGCGTTGAGTTTAATTTGATATAACAATTTCACAATGATTAATACAAAGTTTAAGTAACAATATATTTTAAAATATGTATATAGGTACCTCATTCAATATCTAAACACACTCAACGTATAGATAATATTCGAATAATTACATTGTATAACAGGTCACTTTAGCTATGATATTGTTTGTTGACCTAGAGCCTAAGGTGTTGGTCCTACAGAAAGTCAATTTGCAATGTTGCAGGATCTATATAGACGGAGATAAAAAAAATCAATGTGTGGCGCCTTACTAATACTCAACAATGTTTAATATATATAATATATATGAATTAACAATTACCAATAATTACTATTGGTTATTATTACCCTAATACTAAATATATCGTGAAAAATATTTCAAATATATTTAAATTTATTTACTTACTAAGATAATACCTATTTAGTATAAGTACTATAAACTTAATATTAAACTTTGAATCAAACATACTAAAAAACAATGTAATGTCAAATCATTTCACAATGATATAGATTATAGCCATTTATATAGGTAGGTAATAGATTCGTACAACTGTAATTAATTAGTTTATAGTTTTGTAATTATGAATTAAGAGGTTAAGTGTAACTCGTTATTGCAGTAGTTGAGCTACTGAAAATTTGAATAAAAAGATATTTGTCATATTACCTACCTAAGCCGTTTTTGTGTTATGTTATAGGTATAGGTACGACTTATATACACATTGTTTTTAAATAAAGGCACTTTTAAGTTTGATCTAATTTTCAGTAAACCTTTATTATTATTTAAATTAAATCAAAAACAAAAATTGTTAACATTTTAAAAACTTATTTATTATGATATAAGTTAATTAAAATATTAAAAATCTATTGCAAATTTAAATTTGCTACATAAGTTATATGTGGCTTTCAATCGTGAATCGTATATTTTTGTGGTTTTTTATATTTGTTTGTAATGTAATATATATTATAAAGTTACGTTATTCATGTATCTAATACTGTCTTATTACTTTTAATTATATGATGCACATAAATAATTTGCAATTATTGATCGAAATATGAGTCTTTTGCACTGCAGTAGGTATTATGTTCAATAAAACGTTAAACACATTTACACATCTAAATAGCACGTGATGAATGATTTAAAAAACTACACAGTCAATTTAAACATACACGATATGAATAAATTATATGGTATGATGCGTATATATGATAAAACATATAATAGGTTTAATTAACTCATAATATCAATTAACTAATGATAGGTAGAGATCTCACGGAATTTGATTAATGGGAGTACACCTATGTTATTGTGTATAAAAAAATGCCGTCAACTCATCTTCTACTTATATTGCTCCAGTTATGTATTAATAATACGTAGTCTTTATCTTTATTCGCTCATATTTTTGTAAAATAAAAAATGGTAGGTACGATTACTAATTACAGCATTACTATTAATTATGGTAGTTGATAATATTTCGGTAACATAATTAAGTTCAGGCATGCATATAATATAAAAGGTATCTACTGACAAATATATTAGCCATTAGGTATTAGCCAATAGGCACCTACTACCTAGTAAAAAAAAAACAAAAGCAAAATATAATATAGAAACAAAATAAAAAATCATGACAGGTCTAATAAGGCTCAAGTTCACGGGTCTTTTATGGGGCCAACCTGTAACCAACAACCTAATCTAAATAAACAATAATAAAATGTAGCCTGTTACGTGTGTTTTTATTCATTGCATAAACTATATTATACATTATTATTTATGTAATTATGTCTAAATAATGTTAAATAATATTTTTGTTGTATTCATATTATATTATATTTACCTGTGCACATGTACATTTTAACAAAATCAACACATTAGTCTTTACTTAAAAGTTACAATACCTACAATCTACATTATATACCTAAATCTATTGTTATACAAGACGTGATGACGTGATGACGTGTTGTTTAGTTAAGTACAAAACTAAGCCAAACACTATATTTTATTCATATTTATTTATTTTTTATCATAGGTACATTTCGATTACAAATCGAAATTTATCATTAAACTTTTTTTGCTGTTACTGTGCTTAGTGCTATTTCCTATTGCATTCATTTATCCAGTTGTGTACTAATATTTTATGTAGGACGTAGGCTGTAGGTAAGGTAAGTACGCTAATATGAATGTACAATCAGTATAAACATTAAACGTTAAACACTATAATATTATTGATATTAATGTATACTCTATTCAGAATTATGGCTATATTTAAAAATATAATTGACACATATAGGTACACGATTATAAATTATAATACATTATTTTGAAGTTCAAATTTAGAAAAATTGGTTAAAATTACGAAAAATATTTAGAGTTAAAAATATAATAAAGGTGGGCAAGTGGAATTCGTTCTGCTATACAGTAGGTTACAAGTGGGTCACTGTATAATGTATGGTATTAAATTTAAATTCAATGATATTATATCATTGTATACGAAAAATGATTCTGAGCGGTGACGGTTTGTCAGTGTGGATATTTTATATTATATTTATATTGTTATTACTTATTATTAATATGGTACCGGTAAGTTAAATAAATATTTCAAAATTACAACAAAATAATTAAAATCGTTATTCTTGGTTATTTAATATTTAATTTCCTCAAAATTTGAACATCAAATAACTATCAAAAAAACTGTTTTTATATTTTTGAGATTTTTTGGTTACAGAATATCCTACTTACGTGGAACCTTGTTGGTAGTTTTCAATTCTTAGGTATACAAGTTGGACATTTTGTATATTTTTGACCACAAAATCATTTTTAAATTTGATAAATATTGTCAAAAATGGAAATTTAAATGCTTATAAAAAAAAATTGTGCCTATGTATTTTTTATATTTTTTAACCGCTATTCAAGCAATATATCAGGAGCCTTGTATTCAATTTTTACGATTTTTGGCCCAACAAATAAAATTTTATTGATATTTATAGGAAAAAAAACTAAAAATATTTAAATTTGAAATTGTCCATAAATAACAGCTTAAAACAAATCAAATTTTTTTGAAAATGTTATCGTGATAGAAAGTGCTAATACAAACATCCAAGTAGTTTATACCGAAACCAAAAAATCCACTGGTTATACTCGTATGCCAATGCTGTTTTTTGATAATCACAAAAATACGAAGGATTCGAAAAAATCTGTTTATAGGTGCAAATGCCTAATGTAAGATAAATCAACATCCATCGTTTAAGAAAAAGAATGTTATAAATTATTATTTACAGTTATTGTTTGCCTACACTCATAAGCGTAACTAGGAAGGGTTGGGCGGGCTTCAGCCACCCCAAAATTTCTTAAGGCCACTATACATTTTATTTATAATTTACTTATTAAAAAAATGTTAGGGCTGAAGCCGTCTATGCCTACACTCCAAGAATATATTAAACTTTGCGGGTTGAAATTGTTTTATTGGCATACAATTAGTTTTACCTTTTATTATTATTTTGTACTCCGTTGGCTACTGGGTTACTATGTATCTTGTCTATTTATTACAAAGGGTTGTCAATCATATTTGGAAAATGTTATGGTGTATAGAAAATGCAAACATAAACATTCACTGAAAATTTTGTGTATATACGTTAATTTGTTTTAAAGTCACACGAAAAACCAAAATCGATTTTGTGGAAAATAGATTTTGCGTAAAAATTCCCTTAATTCTTATGTTGTTTTTCCAGGTGCTTTTGTAAACTATTCAGAATTTTAAAATTTGACCTCTCGAATGCACCAACTAGATTCACTTTCCCATCGAACAAGATACTGTTGAAGAAAATCGAAGCAGTCTTACTGCCCCAAACCGTGACGACAGACAGAAAAAAACAATTAAAAAAAAAAACACATCATTGTAAAATCAATACATTCAGCGTTCCACTCAGAATCTAAAATGTCATATAATTGTTAAATTCATTTTTCTTCATTTGTAATATAATGAAAAATGTGTCATCATTTTATTATCATCTCTTATCATTCATCAATGTGGCTCGCTTCGAATTAGCTTCACAAATTGGCGGCTCCCAAAACTAAGATTAGTGGCTAACCCTACTTTATAGAAAATCAGGAAATACGGTGGTTCACTCTGTATATAACGTATTTATCACGTGTTGCTTAGATGTGTTAAGATCGTTCTATGTAGACATATTGTAGTTAGATGTGTCAAATGTCAATTCGTACATAATGAATTTGATTAGAGAATTAAACAATAGAACGCGAATTATTATATTTTTTACTCATTATCAATATCACACGGAATATAGAAATCAAAACATTATCATGCTCATAGAGTGTGCTTGACTTTGTGTACTTGTTGTACCACTCTTATAGTTTATTAATAATAATATCAATAGACAATAAGTACATTGTACATAACGTGTTGTGTCCATCTCACGATTAATATTTAATAGAGAAATTACACAGAGAATATTCATCTCTATAGTGAATGTTATTTTAGCTATTACTACCGTTTTACTTATTCTAAAAGCGCAAATAAAAAGTGGCGTCTTCTGTGTAACCCCGGGGTTACAATCGCACACCACATTGAATTTTTCAAAATGTTTTTTGGCAAATATTTTTCTCTAAGTACCTGCTTACTCAATCCATTACATCAGTGGTTGTCAACTAGGTGACATGGACCCTTCTTAGGGGTGACACAAAATATCTACGGAAAAACGAAAAAAATAAAAATCGATACATTTTTTTGAAAAAATCATATTGTTATTTAATGCCGCCACTATCATGTAAATAGCATACATCAATGTTCGTATCTGTTTTTTTCACCTTTATTATTTGTTAGTCTATTTGATTTAGTATAAAACATATCTACGTTTATATTTTTGTTTACGAGGAATGCAATGAAATACTAATTTAAAAGTAGGTATTTATTCGCTTATTATACGAATAAAAGTTAATTTTATGTTATTACTTAGCAATAAATGCTGTTTATACTTTTTTGTCACGCCTGCACCGAAACTAGAAAGTTTAATTTTCGATGACAGTTGAAGCGTCGAAAAGCGACGTTTTTCCATCCAGCGGGTGGTAAAGTGGGAATCCCCAAAAGTACCGGGCGGTAAAGTGGAAATCCCCAAAAGTATCGGGTGGTAAAATGGAAATCCTCAAGAGTACTGAGCTCAGATATCACGCGTATTCTCTGAACAAACAAACACTAAAATCATCTAAAATCTATACTACGGTCCACATAAAACATAAGCTTTTGGTTACATCTTATATTTATATTATAACCTTCTTGCATGACGCGTAAACATTTTTCTTTCACGAAATTGTTTTCGTATAATAATTTGGTTGTTGCATAGATCCCCGCATAATGCATTACCTTTGCCTTTATTACATTTTTTTATTCTTATTTTATTTTAATATTATAATTATTATTTATACTGAAATCTATACCGTGGTCCTTACGAAACATACACTTTTGGTTACATCTTATATTCATATTATAACCTCCATGCATGACGCTTAAAATAAATAAAACCAAATCGTTTCTTTCATGAAATACTGTTTTTGTAGAATAGTCTGGTTGTTGCATAGATCCTAACCTGAATTACCTTTGCCGTGATGGCGCGATCAATGAACGCAGAGGCGTGAAAAAAAATAGTACGTGTGGCCCGTGCGGGAAGGCAATTTCAGTCTTGGGCGAAATGCGCCCGCGACTGAAATAGCTCACTTCCCGCCCTTGCCACACAATATACTATTATTTACGAAGGATAAACGCCGTAAGTAAATTTTACTAATATAATATTGACAAATAATAATCAGAACAAAAGTTACGTTATTATTTTATCTTAACATATTGACCATTAATAACATTTAACCAATTTAAAGTTTAAAGGGTCGACATTTATTGAACCCAGCAACTCAAATAAAGTGTATATAGATTATAGGTACTTATTAATTTTTTAGGTACTGTATTTTTTTTTAAAATTTTTTTATTTTTTATTTACAATTTGTTACATAAAATGAACAATAAGTAAAATAGATAAGTGAATAAAAGTGGCTTGAGGAAAGGACAGATTTAAGAAGCCTTCCAGTGAAGACACTTTGTCAAATAAAATAGTAATACTAAAATATACACTATACTGTTGATATTGTTTATTATTTTTATGTTAGGGTGACGCGGTGTTTGGTTCTAGTGGTTAAAGTTGACATGAATCAAAATAAGTTGAGAACCACTACAATTATATATTATTTTATGTGTAACTTACTTATTGTGTTAACATATTTTCGTTTAGACTTTAGAAACTCACGTTTTATGCCGTTAGCTTAAAAATTAGAGTGAATCGACCTATTATGAAACTTGGTGATAAGAATCTGTGTTTTGTTGGAAGTGGTTTTACGAATGTTCAGTTTTTAAGTGAGTTTTGAGCATTTTTGATTTACATTTATTATATAATAACTCACTTAAAAACTGAATTATCGTAAGAAAATTTCCGACCAAACACAGATGATGTTCTTACCATCAAGTTTCATAATAAGCCGATTCGCTCTAATTTTTAAGCTAACGGCATAAAACGTGAATTTCTGAGCGTAAATTTGGTATTTAAAACCTACAGAATTACAGAAGTAATAGAACCATAGAAGTATATATACTGTTATATACTAATTTGAATAAGTATACTTATTATTATAAATGTTATAAATTTCAAATTAGTTTATGAAACAAAAAAAAATAATAAATAGGAGTTGCCAATACCTAACCAGGAGTTATATGCACATAAATTATGTTTTTCTGTTTTAAACAAAACCATGTTTGATTAATTTAGATGTTTAAAACATGTTTTAAACATCTCAACTCTAGATAATTTTATGTATGGTTGTTACAACTGATTAGTTTCTAGATTGAAATATTTTTATATCCTAGTAAATATTTTTCCAAACTGTATCTATATTGGAGTAATGTAGTGTATTGTAGTCTGTTTCACAGACATAGACATACGCGTATCGGTCACTTCAGTGTTTGTAGCTGTCACATTTATAAGCTTTTATAATTTATTATATTATTATTACCTACTATTATTATTATTATTATATTGTAACGTAATTTTTCATTGTAATTAGGCCCCTGAATAATTTTAAACTATTTCCTAATTAATTAACCTTTAATATTTACCGTTTTATAAAATGCTATTAGTGCTATTACTATTTTATTATTCAATTATTATATATATTGTATATTTAAATTGTAATATTGTGTGCCCAAAATGTCAAAAAAACCACCAAATTTTAAAATAATATTATTTATTTTAAATACTATGTAAACATGTAAAATACACTCACTTAATTACCCTAAACTACAATAGTTTTATTTAATATTTATTATTCACAGTGTCACCTTCTACAATATTTATATATTTTATTGTAATGTAACAAAATCCCATTCCTCCAGTGGAAAAGTAAGTTATTTAGTCATTTGTTTCGGACATACCTCTCTAAAAGATGACATACTAATCGGACCTCTAAGAGATGGCATGCAATTCGGACAGACCCCTCCAAGAGACGGCATGCAATTCGGACAGACCCCTCCAAAAGACGGCATGCAATTTGGACATTCCAATTTATATTTATTTTTTTGGCATGCAATTCGGATGCACCGAAAAACGGGCACGGGCCACTCAGTTAAAAGAAAGGACGTTCTATAAAAGTTAAAATTGCTTGAACAGGTACTATAAGATATCTGAGTCCTCTACACAAAGCACAATAATACTTTTTACTTTACTATTTAATATTTATATACATATGTGATGATGTGTTGTACTAAAATTCGTACCTATTCGGGGCTACTCTCAGACATAGCGAATTACGCAAAAAAAATAAAAATAATATTGTACCTACTATTAATTTGAGTAAATTAATTAATAGTATAGTGAGTATCGTTTAATGTGATCACATTGGTTCAGGCCATTTTAATCCTATAACCAGTTGATTCCATAAATCATGTTTTTTTCAATATAATATTTGGTTTGGGATTTTCATTTTTGTTTCCAATAAACGGTTGATTCTATAAACCAGCGATCGCATTAAACGAAACGCACTGTAATTTAATTTAGTTCACGGTAACAAAATAATTTATTTATACTTATTGTTATTTAATTTATATTATATAATGTTATTGGTTGTTAATAATTTGGATATTGGAATTTTAGGCTATCTAAGTCTAGTA
Organism: Metopolophium dirhodum; assembly: GCF_019925205.1. NCBI lineage: Eukaryota > Metazoa > Arthropoda > Insecta > Hemiptera > Aphididae > Metopolophium > Metopolophium dirhodum. The sequence goes on from NC_083565.1 coordinate 14,692,667, forward strand.
ACAAATTGTTTTTGAAAATATATTATACAAGATCTTTGGCATTAAAATCAGTTGGTTTCCTGTAGCCTCAATTCTCAATGGCCGGGGGCCATTAATTGAAAATTATTAATCAATTTCGATAATAATAATAAATAAATCAAGTCAATAAATGCTAACACTGATATTGTAACAATTATTTTTATGGTTACAACTACAATCGCGTACTTACGGATTACGAAACAGCTGTTATAGGTTAGATTACTATTGGCAACAGTTATGGTCAAATCTGTCATGACGTTTTACTTATTTTGTTACCCTCCTTAAAGAAGTATAACTTCCAAAAAGTATTAGGGTATTCTCTAATTTCTTATTAATTTGTCATATAGTATATACATGAGGACTAGATGACTAGATTGTATTGAGTAAGTTACAAATCACACAAATTGTCCCTTTTAGTTTTAGATTCTGAGCGAAGCAATGAATGTATTGATTTTACAATGAAATTTTACGAAGTGTTTTTTTTTATTTTTTTTTTTGTGTCTGTCACCACCTTTTAGGACAGTAAAAGTGCTTGGATTTTCTTCAACAGTAACTTTTCTGATAGGAAAGTGAATCTAGTTGGTATTTTGGGGAGTCAAAAGTACAAATTTCCCAGTAGTTTTCAGACTTATTTTGAGCTGTTTACGGACATTTTCGGTTTCCATTTTTTTAGTTTTTTTTTCTATAAATATCAATAAAATTTTATCTGTTGGGTAAAAAAGCTTGAAAATTGAATAGAAGGCTCCTAGGTTATTGTTTCAAAGGCAGATGAAAAAAATTAAAAATCCTTAGTCACAGTTTTTATTTATAAGCATTTAAAGTTCAAATCTTGACAAAATACGGAAAAATCAGTTGAGAATTTATAAAAATTTTTCTTTTTAAATCGAAGATTTGAAAATGTAATACAAGATTGTTCATAAGTTTTTCTTACTTTTATCAAAAAAAAAAATGTCTACAAGAAAATCAAATTAAATTTTTATGAGCGTTTGAAATTCATATTTTTACAACATTTGATATTCACTCGATATCTCGTGTAACGATTTTCTAATTTTGTCGTAATTAAAAAATGTGTGACTGTAGATACTTGAAAATTTCACTGAATGTTTGTATTAGCATTTTCTATACATGATAAATTTTTGAAAATAATTTGACTCTTTTTCAGCTGTTTACGGACATTGTCAGTTTTAAATTTTTTTAGTTTTTTTTTCTATAGTTATCAATAAAATTTTATTTGTTGGGTAAAAAAGCGTGAAAATTTAATATAAGGCTCCTGATATATCGTTCTAATAGCACTTAAAAAATATTGAAAATACATAGGCACAATTTTTTTTATAAGCATTTAAACTTCAAATTTTGATCAAATTTATAATTTAATAATTATTTTGTAGTTAAAAACTTATAAAATGTTCAACTTTAAAAAGGCTCCACGTAAATAGGTTATATATAAATTACTTTATTCACAATAATATCATTAAATATACTTGATAATATCATAGGCTGACTGACCGTTTTCGCTCAGAATCGTTTTTCTTATACAATGATATTATATCATTGAATTCAAATTTAACACCATCCATTAAGTGACCCACTTGTAACATACTGTACAGCAGAGTGACATCCACTTACCAACCTTTTTTAACATATTATTACTAAACATATTTCGGTTTATAGGTTTTCTACCAAGATTTGAATATATTTGTATTCTTGTCAGAAAACATGTTATTAATTAATCTCGTTATTGTTTACCGATTATGTAAGATGTAATGATGAATTGGAATACACTACCTATATACCTACTCATTTTTTGAGATGAATTTATTTTTGCCATTTAATTATATCATAGTAAATAATATAATAATATACCTATTACTCGACTTCGCCCAAGATAAAATTAACAATTATAAAATACAGCGCTCGTTGATATAGTTTTTTTAAAAACATCGCTTCAATTTAAAAATCCAATGAAAGTTCACCGAATAAATTTGTTAAAATGTAGGTATTTTATTATATACAACATTGATTTTACATACAGTTACATATATTATGTATTTATATGTTGTAAACCTGTGTTTACAACTGTACATTGGTCACGTATGGTAATTTGCTTAGTGAAATAAAATATGTATTACACGCAATATTATTATTATTATTATTATTATTAGGTATGTCATAGTAAGTTAACTATAATTTATAAAATAGGGTTCGGTACTTCTTGCACTACTTTATATGTTTTTTTGGAGGTGGTTGTAAATTATTTTAAGATGCAACATTTGTTTTTGTGAAAGTTGAAATGAAATACGTCGTGTAAGGTGTATATATAGTAACTTATAGCCATTTATCTACATAACTTTTTGTTTCGAAAACTTTTTTCTTTTTTTAATATTTAAAATGACTTTTTGTGTTACTTACAAGGAAGTCATAGAATATTTTACATATATATACATTATACAATATATTATGTCGTGTACGTTTGCTATGGTTTTAAAAGGCACTTTTAGACGTTTCGAGGATGACTTGGTGTAGCTCCCCCGATTGCACCTTCACGATACATACTCCCGTAACTACTATCCTAAGTTCACTTTGTTGTCACCGACACCTACGACGACGACAATATCGACGGCGGTCGCATAGTCGCGGTCAATGTCTTCGTTTTTTGTCTCAACTGCTGTAGTTGTAATCGTCAGCAGCCACAGGAGGCGGTCACGTTTCGTACACGTGCGCAGTCCGTGATCTACATGGACGACGATCACAGGTAACAATCGGGAGGCCGTTGTTATCGCTCAAACACTTGTATGCGCGCACACGAGCCCAAACAAACGTGTGCGTACCTATAATATTGTAATCGTCATCCCCGCCAAAACTTCCCTGGGGGATCAAAATGACGGTGGCGGGGGAAGCCCATTGTGTGCGCTCCACCGTCTTCGCTATCATTACAATTTTCGTTATCATTATCATCATCATCATCATTATATTATAACCCCAAGCGGCGGAGACGGTGGACGGCTGATAACCGGAACGATTTGTCTACCAAATGTTTGCCACCGCGGCTGATTGCATTCGCGCGCAGCGTTTCAAAGCATTCAAACGATCGACGACAAAGACGAATACGGAGAAGAATATTCGTATACCTGACGATAGATTGCTAGTGGCCTGCACGGGCAACCTGTATCAAATTCTGCTGCAACGACGAGTCGTATAATCCAAAGAAAAAATCGAATGATCTCACGTTAAAATGGGATTCTTCAAAGGTAAGATAGTTTTACACGTATAACGCTTATTATATTATGTATTGCTATATTATACGTTTTTCCACTCACTCGACGTATTGTTCATTTGTTTCTGCCGTATACATATTTAAATATTTTGTGTTAGAGGAGATTTTTGTTTTTTACTGTTTTTGTATACGCTTTTGATTTTAATTCTTACGTACCTATAGACCTAAATATCAATAAGTATATAAAGATAAAGACTTGCACGGTGACTGGTGAGTAGTATCTGTTGGAAATGTTATTATTGGTCTTCAAGTGGACCGTGGACGTATAGTGGAGTAATTAATTTTTAAAGAAGTTTTAGTCTAATATAGTTTTTAAATATTATGTGCCATGCGTGCTTATTATAGTAATAATATGTATTACATAGGTTCCTATCTACAACATACTAATTTTAACTTTTGAATTCACTAAATAATGGGGATAAATAACACGCTTGAAGAGGGAGCTCATTTTTCCTATGCCCGCCGCCATAGGCGCAAATAGCGTTTGAGATTTTGGTGGAGTGGGGCTGAAGCCCTATTATAATAATACTGAACAAACATATAAAAAAATAGGAAATGTTTGGGGGGCTTGGCCCTTAAAGAACCCTTCCCTTATTTGCGTCTATGATGTCCACTCAAGTCTAGAGCCTGATTACGTCAACATATTTTTGAAAACACATTTCGAACCACACTATTCAATGGGTACGTCATACATACTATGATACAATATAGACAAAGACGACTGCATATATCTATACACATATTCCAACTGGTATAAAATATACTTTACAGTTATATATAGTTAGGTCCAATATTCGTTAAACGTACCTATACAATTTTTATTGTTTGTTTTTTAAACATTTTTTTTTTCAATTTGCAAATACCAGATAAATAGGTTGTACGTAAGAATATTACGTTGCTATTAACTTTTGACATTTCCCGCGATCAGCTGTGAAATAGCGATAGACCTTGATACTGTTTTGATACGAAACGTTAGTACACATATTGTTTATGCGCGTGTATTGTACGTATATACCATGTGTGTATCATTTATGTACATATATAATATGCTATAATTTTAGGTCATAAATAATAACAAAGTAATAATTAATACTGTATTATGATATTGTTTTTTTTTAAGTTATGAAAAAAATAATAAAACCGGAACATCAAGTGTTAAGCAATTATAAAATATTTTTATTATGTTTGCTTCAAAACACTTTGTCTTGTAAAGGACTATAATATTATATTATATACCTAGCTTAGATAGCTGATATACCTAATCTTACTACATAGGTACACTAGGTATAATACACATGCACAGACAATATATTTTTATTTTGAGACGTAATTTCAAATGCTTATAATTCACCAAATCATTTAAACTTTAATTATCAAATATATATTTGTTGTTAAATGTTTGGACAAAGCCAAGGAATTTCGATCGATGATATATAGTTTGACCTTAAACGTGTATAACGTGCACAGGTAGAGTTTGTATTTATAAATGATGAATGTATTTTTTTTACTTTCAACCATTAACAACTCATTTACCGCAAAGGTATATATTGTTATATAGGTACATATAAAACACACATTTTATCTACCTGCCTACTGTTCTAATGACATCATTAGAACACAGAATAAGACACAGGTACCTGTGTTTTGGAAATATTATCTGATTACAGTAATAACACAGCTATTCCACTGTAGACTTACGTGCTATAAATTATATTTCATAAACAATTTAAAATTTTTAACGATACCAATCGCGTTGATTTGTGACACATTGAAACGCGGATCGAGTCTATTGCTGCAGGTTTGGATAGTAGGTATAGGTAATAAGTAATAACCATTAACCAATAACCATGTTATATGCATTTTACATTTCAGTAATAATGGTTGTAGCTCTATGAAATTAAAGAGTTCGCGTTAAGATTTAAAAGCCTAAATACTAATTTAAAACATTTAAAAAAGCCCAATTTAAATAATTTATCAATTTATACGTAAACACCATAATATATAAGTAATGATTAACCGGTTATTTCCAAATGTTTAAAATCGTTGACCTTAACTCCTTCCTTGTTTTTTTTATGGACATTTTGAATTACTTAAATAAAACATAACACAACATATTCGAGAGCTATATGTATACTACTTGAAATGCTTGTTTTGATGATTAATATATAATTTAACAGTACAAAATTGTAAACACATAAGTTCATTATTAGCAATTTACAATTCAAGTGATTTGTTATTTTTAAATATCTACATTTTGTTTTGTTTACTTGATACTTCGTATACTACTACTACTTAGTAATATTACTACCTAGTTATCGACATATCTTATTATAATATGTAAATAATCGTATTCATAAATATAGTGGAAAAGTAGTCGTAAATAATGTTTTGTTTCTACGTCTTAAATTCAACAGTATTTGGTTACCATTAGGTAAGCAGGATTATTCGATTCCCCCGCATAATTGAAAAATTCAGATTTTAAAGTTAAATTCAGTAAAATTAAAAGGTAGAAAACAAAAACTATTCAAGTCTACTATATAAACCATTGGTCTTTGGGGTTTGATTAAAAATATCAGTTTCTAATAGGTTCTCTTGGCAAAATCGATAAAAACATAACGATTAATCAATAATCAATAGTGTAGGTATACCTAGGTATATGTATTTCAAAGGATCACAAATAAAAACAATAATAACCTATTCCTAAACGTGTTTTAGAATATCAGGGTTAAAACACTAAACAATTAGCCAACAACTAACAACTATACACCATTGATTATGTATTTGTTTGCTATAAATCAATCACAACGAGACACGTGGAGTTTGATAATATTGTAATTTTTTAATTATTGCAGTACCTACTAACAATAACAATCATTGTCGATAAATATTATTGTATATTAGATTGGTACAGCAGAAGTTTTCCACGAAAACAATACTATTGCAAATAATCACATTTTTTAACACTAGATACACAATGTAATAATATATCATATTGTATTGAAAATACTCCGTGTTTGTATTTAATACAATATAAATTACCGATATATTAATATGTGGCATAATAACTCTATGATAGTATAGGTACTGCGTATTACCGCGTTTATTGTTATTGTAATGAGATCGAAGTTCGTCTGGTAATATCGACATTATTACTTATTAGATAATATAGTTATATACGATATAGTATTATGTATTATACTCGTATGTTATAATTTACAAGTACAATATTATTATGTGGATCATAATTTGTCTATAACGACGGTAAAATATAATAATGATAATAATAATAATAATAATAATAATAATATTATTATTTTATCAGTCTGCAGCAACATGAAATTTGACACAGTGATCTTCTATATTGCGGGGATGAACGTCTTGTCAGAGATTCGTTAATTTATACGCCTTAATTCATGTTTTTGTTTTATACGGAAAATATAGTTTTTCTCTTGAAATATAATAAATTATATACGAAATAATTATTTTGTTTGCGGGGAAAAAAAGGTAATTGATTTGATCGTCGTTGACTGAACGAAACCGCTAACGCGCTGGAATAAATTTTAGTGAATAGAGCTATGAATTTTGAAGTGAAAAGGATACCTTAAAAATCAGTGTTAACCTCGAGCGTTTGTTAAAAATGTTAATTTTAGAAATCTAATTATTGGAAACGCAAATGATTATATTGTCCCCAAAGTTATATGTACATAGTAGATTGTAGGTACCTGCCCGACACGCGTTCAAATAAATAAAATCACATTATAGCTATAATTTTGTGAATTTTTAATAAATGACATAATAATCACTAGCAATGTTCAATCGTTCGAATCGTGATTACAAAGGAACTCTCCCGCACGATATAATATTACAATTTACGGCAGTGCCGCAGTGGTGAGGTACCTATACACTTACACAGTTATACAGACTGTTATATTGTTATATATTATAATCATATTGTAATTTCGTAGTGCTTTGTATATGTATTTATGATCTATTGATTTAGCCACGTTTAGGAATGTTCGTCTTAGGTTTAATTTCATAACAGTATCGATATTTTTCGAAGATCAAAAAAAACAAGCCGAGACAGACTTGACAGAGTAGGTACATTCAAAATCTGCTGCAGATATCATAATTAACCCGTAATTCCCGTCAAATTTTTATATGTAACGCAAAATTTAAACGTCTGTTGTATACCACGATATACGTCGTATAATATATTATCATATTTATTAATTAGTTAATTTTTTTGTTTTAAATATTAATATTTTGTTAATTACTCGTATTACAGATTTCTGGGCCTCACTGGGAAAACTCGTGTGAAGGCCCAAAATGGAGATAACTATTGTTAACACCGCATAAAAGTATCCCTTTTCTACTAAATTAGATAATGACTGACACCCGTTTACACCAAAACAATTTTTATACCAACCATATATTAAAACACATTTAAATTTACTATTTTAGTAGGTATTACTATGGACAAACAAAGTTATTAAAAGTGGAATATTTAATTATGTTGTTTGAGAACAATCAGATAGGTAAACATGTAAGTATACATATACGTATATAACATCAATAAATGTCGATTGATAAAGTTCTATTTAGTTTAAATATGATACAGGCGTATAGCAATTATACACAGCAATCTATACTAATATTATAAATAGGAAAGATTTGATTGTTTGTATTTAATAGGCTCCGAAACTACTGAACCGATTTAAATGAAATTTGGTACATAGATAGTTTAGACACTGAGAAAAAACATAGGCTACTTTTTAATACTAAAAAAGGGCTGTAAGGGACTGAAAGGGGGTGTAAGGGGCTATACTGGTTCGAATTGAAAAATTATTTTTATGTTGGATAGTCCATTCATCGAGGAAGGCTATAGGCTATATAACATCACGCTACGATCAATTAATAGAAGTGCTCACTCAAACAGGGATTTTGAGATTTACGATGGAAATATTTGTTTATAAATGCTTGCTATTGATGGTTATAGGAGAAATAATTAATTGAAATAGTATTTATTTATTATTGGTTGCTATTGGTTAATCGGGCAGATCAGGTACAAGCATGCATCAAATCGAATTTTCACACATTACCTACCAGGGTGGCTGAGTAGCACTTACTGCATTGAGTTACACCAAAAAGGAGTTGAACAATCACAATTTGTTTAAGAGTTGTCATTTTTTAAGGGCCACAAAGTGCGCAGGATCAGCTTAGCCTATATTATATATAAATTAATGTTTGTGTGCAGATTTTTGGAAAGAAGATAGGCTATAATTTAAAAAGGGTTAAATTTGGTTTTTTTATTCGTCGGAATTTAGTACGGTTGGGTTAGGTTAGGATTATGTATTAATTGATTACATTAATCCACCGTATTATATCTAAAGTTTAAATAAACTTGGTATAACTTTGGTACTTTAGAGTTAAATCATACACTTACGTACAAACCGCACTCGGTCCGCGATCTACCGCAGGTAGATTGCCTACTTGATAATACACTGCTGCGAATCAGAATTTTTATTCCAGGCAGCAGAAAAGTTAAGATAAATTTTGAACGCCATACACCAAATATTAAATAACGAATTGAACAAAGTTTGAGTCATATAAATTGGTACATTTAACGGGCAACGAAGTGCACAGGATCAGCTAGTAGTATAATATATTAATATATACCATTATACCTATACAAATAATAATTAGTATTTGTTTTTATGAATTTAAAATCATCTTTGTATAACGTGTCGCTGACAATGCAAAAGGTCACGTGCGTTCAAAAATATATAATGAAATACATTTTTAATAATTGAATAATATAGACTAAAGTTTATATATAATAATATTGTATAAGTTCAATGAAATCGTATCTGACAATATTGTAAATAAAAATTGCCGTATTGGTCATTATTTCTTTTGGTGAAACAAGGAAAGGTATAAAAATCACACTTTTGGAAGAAAATAATAATTATACTTAAATGTAAGTACCAAACTTTTCACGGAATATTATAGGTTCGTCGTTGCGGCGTCCGCCAAATGATCGATTAGTTTTTAACAGACAGAATTTTCGATCGATGCAATTCGTTATCACGATGACGCTATGGATTGCAAAAAAATTAGAATGTGTGGGTATAATATATAATATGAATATAATATACTATAGTATAAGATGGACTGATATTATGTATCAGAATATGTAAATGTGAAGATTGTTCAGTGAAAACAATTTGCCCCTCTCCCTCTCTCCGCGAGTACAACAAATAATTAGAAATGCCGAATACATAGTTATTTTTTTAAGCGGAATTAATTGTAGGATAATTTTTGGCGGACGAGAATGAGGTTACAACCCCTATAAATGAGTGTAGACCATACGTGAATTTTAAGCAACATATCGCACGCCGATTTAATTATTATTATTATTATTATTTTCGAACGCGCGCGCCGGAGTGCCGGACAGAGTATACGTAGCTGCGGTAGGTAGGAACCCCCTCCCACCTGTAATACAATTATTAAACGATCGTGTAGGCTTGTTGGCCGAGTGTCACAGCTGCAGTGGCGTTACAACAAATAATTACGATCATAGATCCGCGAACGAACCCATCGGACGTTATAATATTATATTATTATTGCCATTCACGCGACCAATGTGTTTTAATAATATCATAAATCCGTATCGAAAATCGTATGTGGTGTAATAATAACTAATAATAATGCCTATAAACGAGTGAATCTGATAACACAATAAAATATGATAGTACAAAATGGTAATGATCGAATTTTCCCAACCCACGCAGCATACCGTTAATCGCGCGTACGGTGTGTGCGTATTATAATATTAAGTTGTCTTGGTTCCGATTTACGATAAGAACGCGTTTTACTTAATATATATAACCGGAGCCGTACAACAGACGGACAGTCAACACTCGAACGTTCGCATTGTCTCATCTGCAGTCTGATCAATCAATCGATATAACAATACTACAACATACGTAATAGTAATATAATAATATCATCTCAACAATCGCGTCACAGTCATGGCCAGCCGCCGTGTAAGCATCAACGATTACGACTCCAATGCGCCCAGTAACTTATTCCGGACCAACGGTCAAAGTAAGACACAACTATAATAATAGGTACCTACTACAACAACGATTTGATAATAATAACAACAACAGAATTGAAAATAATACCACACCGATCGTTATTATTATTTCATATTTTAAGAGACTTAGAGGCTTAGAGCGGGCGAGTTAGATTAGGAGGCGCACAAGTGTTATATTATTATGCGATCTTGTTCGTTAAATTCGAATTCGTGTGAAATCGTTTATATAATAATATACATCTAGTAGGTACTTCTCGACAGTTATTATACCTGTATACAATTATTTGTCGTTTGGACGGGTTTGCTCACTACACGCGCGTGTACAATTTAATTTTTTTTTATCGCCACTTGTAAATATTTCAAATCGGCGATAAAATAACTAGCAAATACATAGCACGAATAGGCTTGCCGGGTGATAAGAGGGTCTTATGGTGTGTACAGCGTAATCTGATCACTATTGACGAGGCTCGGACGCTCGCCTATATCCAAAGACGTCACGGTGTGTTTTTTAATTTAATGTTTTCGAGATTGGAGTGAAAAAAAAAAATTTTCAAGAGTCTCCTTTCGTCAAGTTATCCGACGTTTGTTATTTGTTTCACTAGACTAAAATATAATATGGAGGAATAAAAACGAATAAATTACAAAATTGTTTTCGTACGATAAATTGCGCGATCGTTCATGTGTTATTAAACGAAAATACATTTTCAAAACATGCCTATAGTATAAATACCGGTAATTAAAATAATTATTTGTCAGAAACTTGTAGCTATTAATTAACGCTATTTAAAGACATTCGAACTTGAGAACAAATATTGTAAAATATAATCAGCACTAAACTTTTCGCGCGCGTTATGGTTTTCAATTTAAATACAATAGATATATAATGATTTTATACGCGTTGGCTATTATGCCATGACCCATCACTCGTAATATTGTCGCATAATATCATAGTTGGTCAAAAATAATTGTTGTTTTCAAAAGAGCTAAATCGTATATAATATTATAGATTTTTAATAGTTTTTTGTACACACTTCTTGGTCTCACCTATTTTATTGATGTGTATTTTACGGTCATAAATATATTATTCGTAAATTGTTATTTTTTTTCCAAATAATTGTTCAAAAACTATATAACTATATATTTTTTTTTGATTTAATTAAAAAATTTTGTATGATATTATAATAACGCATTTGTTTATTTATTTAATTAATCAAGTGGATAAGTGCAGGTAGTGCTACAATAAAACTAGAAAACCTCGTACTGCGCGTGGTTTAAGTTTCACGTAACAGTTGTATAGCTTATCATATTTTCCGTAATATTCAAATAATTTATTACCTTCTGTTTTAGTAGTCAAGGTTATCAAATTACGTCACAAGCCTTCTTTACACGATAAAAAAAATGATATTAAAATTAATCTCTTTGTGTACTGCTCGGTATGATTTTAAAATAATTGGTTTCAAATGAATTATCAAAAACAGTTAATTGTTATTAATTTAATAATATATTATGGGAGAGGAACATACATTATTTCTATATTTCGATTATTTAATTTTTTATAAGTGATTCATTATGATTTAAAAATCGTAGTCAATATAATATGGCATATAGATACTATTATATTATAGTCATGCAATTAAAATATTAAATGCATATATTTATTAGTTTGAGTGTTTGACTAATATAAATAATTATATTATTATCTACAAAAAGAGCAGTAAATGTATGCTACTTAGTAGTATAATATAGAAGTTCAAATCGATAAAATAATATTAACTTTATAATTATTCATATTGACTACAATATAGGATCATATCTTGAAAAAAATATTTAGTTATTTGTTCGTAACAGTTTTGTTCTGAAGTTAAAAACTAAACATATTCTGTGTTTTATGATATCAACTAAAAATTACAATACCTACATCCTACAAAATATTTTGCATATGTTTTGCTATTAACATTTTAGTCGAACACATTAATTCTAAATGTTAACGGAGTATACCTTCAAATTATTGTTATTTTTTTTAGGTAGGTATTAATAAACTAGGTATATATTATAGGTATAATTTATGAACACAATTTGTGAAACCCATTAGGTATGTAAAAATTGTATAGTAGAACTGGAATTAATACAATTTTACTTTCATATCAATATTAAATAATATTTTGTTATTATAATTTATATCACATTTGAACATAAATGGGAAATCCAACACGAGACCTACGACAAAAGACGTTGGTAGTAAAAAACTATGCGTAATAATATACGATACATTTAACACTGAACAATATTAAGTAAAAAAATATTCTTTATTTCGAAATTTCTTACTTCAAAACTCTATATAAAAGTATAAACAATATAAAGCGTGTGTGTACAATATTCGTTTAACTGTGCTGTACTATACTGCTGGACGGCACATCGTAGATTTTAATTACTCTTTTATTATTCAAATTAGTGGACTGTTATATTTGTTGCCAGTATGTATACCTTGCAATTCGAAGTCATACATACCTACATATATATTATAATAATATATGTATAATTTACGAAGGATGCATGTATATATGCGTAAGAATTCAATTCCACTCTGAACAGCGAGACCAGAGCGCTGTCTTTGAAATGGCTTCATCACAATTTCGATTATAAGAAAAAAAAATAAATATCCATTTGACAGGATAAAACAGGGATAAAAAAGCAATGCAATTTCACTCTGTTTTTGTTCGTTTAACTTAAAAGGTGTTTCTCGCCCGATAGATTTTCCTAAAACTAAGTTCAGAAAATTTATTTCTTATACGCAGACTTATCCGGCATGGGAAACAAAAAGAGAGAGATCAACGCGCCTCTCATCGTAGTTTCCAATCGACTTCCATTTGTGTTGGGTAAAAATGCAGACGGAGAATTAGTGCGGAAACAAAGGTAAGAAATACATTTCGTTATGAGTTACTGCGGTGTCTAAAACAAGTGGAATTACCATAATATATATTATTGTACACTATAATAATCAAACAATACCTATAGTAGGTATATTATTTGTTATTACATTTTCATATTTTCGTATTTTTTACTACTTTTTCGTGATGAGTTACAAATTATAACATTTAAAAATTTTCAATAACTCTTACCAATGTTCAAACAAATGCAACAATAAGCTTCCCAATTGATCCACTCAGATGTATTAAAACAGTATATACCAGCAGGTATTATATACAATTAAAAGTTTCGATGGTTTCATGCGAGATTCTTTGAATTTAAAAATTGGTTAAAATATTTAAGTTTTTCCAATTTTATTTTAAGAAACATTTATAATAAGTGAACGAAATAACGAATATTCGTACAATTTATAACAATCTATTGTTTATGTATAAATATTTAAAACATTGAGTATTACACCTATTATAATATATTCTATAAGTCAATATTTGATTTAATTGTATAATTTATAGCGCGGGTGGTCTTGTAACAGCCGTCGCTCCAGTTGTTGTCGAATGTAAAGGCACATGGATTGGGTGGTCTGGTTCGTTCGATTTAAAACCCAATGATCCAATTCCGGAATCCGATCCGGAAGACAAAGCTCCTACTGCTGGACTCAAATCTAATCAAGTAAGATCATTATGATATACATTATAAATTATAAGCAACGATATTGATACATAGGTATTTCCAAAGTAATTTTCCAAACGTGTTCACTTCCTTTTTTCTTTAATAATGCTGTTATTCAAAATCTGATTTTTGAAATTTAAAAATATACTTAAAAACCACGTTTTAAATTCTTGCGTTTGTTTGTACTAAGTAATTAGTGTAGTAAGTAAGCTAGTTCAAATTGTTAAAATAAAATATCTTAAAATATTATCTAGTTATTAAAATATATTATAAATTATAATAAACAAATTGGTTAGGTTACAAGAACACAATATATCGTTATCATTAATGATAGTTACCTACCTACTGGCCGCGTTGACGCGTTATATTGGGTTTTAATAATCTTATTTTAAAATATAAACGCTGAAGTAAGTAGATTTGTATATTAACTATGCGTATACTGTGTAATTATTAGTAATAAAATTGACATTGATAATGGTGCCTTTGTAATGTGATATACAAAATATCATACGTACTTACCTTAAATAATTATGCATAATATGTACAATATAATTATTACATAATATTATGTAGTATGTACATAGATTAATTATTCTAAAACAATATATGCAGAAATACGCTGTAATACAATTTGTATAACAATAAAACTATTATTATTATATAAAACGTTGTGTTTTTCTGCCGCTACAGATGATGAGAAATAACCATGTCCCTACATTAATTAATACTAACACAACAGCCACCAATTAATTATGGAATATTGACAACAAAATTGATTAAATCTATTCTGTGTATTGAATAACAATAATATTACCTATGTGTATTTTATATTTTATGAGTTTATAACTACTTGTAATTTGTTCATAATATTTAAAAGTACAATAACCTTCTATAAAAATTAAAATTACATTAATATATGATTTTCGAACACCAAATGTAAAAATGTATATCATACTATAATTTTAAATAAATGTCAAACATAAAAAATTATCTGGATAAATTAATATGGATAACTGAAGTTTTCAACTAAAACAAATAAAAATATGACCAGTAGAAATTTATCTTGATAAGATAATAGATAGTGAAATTTTCATCTAGATCAGTTGCAACACTATTATAGTCCTGGACTATACAGTTGTTCGCACGTTCGTGAAGTTGGCCCACCTAAGTACTTCAATTTTTTTTAAAGCTATGCCATTATTTTGCAAGTTATTTGCAAGTATTTGCAAGTCTATTTTTAGAATTTGCAAGTCCAAACTTTCACCGTGAATCCAAAAACTGAAAAGGTGGGCCAACTTCACGTAGCCCACCCATTTTGACCGAGAACTTCAAAATCGGTATCAAACGAAAGCTAATGATTAGCAAGTATCTGAAAGCCCCTTTTTGAAATTTGCAAGTCCATCAGGCGGCCGCTATAAACTTTTGAACTTGTGAAGTTGGCCCACCTACTTTGTCCTAGAACTTCAAAATCAGCACCAAATGAAAGCTACTGATTAGCCAGAATTTGCAAGTCTGGTTTTAGAATTTGCAAGTCCATCAGGTGACCACTATAAACTTTTGAACTTGTGAAGTTGGCCCAACTACTTTGACCTAGAACTTTGAAATCAGCATCAAACGAAAGCTTATGATTAGCAAGAATTTGCAAGTCTGGTTTTAGAATTTGCAAGTCACCCGGGCGGCCAGTAAGAGCTTTCAAAGTTTAGAAGTTGGCCCACCCAAGTTGTCCCAGAACTTCAAAATAAGTATCAAACGAAAGCTAATGATTAGCAAGTATTTGCAAGTCTACTTTTAGAATTTGCAAGTAACTCGGGCGGCCAGTAAGAGCTGTCAAAGTTACGAAGTTAGCCCACCCAAATCGACCTAAAACTTTGAAAATGGTACCGAACAATAGCTTTTCATTTGCAAGTATTTGCAAGTCCAGTTTTACCTGAAACTTCAAAGTGGGTAGGTATCAAACGAAAGGTAATTATTATAACAAACATTTGCAACTTTGCAAGTCACTATGGCGGCCGCCATTAGCTTTTGAAGCTGGGAATTTTGAACCAGCATATGTCCTACCATTTTGGACTTATGATATTATAAACTAACATGAATTATAACGTTTATGTTTTGTAATTTTTATTCAAGTTTATATATTTATAATTATTTTGTTGTACATGCAAAATATACACTATTTTTTGTTTCCAAACTTCTAAACGAATGCATTTAAGGTTGGTCCACAATATTTTTTTTGTTCTTTGAGAAACAGTGAATGTACCTACTTATAAAGAATACTTTATATCATAATGTACACCATAGGCGTACACCATAGCCTCAATTTATTTCTGATCGAGCCTGGAACAATCATAGTGCCATACTGCCCTAATACTTCAACAGTGCTTTAATTTTTTGAAGACACATCAACATACAATCATACATTCAAATTGTAAACGAATAACTGTGTTATTGATATCGATAAAAATAAAAAAACTAATTTGAATAAAAAATTTAAAATGAATGAAAAAAATCTAAATCTAATTAAAAAACCGTCCAAATGCGAGTCGGACTCGCGCTCAAAGGGTTCCGTACCATCATCAGCTATAAACATGTTGGCAACACTGCTTATATTATATTATATTCTAGGATTTTTAGTATTAATTGTTGTAAAAGCGGCAACAGAAATACATAATCGGTGAAAATTTCAACTTTCTGACTTCCATGGTTCATGAGATACAGCCTGGTGATAGACGGACGGATAGCGGAGCCTTAGTAATATAAGGACCCGCTTTACCGTACGGAATCCTAAAAGGATAGTTGAATAAAATAAATCTACATTTATTAAAAAAAAATCTATATTAAGTAAAATGTAATATAATATTAATTTAAATAAAAAAATAAATATTAAATAAATAGTAAATAAATATTGAATCCATTGTATATACAACATACATTAATATACCTAAGCTATGTTATGTTCAATATGCATAAGCTACACTGTAGGTTAAACTCCTATGGTACACTGTAAGTTACAACATACAGACATAACGGAATGTACCTAAAGACTAAACGATTAAAACTGCAGATTTGGTTCCAAAAATCAAAACAGCGAGGAGTGTCGTACAAATCAATACAAACGTGGTACAAGGAATGGTATAATAATATTTTTTAAAGCCTTAATTAGGGGTTATAAGATATGAATCCCTGAGTAACTTCTAAATTGTAAAAGCGAGCCACAAGCATATTTTAAAATTATTAGCTTTATTTGATAACCAATTATAAAATTCTCGATCGAAACAGTTGGCCCAAAATTCCCAGCTTCAAAAGCTAATGGCGGCCGCCATAGTGACTTGCAAAGTTGCAAATGATTGTTATAATAATTACCTTTCGTTTGATACCTACCCACTTTGAAGTTTCAGGTCTTTGAGAAACAGCGAGACTACTTATAAGGAGTACTTTATACCGTAGGCGTACACAGCCTTAAATTTATGGTCAAACAATAATAGTGCCATACTGCCATAACACTTCGACAGTGCTTTCATTTTTTTTCAACACATCAACATATAATCAATCATACATTAAAAAACGAATAAAATATGTGTTATTGATACCGATAAAAATAAAAAACTAGTTTGAATAAAAAATGGCAACAGTAAAACTTCAAAAGTAAGAAACCACTTCTAGCGACCACCTTAATGACTTGCAAATTCTAAAACTGGACTTGCAAATACTTGCAAATGAAAAGCTATTGTTCGGTACCATTTTCAAAGTTTTAGGTCGATTTGGGTGGGCTAACTTCGTAACTTTGACAGCTCTTACTGGCCGCCCGAGTTACTTGCAAATTCTAAAAGTAGACTTGCAAATACTTGCTAATCATTAGCTTTCGTTTGATACTTATTTTGAAGTTCTGGGACAACTTGGGTGGGCCAACTTCCAAACTTTGAAAGCTCTTAGTGGCCACCCGAGTGACTTGCAAATTCTAAAAACGAACTTGCAAATACTTGCTATTTATTAGCTTTCGTTTGATACTTATTTTGAAGTTCTGGGACAACTTGGGTGGGCCAACTTCTAAACTTTGAAAGCTCTTACTGGCCGCCCGGGTGACTTGCAAATTCTAAAACCAGACTTGCAAATTCTTGCTAATCATAAGCTTTCGTTTGATGCTGATTTCAAAGTTCTAGGTCAAAGTAGTTGGGCCAACTTCACAAGTTCAAAAGTTTATAGTGGTCACCTGATGGACTTGCAAATTCTAAAACCAGACTTGCAAATTCTGGCTAATCAGTAGCTTTCATTTGGTGCTGATTTTGAAGTTCTAGGACAAAGTAGGTGGGCCAACTTCACAAGTTCAAAAGTTTATAGCGGCCGCCTGATGGACTTGCAAATTTCAAAAAGGGGCTTTCAGATACTTGCTAATCATTAGCTTTCGTTTGATACCGATTTTGAAGTTCTCGGTCAAAATGGGTGGGCTACGTGAAGTTGGCCCACCTTTTCAGTTTTTGGATTCACGGTGAAAGTTTGGACTTGCAAATTCTAAAAATAGACTTGCAAATACTTGCAAATAACTTGCAAAATAATGGCATAGCTTTAAAAAAAATTGAAGTACTTAGGTGGGCCAACTTCACGAACGTGTTGTTCGCACGTTCATCATAACTCGCGTACTGTATTGTGTAACTTCTAACGAGTTTTTATAGGTAATGAATAATATAAAGTAATATTTTATTGTCACAGATTATTCCGGTACACTTAGATAAAACGGAAATTGAAGAATTCTACAACGGTTGTTGTAATGGCACGTTTTGGCCCTTATTTCACTCGATGCCCGACCGTGCGAATTTCGTTTCTAGGGACTGGAAAGTAATGATTTATCAACATAATTGAGCGTGTACGTCGACAGATGGTAATTTCATTTAATTTTTTTTATTATGTATCACGTTAGACGTACTGCAAAGTTAACGACAAGTTTGCTGATTGCACGCTGGACGCGCTGCGGGATGCTATAAAAACCCTAGACGACGCTGGAGATCACCACACGGCCCCCCTGGTTTGGATTCACGATTATCAGTTACTGACGACCGCGACCAAAATCCGTCAGGTGTGCGAAGCTGAAAACCTCAGGTGTAAGCTGGGATTCTTCTTGCACATACCGTTCCCGTCGTGGGACATTATGAGGTTGTTGCCTTGGGACGACCAAGTTCTCCAGGGAATGTTGGGTAAGTAAACATAATCTATATCAGTGGTATTCAACTGATGAGCCGTAACACAAAAGAAATATAATACAAAATAAAAAAGGTGGGTAAGTGGATGTCGCTCTGCTGTACAGTATGTTACAAGTGGGTCACTGTAATGGATGGTGTTAAATTTGAATTCAATGATATAATATCATTGTATGAGAAAAACGATTCTGAGCGAAAACGGTCAGTCAGCCTATGATATTACCAAGTATATTTGATAAATACCTATTTCAATAGTTTAAATGATAATGTTTTGACTTCCGTTTGGGATGATGAATGTACCTAAAAGGTTTTTTATGATGTTCTATATAGGTACTTAGCTTAGGAATTACGATGCTCACCGCGTACGGTGATAACTAACGATAACTAATGTATAATATGAATAATAATACATTTTACGTGGACTACACAATTTTTTTACGACGTGTTTTAAGAATTAAAATTTAGACTTTTCCTTCGATATTTTATATATACTATCATAATATTATAATATCCGAAACAATTTCATTAACCCCATAATTCCGGCTAATAGTGCGCACCGTCAAGATACGTATGAATAATAATTTAATATAATACAATAGATGTACCTACATATTATAATAAAATGGCGTACAGACATACTCAATACGTATCTACAACATATTATTATATATAAATAATTATAATACATGACATACTACTTACAGCTTACGATTTCACCGCCTTCCACATCGAGGACTACTGCTTGAATTTTATTGACTGCTGCTGTCGGCGGCTTGGGTGCCGCGTGGACCGGACCAACATGCTGGTGGAGCTGGCCGGACGGACCATACAAGTGAAGGCGCTGCCGATTGGCATACCGTTCGACCGTTTCGTGCAATTGTCGGAGAAGGCGCCGGCGTTCCTGAACCTGTCGGAAGATGTCAAGGTGATACTGGGCGTGGACAGGCTGGACTACACCAAGGGTCTGGTGCACCGGATCCTGGCGTTCGAAAAATTCCTGGACAAGTACCCGGAACACCGGGAGAAAGTGGTGCTGCTGCAAATCTCGGTGCCATCCAGGACGGACGTCAAGGAGTACAAGCAACTCAAGGACGAGACCGAGCTGCTGATCGGCCGCATAAATGGAAGGTTCTCGATGCCCAACTGGTCGCCGATCCGGTACATCTACGGGTGCCTGAGCCAGGAGCAGCTGGCCGCCCTGTACCGGGACTGCGCGGTGGCGTTGGTGACGCCGCTCCGGGACGGCATGAACCTGGTTGCCAAGGAGTTCGTGGCGTGCCAGATCCGGACGCCGGGCGTGTTGATCCTGTCGCCGTTCGCCGGCGCCGGTGGCACCATGCACGAGGCGCTGCTGGTCAACCCGTATGAGCTGGACGAGATGGCCAACGTGCTGCATCGAGCCCTGCGGATGCCGCTTGATGAGCGCGAACTGCGCATGACACAGCTCAGGCATCGCGAACAGCTGCTGGACGTCAACTACTGGATGACGTCGTTCTTCTCGTCGATGGGCGCACTCGGAGACGGAGGCGGTGACGGCAATGCGAACGGCGGTACCAGCGGGTGCAGCCTGCCATCCAAGAGCATGCAACTGCAGCTGGACGATTTCGACATGTACCTGAGCAACCACATCGCGGGCGCTGGCAAGCTAAGCCTGATCTTGGACTACGACGGCACGCTCACGCACCTCACGTCACACCCCGACCTGGCCGTTATGTCCGAGGAGACGGTCAAGGTGCTGCAGCGGCTCAGTCGAATGCCGGATGTGAACATCGCCATCATATCCGGCCGGACGCTGGACAACGTCAAGTCGATGGTAGGCATCGAGAACGTGACGTACGCGGGCAGCCACGGTATCGAGATCCTGCACCCGGACGGCACCAACTTCGTGCACCCGGTGCCCAGACAGTACGAGCAAAAGGTGGCCGAGCTGCAGAAGGTGCTCGCGGACGAGGTGTGCGGCGACGGTGCTTGGGTGGAGAACAAGGGCGTGATGCTGACGTACCACTACCGGGAGGTGCCGGTCGCCCTACGCGAACACCTGGAGCGCCGAGCAGTCGAGATATTCGAAGCAGCCGGGTTCGAGCCACACCGTGGGTTCCTGGCCATCGAGGGCAAGCCACCCGTCACGTGGGACCAGGGCCGCGCGTCCATTTACATACTGCGTACCACGTACGGCGTCGACTGGTCCGAGCGGGTGCGCGTCGTGTACGCTGGCAACGAGGACGCCATGCTGTCGCTGCAGGGCATAGCGTGCACGTTCCGCGTCGACCCGTCGCCGATGGTCCAGACGGCCGCAGACTTCCGGCTGTCCGGTCCCGACGCCGTGCTCACCATGCTCAAGTGGGTGGAGAAGGAGATGCACAAACGGCTGCCGACGCTCGGCGGCCGAACGGTCAGCAACAGCCGGGTGCAGAACGCGGCGCTGGCGCACAGCATTCGTTCGCAGATGAGCATCGACCAGAAGGAAGAGGAAAAGGAGAAGATGATCCTGCTGGCCCGGAGGTCTAAGCTCACCACCACTTGAGCGGCCGTTCGAAAGGACTATAGTGCGCTGCACGCAACACCGCCGCGTTACGACATTTCAATTGATGTATCATAACTGTTGTACTCGGCGGCATGACTGCGCGTCATACGCGTCTTAATAATATTACCTATTAAATGGTTGGGCACCTATGCCAAGAACGCCATGTTTTTTTTAATGAGGATCGTTTTTTAGATTCTATAGATTTAGGAATATATGTGTATTTTAATAATTGTTTGACTATTTGTTTTATTTTGTTATATATGTAATGTTTTTATTATATTAAATATGATTATATTATTGTTTGTGAACGACATGCCGGTTAAACACGCGATAATAATATAATATTTACAGCTAGATATAGTGATTATGATTTACATGTGAACATTATATTATATTATACGGTACACCGTTGTTGTGCATAATAATTATTGTCGACTTAAAAAAATTTTTAATTCTTCCGGAATATATATCTAGCTGGAGTGATGTTGATTTGAACCGGTTATTGTTGTGCGTTGACGTTCCTCATCGTGTTGACCAAACCCGCTGGAATGGCGCCGTGTCCGTACTTCTCGTAGGCCGAGTTCAAAACTTGCAAGATCGGTTTGACGTACTCGATGGATCTGTAAATAAAAATAAAATACTAATATAGTACATGTAAATATATGTTTGTTTTCTCCGTACCGCGCGTAAGTTGTCCGCCAAATTTTCAAAATTAATTTTCAGTTTTGTTGTCGATATCAAATACGTTTAAATTAGCTTAATTAGGTACGGGGTTTACTATACTGGCACGAACTTTTTACAAAGTATTTAAGAGATTTTCAATAGCCAAGTAGTGAAAATAAATAAAAATTACTGGACGCGTGTTATCTGGTTTTTCGTGCCTAATCAGTCAAATACGCCGCGGGTCTTTTCTTTAAAGGTCAAAAGTGCTCGTATTTTTTAGGAGAAAATATACAATTTATATCATGCACATAATAAGTAGGTATATGTGGGTTAATAAAAAAATAAAAAATAGAACACAAGTTGATGACACTTTCAATTTGATATGTTCTTGTGTATTTGTATTTTATGGTTTTTTTTTTCAATGTAATAAATCTCTGAACTGTCTGTACTCTTAAATGCACTGTAGGTAATGTTTGGGCAAGTTAGCGAACGAAAATTGCTATTTGGCTGCATGCGCAATTACAGTAAAGTTTATTCTATATAGGTATAGCAGGTTTCACGATTGAATATAAAATACGTAATTGTATTGAATTGCAACGCGTCATAGTGTCCGAGTGACTCGCATTAAAATAAGAAAAAAAACAGAGAGATTTTGCTAAATCAAATTTGCGTGGTGAACAGTAGGTATAGTCGAGTTTGAAATAAAGAACGATTGTATACCGTGAAAATGAGTATAGGTCCCTCTGTCATGCTTCTATGGGAATAATAAAACATTAGAAAAACGGAAGCGAAGGGCTCACCTCTTGTTGTAAGTCGGTGGGAACGATTGGTACGCGTCTGCGCTGTACCCGGTTGCCGCTGGTGGGACTTCGCAGGTGCTGAATATCTGGCAAAGTCTGTAGCCGAACAACGGGCTGACGATCGCCGAAATAGCTAGCAACACGACGACTCCGATCACGACCACTCCGCCCGTCGCTAGAGCCGCGCCATAGCTGTTCGGGATTAATGACCAATTTTCATCTGAAAGAAATTGTTACTTAAAAAGCACCTCAGTCACGGTTTCCGCTCACGCGTTTGTTTTAAATAGTTGTATAATAGTTGTATTATTATATTGCGTTTCCGAGACGGTAATGTTCTACGTAAATAACATATAATGTAGTGGTATGGCGATTATACTACATGATATTATTTTAGATCACCAAGTATAATATGATCTGATTTCGAGTAAATTTTTTTAGTTAAACACAAAAATATTTTTTTAACTAAAAAACCACCCCAACGATCAGTATTGTTTGTACCTGCCGATAGGTATATTCTGCAAAAGTCATCACGCATATTTCTATTATAAATTCAGAATAGCTATTGTAGCTGTTTAATTTAAATTTAATGATATTTGTTAGCAGGCACCTAAGTCACGTATTTGAGCAAAATATTTTTATGATTTATTATAATCTTATGATACGCATACAACATGCGTAAAAAAACGTGTGTAAAAAAACCAATTAGTTAATTATGTGAGTTTGTATAAAATTATTTTGATTCATAATATATTAAAATGTACCCATGATTATAGGTTAGGTTAAGACATACGTATTATAGGTACCTATATTAATATTTTTTAAAACGTAAATTTTGTGCATTTTTAACTTTTCTGAAGAAACATTATATTTTTTAATTTGTAGATTTATTTATTTGATTGTTAGTTTTACAAATTTATTATAATTTCGAAATAGGTGCTGTAAAATATTTTAATTAGTAAAAAGGGACAAACGTGCTGAATTGTTTTAGATATTAATAGAAAAACTAATAAAAAACAACCTTTTTCTTGATATTTAATATTTAATCGAAATTGTGATGATTGATTAGTTTTTTGCGTCTACTGTAATGTTGTTCATATTATACATATTTAAAGAAATGTTTGCTATATTATATTATAAACCGTTTAGTGACGAATCGTTTAACTATATCGTCCACACTGTTATTAAACGCTTTAATCGTCAAATTAAAACGCTTAAAATATAGATTTATAAAATAAAGATATCGAGTAAATGCAAAATGTAATTATCACTGAAACTATGCTTACTATTATCGTTCGAAATGGTAGCTTTCGTAACGGCCGTAGCTCGGTCGATGGCTGCGGATACTGTTGCCGGGACGCTGTCTTTGGTTTCGTCGGCAAGAGCGTGGAGGGCCAAAGCTGCCAAGACACCGAATACTGCGTAGAATTTCATGGTCGTTGAATATTATTTTCGATGGAGATTTATCTGTAAAAAAGTAAGAAAAAATATAGTTGTACAATATGATATAATTATATTATGATATCAATCAAATAACATGAGAGTGTATTTACAACGTGGTACAACTATTAGGTAGGTACGTGTCAAAAAACAAAAATATTCAAATTTGATTTAGATTTAACGCATCGTAGACGCATTATTATGACTAATAATAATATGTTGAGCTTTAAAAAAACGAAATTTTAAGATGACATGGCTATCCCGGGCGAGACGAATATTATGATATTCCATAATTTTTTTTTGGTATTGTATTCCGGAATCGTTATGAATTTACGATAATAGATACCTTCTATATTTATATAACCAGATCATTAACTAGAATACTAAATAGCAAATCGATACATTCAATAATATTGTAGGGTAGGTAGAACGCGTACGATACCACAATATTTATTCGTATAAAATAGCTAGAACAATATTAGAACTACAGAAATTTACAAGAAGATAATATGAAATGTAGAATGTTATATTCATTAATTGCGTAGGCCCATATAAAAACATAAACTGAATCTGAGAACGAACGACCGCCAGAGTGTCCACTGTTACAAAGTTGAGTATTTTCCATAAAAACAAGAAAGGTTAATGAAATATCGAATTAACTATCATATTATTATTGTTTTATTGAGACGAATAGAAATTATGATATAATATTATAGGTAGAATTCGTATGGTAAAATATAATTAATTTACGTTGTGAAAATGTGTGACAATATATACCTAGCGCTTAGGTGTAGCTTTAAGTGGGTATATTGTATTTATCGCTGATACGCAGTTATATATTATAATATTATAAACGAGTACAGAGTTACAACTAAGAAAAAAAAACATAAAACGACGACAGTATAATATAATATGGTAGTGAAAAAAAATGAACAGTATAAAAAAAATGTGATATTTACCTCGAGTATACTTCTGTTACAGCTGTAGTGTCGTCTTGAAAGCCGGGCAACTCAGTGGTGCTCTTGGGGTGGCGAAGTAGCCCTTATATACGCTTGCTGTCGATGGCCGCCTCCGCCGTCGCATACACATCCGGGTAGGGTAGTTTACGAAAGAGCTGGTACGACACGACAATAGAAGATGTGCGGGTGGTGGTGGGTAGTATTATTATCTCCATTGGAATCATGTACGACAAGGGGATTTGCGGCGGCAAATCCATTAGGACCGTCTGTCGCGACACATAATAATAATAATATTATAGATATCGTATTCGTACGTTTTTTTTATGTGACGCGAACGAACGGGGAAAAACAATCAAAAAGTATCCACATTGTATATTATATAGATTCATCGGTACATGTATATGTCTTCGTCTTGTGAATTTAATACATTCATCACTATACGCTGAGAATCTAAAAAAGTATATAATGACGTTGCTATGGTAACCTAATTATGTTAATCATCGGTTGCTAACGGCAACCTAGCTGGTACCTTTATAACATTAATAATTTCATCTTTGTTATTGTTTGGTTGTCATGGCAACTGTAACGTGTAATCGGTCAGAAAAATACAATCATATTTTAGGCTCCCAGCCTCAACACGATGACGTCATGGTAACGCTCTCCTCGAAATTATAGAACTACCCCCGTCATGAAACATATACATGTCAAAACCAAATCACCTAGTTGTCAATGGTTGAATAGGTGCTTAGAATAGTGCTTACTGCTTATCAAATATTTCGTGGATGTTTTGTTAGTTTTTAAACGCAATACCTACTTTAATCCGACGATAGTTTGTATACGTATTACGTATAGGTATATTAAATTTAACACGATAAAATTAAGTAATAATATATTGTAGTAACTTTTTGGTTCATTGTTTGCACAGTTTTATCACTATATAATCCGATTTACTCTGCTATTTTTAAAACTAAATTGAATTGATCATTGAAAGATTATGTTAATTTTAAAATTTAAAAAAATGTATGTACAGCCTTAAAATGCTTATAACTATTACTTCGTAATTAAAGTATCAATAAAAAAGCCTTCGATCATAATATTATTACTTTTATATTTGGTTTTAGGTAGGTAATTCCTCTAACTTAAAAAATAACAGAGTAAAATGGATTATTGTGAACGTAAAATATGCTATGTATTGTACCTACGTTTGTAAGCGCCCTCTTGAACAATTAACTCGAATGATAATGTGATTAATCGTAAATTTAAATAAGTAAGCCCTAGTGTATCCGTATAGTTTAGTATGGTCGCCATTCTAATTAACTTTAGAGAGTGTCATTAACTAGAGAATACGAGGGTAAGGCGTATAGTTGGTTTACCGCGTATTGTCCAATACGGGTGATACCACAGTATAAATTACAAATATTTAAAATTTAATTGTTATATTGTTGCAAATTTATTTATTTATTCATAACAAATCAATTAATATGACATCATCTTAAGAATACAAATAATACAAATTGAATTACTTCAGGATAAAATACAAGTTTTTATTAATAGTTATAAAGTAACTAAGTCCTAAACATTAGTACATTAGGTATATTTACTTATTAATAGAGCTGAGTCCTTTTAATTTTTTTATATTTGTCTAGACTCTAGACATTTTTGAGTGATCTATGCTAGTATATATCCCTAGATAGCTATATTTAAAATTGTACTATGCATACTTTTGCATACTTTACAACTTTTTAATATAGCAAAGTTATGAGTATGAGCTGAGTATGAGCTTAGACAAATAAGATACATATTTGGAAAATTGTCTGTATAAAATAAAATGGGTGGTTTAAGACGTAATTTTAAGGACTCATTAGTTACAACTATTATAATTTATAATACTATATAAGCAACTAAAGTTTAGATAATTGAACCGCTGGACAAACATTTCGTGGGATATTTAAGTGCTATTCCACTCCATTTATCTCAACTTGTATAATTTCTAAACTTATAATTATTACCTGAAACTAATTAATTTTAAATTCGATTTTTATGTATATTATATTATATTATATTATTATTATATCGAAATAATCCAAATAGTATTCTGATTTGGTATATGAAATAAAAAATTAATGTTAACATAAAAAAATTATAATTAAAAAAATTTTGTTTTGTAATGTCTCTTAACTATGTAAAGAAACATTTTAAAACCATTAACAGTTTTAAAGATAATGAGTGTTCTCGATAAAACAACCTCTGAATAAAGTGTATATTATATATTATACTGTAGTCGTATCGTTTGTAGTAAAGTTTTAAGAGGTTTGCTCTTATAGGTGGGTATATCGATTTAAGCTAAAATCACTTATACCTAAGACGTGAATTTCATTAAAAACATGTTCACATTGATTAATAAAAAAAACCACGATTTTCAAACTTTGTAATTTGGGGTGGGGGGGGGGGGTAGAAATTTACGTTAGTTTATATAACACTTGATTCAGTGACTTATCAGTTCGATTTATTTTTTGAATATTTTCTTCTCACGATTAGGTAATTAATAAATTTAACTAACTATTTTGTGTTGATGTTAGAGGTGCGTACGTGGTACGTCGTACGTGTAATGCGTGTAAATATGTCTTCTATTTTACCAACACCGACTAAACGTACTATAGGTACGCAAATATGCAAATACCAGCATATACCACCGTGGCGATAGGTACATAAATCAGAAAATAGGTATGAATAATAGAAGTTACCTCCTATATAAACGCATGTAAATGTTTTAATTTTTGATATAGCTAACACAAACTATACAATGCCAGTATAATTAAATTGAACAGTATAACCAGTAATCTTATTACAAAAAAAAAAAAGTACGAAACATATTATAACGTATTATGAATTCCTTACTAATGCACAAATGCAATTAAGTGCGCCTATATGGGGATGTAAGTGAATTATCGATCATCAGACTATAATAATACTTGGTAAAATTATTTTACGATCTATGACATCGATCGAACGATAGGTACCTATATATAATATTGTGTATAATGCATTTTACTGAAATCGATTAGGTCTTTTATACATTTAGGGGTTTTAGTTGTATATGATTTAGTGGCGACGAAACGAAAAAAATCCATTTAGATAACCATTACCCGGGAGTCTAGACGATGGCAAATAACGATAGTGCGCACCTATATTATGGTATATATTCATGTATACCCGGTACCTATACTATCGTAATATATTGTACATATACACACTAGGCGATTCGCCAATTTTTTTTTTCAAAATAATATTTTTTAAGTATTAGGTATATTTATGACAAAATATAATCTTTATTAGTTTATAAAATATAACTGATGTAATTTAACGTCCAAATGTGTAACTAAAAAAAACTCAATTTTTTTGTATTAGGGCTCCATTAAAGATCTGTGTCCTGTATATTTAATATGCAGGGATACAGCAGCTGAAGAAAACGGTAGAAAAGTTTTAAAGCGAAATAAGCTGGAAGCGGGCAACAGGAAATAACACCTATCGGTAGTATACCAATATATATCATACATTGCATTACTGCATGGTTGGATCTAAGAATGAAAAAAAGTGGTGGGATTGATACAACATTTGTCCCTTTATATAAATTAAATAAACAGGGTCAGATTTAGGGCATAGCGCCCAGACCCCCACAAAGTTTTTTTCTTCGGTATTATTTTTATTATTTTTATGTTTAGTTTATTTTATTTAGTAATTTTATTCATTAACTATACAGCGACTTATATTGTATTTATTTAAACAATACTTTTTTTAACGAATTATTTCTTTTTAAGCACAATTTTACTACAATATTTTAGTTTATAAATATCTATAAACCTATAAGAGTACAAGCTAAATACATGTGTCTATCGTGACTGCAAAATAATAACGATTGTATTATAATTTATAATAAATAAAAATCATAAAAATTAGCATCCATAATAATGGCGTGCCATCATAACCTGAAAAAAAATTATACGAACAAATATAATGTATAGTTGAATAGTAAACAACTACTTTTAAGAAAACAAATTCTAAAAATATGAGTATGGCGGCCTCCACATAACTAAATCCGGTTCTGCATATTAATAGGTATAAAATATGAAACACTCGTAGTTTCAAAAAGTGATAAACAATAAACAATAAACAATAAACATATTATTATAATTTATAAAGACGTACTGTTGATATATTGTTAGAAACCATGATTTCAATACTAAATAAATAAATCGGGGGGACGGAGTGGCCGAGTGGTCTAAGGCGTCGGGTGCTACGCGCGCCGTCGCTGGTTCGATCCTCGACTTTGGGCGGAATCTTTCTCCGGGCAGGCAACTGTCTGGAGAAAGATGCCACCATCCCCCGACCGGCATGGCATGGCAGAAACCTACGGGTGCCCCATTAGATATTCTGCCAAACACAACACACACGTGTAAAAACCCTACCGTTACAAACCCTACTACCTACAATCATAAAAACCCCACAATCAGCTAATGGCCATAGTCGTCGGGCTTACAGATCAATAAAAATAAATAAATAAATCAAGTTTAGCAAACTATTAACTGACCAATTCTTATGAGTTACGAGCAAGAATTATCGAAATAATATCTAGCCCCCTTAACTTCCCCTACTTGTATAGTTGTATCACTTGTATCCACCATTGTACGATATAATATATATTGGCATGTATATAATGCAATAACGCGTGCTTACTGTCCGACCGTTCATGTATACCATGAAAATATGTAGGTAGGTTAGGGATTAGGTTAAATTTAATTAGGTTAGGTTAAACCTACACTGCCGCTTTAAGATTTTTGATACAATATAATATACATATTTAGATATTGTATGGTTAGTTATTGAATGTGCTACGTAAATACGTAATGTATGCTTCCAATATAATAAGTAACACTCGTTTTAGCTATTACATTTTTCAACCACCAACGACTTCAATAGTTAAACATTGTTATTATTATTATAACAACTAGGTAGAATTGGATTTCTTTTTATCGCCAAATAAATAATGCAAAGTTGTATCGCGTTTAAACGCTAATAACTGCAGGATTACAATTTACAGGATACAGCTGGAATAAATACAGTAAATAGAAAACGCATAATGTATTATATTATATAATATTTATTTATTTTTGATTTAAACTTTTAGTTAGGTAATGTCCGTACGATTTATAATAATATATTATATGTATTGTAATTTATAATATATATAATATATTATATAGGTACGCATAGGTAAACCTATCTGTATATAAAATCTAAACGCTAAAAGCGAAATGAGTGTATTTAACAAACGCCACACTTACCGACATTCCGAAACGAACCAATTATATTCGTGTTTGGTATTCTGTAGTCATATGTTGAAAAAATGTGACCTTTTTTATCTTTCGGCAAACGAAACCGTAAGTAAGACCAATAATAATGTTGTTGCGGCGCGGCGTAGACATTTATTGCATTTTCATGTTTAGTTTTTTCGTTTAACGCTTGTTGCGTTTATTCGTCTGTCTGTAGGTCAGGGTTGTTGTAAGGAGCTAGCCCGCGTTATGTAATATTTATCAATTAGGTACGTACACAAATATTTTAAGTTGTTTCCCGTGTTCGAGCATCTTATAATTATAGGTACTTACGGAATATTTTAAAATATTTTTAGTTGTATGGATTGAGTACATCACACTCGCATGCGTTGTCTCCGTCTTACACACGTACGATATAGACAAAACGCGTTTAAGCAGTCTGAGTAAAATCGCTCAATTTTGGTGTTGGAAAATAACTATGACAAAATATTAAAAGATGACAATATTTTGGAAGGCAAGAAGGTAAGTTTTTTTAAAAAAAATTTAGATTTTGAAAAGTTAAAGGTCATTTAAAAATGTTGACATTTTTTGCTATTTCCAAACGATATATGAACGTTGTATTGAGAATAATGGAAAAAAACTCATCGTCTTACCCTCAGAAATATTGTCACAATTCAATTTTATAATAGGTATTTTTACTCTATAAAACCATATTGAGCGAGTTCTCGTACGTGTGTAAGACGGAGACAACACATCGGGTGTGACGTCCAGGTTTTACATTTGTATAAAATTATTTTGTAGTTAAAAAATCTTCAATTTTTATAGCTATAAGGATTGAAAATTTAAAACATGGTATCTCATAAGAAGTCCATAGGTACTGTAATCAATACATCTAAAAAATGTATAAGCACAGTTTTTTAAAATAGATATTTTAAGTTCAAATTTGGACAAAATTAGATATTTAAACGAAAAATTATAATTTAACTATTTAAGTTATTTTGTTGTAATTTAAAAATATTATTCGTCAGCAGGTACTTAAAACTTTCAAAGCATATATATTATTATATTTTATACACACAATAACATTTTCAAATGCAATGTTTTTGGCAATAAATTATCTAAATTAATAGCAATAATACTATAATAACCTATACTAAGTAATATATTGCCAAATAATATATTGGCTAACACACCGTCAGAATCGTTGTTCGTATACAATGATTTTTTTTTATCATTGAATTAGAATTTAACTATTCCATTACAGTAAATGTAACTACACGATTCCTAATAATGTATAGTAGAATACTAGAGTGGTACCCACTCGCCTACCTTTTTTCTAGTGTACAAAATATTTTTATGCAATTCGGAACTAAAAAATAATCATACAAATTATACCGTTTTTCAATATTTGTCTTAAATTTTTAAAGACCTAAACCAGCAAACTTATTGACACTAAAATTATTGTAATGTAGGTATATTATATAGTTATATAAATATGTTTGATTTTAAAAGATCCAAGGTCATTTTTGATAAGAGAAAAAATATTTAAACTAATCAACAATAATTACATACGACATTTGACTTATGACTAATGTTTCCCAGATTATATTCAATATAATATAATAGAATACAAATATTATAAATGTTTATGATCGTTGAAGTATCAAAGTGCAATATTTGAACTATACCGTCTATACCTATATGATGTATAGATAAAACATTTAGGTAATAACAACTCTAATTAATATATTAATCGAATAAACATTTTTAATTTAATATTATTATTGTTTTTAAATTTATCGATTAATTGATAGGTTTATTATTATTTGTTACAGTTCACAATCACAATAACAAACAATGTATGGTCATAAATTCTTAATTAATAATAATTAATAAGGTAGACTTTAACTCAAAGTATATTCCATCAATGTAAGTAATTGCGGGCACCTAGTTATTACAACCGCATTAAACCGTTAGGTACATATACCTAATATATTATGCACCTAATAATTATTTTAATATTTCAAATAGTTAAATAAATAGGTATTTTGTTGTAAAGTTTAAATTGCTCGTTTAACATTTATAATCATTATCAAACGTATGAAATAACTTTTTAAAATGTGATACTTTTATTAATACATTCTGACTGTGACAACGATACTCAACATACAACAGGTAAAAATATTTTTGAATATCTAACAGTTATAGCTGGAAAATCATAATAAAATAAATAAAATATCACGCTGAATCCATGATGAATAGTCATACATATATTTTTTTAACTAACACAATATTTAAAAATAGAAAAGGCTTATTCAATATAATCTTCTTCAAATTTAACTAAAAATTTAACATTATCACCAATCTAAACAATTTATTAGCCATTAGTTACCTACTGGTACCTATACATATTTTATTCTATATGCATATTGGATGATCTGTATACATATGTATGAGGATGGTGTGTACTTTTTAGCTCTATGAAAAAATATCACAATAATAATAATATAACAGAACACAGATGTTAAGCTTTGATAAATCGTAATTACCTATTACCTATACTTACTTATTCGTGTAAGATAAAAAATAAAATATCCGAATATTTATTTTTATAGAATATTTACATTCAGATAGTTCATCCACATATAATATACTATAGGTTATATTATAATAAATTATTAAATACGTATGGGGACATAATATTTTATATTGGCTCACAAAAGCCTTTTCCTACGCAAATCCAAGTTTAAATAACGTGCAGCAGTATTATTTCCTTATGTACAACAAATGAGTTTGATTTTACTAGAGTCGCCGTATTACAAGTAAAATTGTTTTTTTTTTTTTTGACAGATTTTATAATTACGTTTTTACTTATTCATTCAACATCAAAATATTTAATCAAACAACTATTAATCTATTTTTCGATGTAGTTTTAAATGAATTTCATGATATACAGCTATAATAGGTACCTTACTTCGAATTATAGTAGATGCATGCAGCGGTGCAGCTATATCAAAAATATTTTTTCTTGAATTTTTTATTAGGTTAACCCATGAGACAATGAATGTGCCTACACGAATACGCGATATATATAATTAATAATAAATTATTGTGTTAACTAACAACGAACGAAACGCGCGAAAACAAAAGTCTTACCTATTTAATACACGAATACATATTTCAATTATTTGTAAACATTGTATTGAGTTCGTATGTATGTAAATAAGTATATACAATAGCTGATCCCGCTGGCACTTCGTTGCCCGTTAAATGTACCAATTCTACATGACTCAAACTTTGTTCAATTCGTTATTTAATATTCGGTGTATGGCGTTCAAAATGTATCTTAACTTTTCTGCTGCCTGGAATAAAAATTCTGATTCGCAGCAGTAGGTATATTATCAGTAGAGACCGGAATTATATGCACTAAAAATGTGGCAAATATGATGCAAATATGCAAAGCAAAAGGGTCAAAATATGCATTAATATGCAGAAATAATTGAAAAATATGCTCAAATATGCATCATAAATTTATATTACTTTATACCTGTATATAATCAACAAAATATTTAAATATAAAAATGACATCATCTTAATATGCTTTTTAAAATAATTTGAAGAAATAAAACATAACAAAATTATATATTCATATAAAAGTGTTGGACCTTTCAACATCTAAATAGTTAACAAACAAAATATTAAATAAAAAATAAAAAAAAAAATTTTAAAAACACACTTTTCCATAAAAACATTTTAAAAAAAATTTTAAAAATTGCACTAAAAAGACAAAAATAATTCTCTGTACTTAAAAATAATGAAAAATTTATTGATGAAAAATTTAAAAGTGTGTGGTGCTCATACACTTGACATATATTCCCAGTCACTATCTTATAAACATGATTGAACAAAGAAGTGTATGTGAGACTTTCCTTGGCTTTTAAATTTTTCATCAGTAAATTTTTCATTATTTTGCTCTTATACTTGACATATACTGCCAGTCACTATCTTATAAACAGGATTGAACAAAGAAGTGTATGTGAGACTTAGCTCGGCTTTTAATGTTTTGTATGATGCACCACACACTTTTAAATTTTTCATCAATAAATTTTTCATTATTTTTAAGTACAGAGAATTATTTTTGTCTTTTTAGTGCAATTTTTAAAATTTTTTTTAAAATGTTTTTATGGAAAAGTGTGTTTTTAAAATTTTTTTTTTTATTTTTTATTTTCTACTTTTTAGTTGAAAGTAAATATTTTTATTAAACGTTTAAGAAATATGTTATCCGGTGTTTTCGGTACCTATATCAGAATACCGGTATAATGTTATTTGGTAATAATTACCGTTGTTACCATAGATATTATAATAATGGATAGGACACGCCTATACTTGCTTCGTAAGAGGTTGCGGTTTTTTTTGGGGAAGAGAGAAAGTTCAATATCTGCGAGAGATATTACGGCGACGTCGTGGGGACAATCCTTTTTTTTTTTTTGGTCCATGTCCCAAAATGACAACGGATTATTGTATTGTCATCCAAGACCAAGGTCTATACCAATTTTCAGAATTTTTCATCTTCAAAAAGTGCCTCAAATCGAGCGCGCAAGATTTGATCACAGACAGACGTGAAACCAAACTTAAGAAAAGTGTTAAAAACATCATTATAATATGTTTTTAAAACAATTTAAAGAAATAAAACATAACAAAATTATATAGAAGTGTTGGACCTTTCAACATCTAAATAGGAACAAAATATTTAAATTAAAAAAACACCATTATTTTTTGTTTTCATAGCAATTAATTACAATATACTTTTCCATATTTTGAGAGGTCATATTTGTTCTTTTTTCAGTTAATATCATTTTGTATGTACTAAAGGATCGTTCAACGTCCACAGAAGTTATAGGCGCAAATTTCATACAAGAACTCATCATTGGTGTAAAATTTGGGGGTAAGACACTTCGTTCTCTTCCTGATAAAACACTGATACGTGAAATGTTACGAATTAATATCAGTTTAATATCACACTTTTCAAATATGCAGTGTAGCCAATAAATGAATCCTAAATTTTTTAAAACCTTAAGACATGTATGTTTAATGTAGATAATTTCATTTGTCAGATAAAAGTTTATCGAACTATATACGAGATAATATTCTATATCAGGTTGAGTGTTGACAGTCATTTTTTTTCACCAATATTTAAAAATTCCAGTTTCCAAAATGAAAACATGAAATAGTTTGATTATTTTACTAAGACTGAATGAATATGCACATTATATGCATTTATGAACAAATATGCCCCAACCCTCCAAATATGCAATTATATGCAAAATTAAATTTGGTCTATGGAATCAGTTAGGTCTGATTTGCTGACATTTCAAACCCTCGTATAAGTGCATACACTCAGTATGAACATGCAAATGCATACAATTCCGGTCTCTAATTATCAGGTAGGCAATCTACCTGCGGTAAATCGCGGACCCCGTGCTGTTTGTACGTAAGTGTATGATTTAACTCTAAAGTATCATAATGGTACCAAGTTTGTCATTTTTACTTAATTCCGCCTACGGAGGATTAATATAATCAATTAATACAAAAGCCTAACGCAACCGTACTAAAATCCGACAAATAAAAAAAAGGTGGGTAAGTGGATGTCGCTCTGCTGTACAGTAGGTTACAAGTGGGTCACTGTAATGGATGGTGTTAAATTTGAATTCAATGATATAATATCATTGTATAAGAAAAACGATTCTGAGCGAAAACGGTCAGTCAGCCTATGATATTACCAAGTATATTTGATGATATTATTGTGAATAAAGTAATTTATATATAACCTATTTACGTGGAGCCTTGTTTTAAATTTTAAATCCTTAGCCATAAAAGTTAAACATTTTATACATTTTTAACCACAAAATAATTAATAAATTATAAATTTGATAAATGTTGTCAAAATTTGAACTTTAAATGCTTATAAAAAAAAATTGTGCCTATGTATTTTTAATATTTTTCAACTGCTATTAGAACGATATATCAGGAGCCTTATATTAAATTTTCACGCTTTTTTACCCAACAAATAAAATTTTATTGATAACTATAGAAAAAAAAACTAAAAAAATTTAAAACTGACAATGTCCGTAAACAGCTCAAAAAGAGTCAAAATATTTTCAACATTTTATGGTGTATAGAAAATGCTAATATGAACATTCAGTGAAATTTTCAAGTATCTACAGTCATTTGTTTTTTAATTACAATAAAATAAGAAAATTGTTACATGAGAAATCGAGTAAATATCAAATGTTGTAAAAATATAAATTTCAGACGCTCATAAAAATTTAATTTAAGTTTCTTCTAGACATTTTTTTTTTGATAAAGGTAGACAAACTTATGAGTAATCTTATATTACATTTTCAAATCTTAGATTTAAAAAGAAAAATTTTTATGAATTTCAACTCAAAATAATTTGCTATTTTTCGTGATTTTTCCGTATTTTTTCAAGATTTGAACTTTAAACGTGTATAAAAAAAAACTGTGACTAAGGATTTTTAATTTTTTTCATCTGCCTTTGAAACAATAACCTAGGAGCCTTCTATTAAATTTTCAAGCTTTTTTAACCAACAAATAAAATTTTATTGATATTTATAGAAAAAAAATTTAAAAAAACTGAAAACTGACAATGTCCGTAAACAGTTCAAAAAAAGTCAAATTATTTTCAAAATTGTATTGTGTATAGAAAATGCAAATATAAACAACCAGTGAAAATTTCATGCATCTACGGTCATTTGTTTTAGAGTTACACCAATAACCAAAATCGATTTTGTTAAAAACCGATTTTGCGTAAAAATTCCCGTTTTTCCTTAATTTTTCTTTTGTTTTTCACATCGCTTTTGAAAACTACTGGGAAATTTTGACCTCCCCAATGCACCAACGATATTCACTTTCCCATCGAACAAGATACTGAAGTCGAAAATCGAAGCATTATTTCGACTACTTATCGTGTACACAGACACAAAAATAAAAAAATAAAAAAAAAAATAAAAAAAAAAATAAAAAAAAATAAAAAAAAAAACACACATCATTGTAAAATCAATACATTCATCGTTTCACTCAGAATCTAAAAACAAATTTAACACTTTTTAAATTAGCCTATCTTCTTTCCAGAGGTCTAATCTACACACAAACATTCATTTTTATCTATACTAACAACTCTCAGCATGCCTACCCCCACCACTACTAATATATAAAATTATAGCGTTTGTTTGTATGTTTGCGAGATAAACTCCGAAACTACTGAACCGATTTCGAAAATTCTTCCACCAATACAAAGCCACATTCTTTGTGAGTATCATAGGCTAATTTAAAAAGGGAAGTGATCACAATCAACAGTTTTGTTTTTAATGGTTGCTATGGGTTATATATATAGATAAAAATAATTGTATAGACGTTGTTGTTGTTTTTGGCCATGTCACCAGGTGTGCATTTATGAGGCCATAATTCCGGAACCACTTATCCCACAGCGTACAAACTTCACAGAAACCATCTACATATCAATTTTAATATGTCCTGAAATTTTTATCGAAATCGATTTAGTGGATCTTGAGTTATAAAATTTATTCAAAATGTACACTTATTTTTATATATATAGATATACATTTATAACTATTATAATAATATATAGTATGCACCTATACAATGTATAGCTTCGTTATTGTCCTTGACCACGCCTAATTTCGCAAAACACATTTTAATCGGCACATTGGATTCCGCATAAAAACTCAACCGGAGAATACAATACACATAACTCACGTGACGCACACAAATTACAAACTAATGTACATACTAGGTATAAAATCCGGCATAATTAAATCTAATCCTTTATAACAGGGGTCACCAATTAATATGTTTGGTGGGCCATATTGGGAATTTTGAAAATTTTCGGGGGCCATAAAAATACAAAGCAAACATTTTTAATATATTATAATTTTATAATGCAAAAGTAACATAGTGGCCTAGTGTCGTAATACAAATAAATTTAATTAATTAAAATAAAATACAAATTTATAATAATTATAATATAAATACAAAATTGGGTTAAAATTAGTGGGGCAAATGGTAAGTCTTGCTCTCAACTAGTTACTTTAAATTTGGTGTATGATTCGTGTACACTTTATTAGTGATCTTAATATTTTATATGCACTATATGCAGGTTATCAATTTTTGATTTACAAAGTTCACTACTTACTTATATTTTTTCGGAAAATGATTTATACGTGAAGTCTCATTATGACGTTTAATATTGAAAACTTTAAAAATAGCTACAACTGTCTGGTGGCAAATGCAGTTTATTATCGGTTTTTACTTTTATACATTGTCTGTAGGCTCATTAAATATTAACATACAATTTCGAAATCATAAATAATTTAGTTTAAAAGACTGTATATTTTAAATTAGGGTTTTTTTTCAAAGTGTCATAAATCATAATTATATTATATAATGTTTCTTTCATTATAGGTAATAAAATATTAATTACTTCCGCATAATGAATTAGGTACATACCTATAAACATTTTCAAAAAAATGTTTCACTATATAATTTACAGTAAAAAGGAGGTTTTCTAATAGAAGTTCGTATCGCCACCACAATACACTCAAATAGTACCTAGGTACATATAAATAAATTCAAAAATTTAAAAATTGTATCTTTGAGTATGATGCATATTTGGAAATGCCAAAAATCGAATTTAAAATATTAAATGAACAAGAAGGGGGGCATTGTATAAATGTATATAATATAACCCAAGTCTAATATTTTAATTGTAGGTACTTCCTATGTAATTCTAAATATCTAAACAATTATGCTCAACAATTTATTACATTATTTTCAATCATTTTAGTAGTAAGTTCTTCCTACACTCAAAATAAAACAACGATTTTTACTATAGGTAATACATTAAAAAAATGTTTATCATTATTATGTAATATTATTTATTAATATATTATATTAATTTATATGTTATTAAATATATGTTACTGTAAACTTAATTTTTTTGCAATTATAACACAATATATTATATTATTACGTAAGTATACATAAGTTTATCTATTTATACGTGGTATATATTTTAGAAAAGTTTATAAACCACTTCTTAATACTCTAATAGGAGGCAACTCGTATATAATTATGACCTACCTGATCATCGGAAGAAACTATAGTGAATAGTACTGAATACCTATAATTATCCTTTCTTATTTACCATTTGAATATTTTGGGAGACAACTAGTATGTGCCGAGGATTTAGTACTCTCGGTATATCATCCATGGGTTGCTATTTGCTAGTAAGTACTAAGTACGTGTTATTATTATTTTTTATTATTATTTATGTACCAGGTAGCCCGTAGCAGGTGTATATCAGTTACAATAGTCACTTATAGACTGGAGAATTTAAACTACATCGTTTAATTTATAATACAATACTACAATAGTATATTTTATATTATCAAATTTTACTATTAACGACAAACTATATATAATTTTTGGCTAAAAACCATTTTATTACTTTGGCAGCATGTAATTTAAAGACGGTCGTCATCATTGCAGAATTATAAATATTTGAAGGGTTGGTAATATACTAATATATATTATTTTCTGCACGCGTAAACCATATTTATTAGGAACTCTAGGTGTATAATACCTAATGTAAATCGGTTTTGTTATTTATACGTCATAGTCACGCGTCGTCACCGAAATAATTGCAACTTTCGTAAAATTACCATAAAACGTTCGACCAGTCACTTTAATACATTTACCACATATACAGGGTGATTTATTAAGCGTAACACACTCATTATCTCAAAAAGTATTAATGTTTTTGAAAATATTTTTTTCATAGTTTCGAGTTGTTAAAAAAACAACATTTTTATTAAAAAAATTATATTTTTAAATATTTTTATCCTTATAATTTTCTAAGTTTTTACTTTTTTGAATGACAGCATAGAGTTTTAATTTAATTTTCCAAAGCAGAATATTTTTCTAAGTATTTTAATACATAAATATCGAATTTAGGACGAGTAGTTTATGAGTTATAAATATTTAAGGTTTAGACAAGCTGAGTAGTTGACACACATTTGCGGGGTAACCCCATACCACTACACTCCGCCCATCTAAACTTCAAATGCTTATACCTCATAGACTACTCGCCCTAAATTAGATTTTTATGAATTAAAATACTTAGAAAAATATTCTGCTTTGGAATATGAATTTAAAACTCTATGCTGCCATTCAAAAAAGTAAAAAACTTAAAAAATTATATAGATATAAAATATTTAAAAATATAATTTTTTAATAAAAACATAGTTTTTTAACAACTTGAAACTATGTAAAAAAATATTTTCAAAAACATTAATACTTTTTGAGATAATGAGTTTTTTACGCTTTATGAATCACCCTGTATAGATACATATTACATTTACATTTTGCAATTCTAAAAGTTAATGTTTCACAAAAAAGAAAAAACCGAAAAAATACGAAAAATTGAAAATATTTATTGGAAATAAGAAATTAGGAAATTAGGAAATTAGAAAAAAATGCTCAGTACAAGGTCGGTGGAAAAAATTAAGGAAAAACAGATTTTTACGCAAAACTAGTTTTCTAAAAAATCGATTTTGTTATTTGGTCGAACTCTAATAAAATAACCGTAGGTATACCGTAGATAAATGAAATGTTCATCGAACGTTTATATTACCATTTTTTATACACAATAACATTTTAAAATTTTTTTTTACTCTTTTTAAGTCATATTGGCTATATAGGCTATTTATTATTCATACAATTTTTTTCGCTTAGTCAAAAAACTTCAAATCTAATACAAGGTGTCTTGTAAGTTGTTGTTAGTGGAAATTAAAAAAAAGTTAATGTAAATCCACAATATTTTTTATGAGCGTCATGTGGACCCGTAAATAAATAAAATCTTATTTCGTTGTAATTCAAAAATTATAATAACCGTTGGTAGGTACCTACTTGAAATTATCACCAAATATTTTAATTTTATTATTTTCTATATATAGATACATAAATCAATATTTAGACTCATTTTGATCTATTACTATCCCCTCCCCCAATGAAAATTTCTGT
Organism: Metopolophium dirhodum; assembly: GCF_019925205.1. Taxonomy (NCBI): domain Eukaryota; kingdom Metazoa; phylum Arthropoda; class Insecta; order Hemiptera; family Aphididae; genus Metopolophium; species Metopolophium dirhodum. The sequence goes on from NC_083565.1 coordinate 14,734,678, forward strand.
CTACGCCACTGGTACACTTAGATCTATTTTTCCTAATTTTGAAACATCAGACATTTCTTTGGGATTAATAACAACTTTTCTATGAATGGCCAACAGACAACAATAGTGCCCTATTTAGGTAGACACTAGACGGTTTTAAAAAATTACGTTAAATTATGACAAATAATAAGTCACAATAGTAATTGTATATGGGCATAGCTGTTTTCGACCAAAAACGTACCCTTCCCTTTTCGGCCGATTCACTTTTCGACCAAATTTAAAAAAGGGCCATTCCCTTTTCGACCAAAATTGTACCCTTCCCTTTTCGACCGATTCACTTTTCGACCAAAACATTAAACAATACGTTTTGTTATATGATATGTAAAATAAATAAAATAATTGGTATATAATTTTTGTAAAATTGTGGAAATTATAATTAAAAAAATTATTTAAAGTATAAGTTACATAAAATGTTGTAAAATAAAGTATTGCAAAATAAAATATTAAAAAAAAATTAAATATAAAAACACCTATTATATTATTAACATTAGTTTTGTGTTAATATGTCACACTGTGCATAATATTTTATAAAAAGAATAACATAATAATATACAATTGTTGTCAATAATTATTAAGTCTAATAGTAATGTGTATAATATAATATTAAGAAAGATATAGTGACTCTCTACAATACGTATAACGATCAGTCTTGCAGGTACATACTACATATTATACTGATATAACTATATATTATGGTAGTAACCATCACAGTCGACGATCACCGATCGTATATAATAAATCGTAATAATCATAATAAAAAAAAAAAATGTTAATATATGGGTATTCTATTTTACAAAAATTATATATAAATTATTTATTCTACATATTATCATATTACAAAACTTTTTGTTTTGGTCGAAAAGTGAATCGGCCGAAAAGGGAAGGGTACGATTTTGGTCGAAAAGGGAATCGACGTTTTTTAAATTTGGTCGAAAAGTGAATCGGCCGAAAAGGGAAGGGTACGTTTTTGGTCGAAAACGGTCTCGCCCTTGTATATAGGTACTCCTATATAGGCTATAACTATAAGTAATCCATGACAATGTTCTGCAGTCAGGAGTAGACGTAGTTTTTTCAGTTTGCCTGCCATATTCTTTATTTAGCGATAATGGTTTGAATGTATGAGTCAAAGTAAAATGCAACAAGTTTTTTAAGTAGATGAAAAAGTATAAAAAAAAATCTATTTTTTAATATCAAACAAAATACTAAAATAGTATGGAAAATTATAACTAATCAAAAATGATTTTTCAACTACCATTTATCACATAATACTTATTATTTTCAACTTACATATAAGGCATAAGTAAGTGTATGAAAAAAAACTCCAATATATATTTTTGGGATTAAAAAAAATTAGGTAGGTCATAGGTAGGAGGATCTATCCCCGATACGTATGAGAATGCCTAGGTATTCCTTAACGCAGTGACTCCCAAAGTGTGTTCCGTGGGACTATTTCAAGGGTTCCGCCAGATGTATGTGAATATTGAGAAAATTATTTTATATTATACTTGGAAAAAAAGTTCACCTAAATAATAGTTACTATAGTATAATATTGTCATATTGCTATAAAATATTCTTTTTACAGACATTGTGGTTCCACGAGACTTTTTCTTAAAGATGCCAGGGTCACTACGGTCGTAAAAGTTTGGGAACCGCTGCCTTAACGAGTGATAAAGTTTTAAAAACGATGTCTGAGGTATAAACTATAAATATTGACTATAAATAAATAAATAATTAAAATATCAAATAGATATTATTAATTGTGTTGTAATTATAGACAATGGTAGAAAATATATTTTCCAGAAAACGTGAATACGTAATACAAAATACCTACGTGATCTATTATATTTGATAAATGCAGCTAAGTATAATATTATATTATGATATACGGTTTATATTAGTTGGCTTAAAAATCGTTTAATCTCTCTGTATAGTCGTAATCCGGTGATGGCGATAGCATTATAAAATAATAAATATTGTAATAATATAACATTATGATGGGTACCACACTACCACCTACCTACATTTTCCGCAGTGAGTAGGTACCTATCTATTTACTGTACATATTAATATAGGTATTATATTATATTTATAAAATATGTTTGTTCAAGAAAACACGTAAGACATTGTGGCTTTTCTTGCATAACGATTATAAGTACTTAGATATCTTTCTCTCTTCATAAGCAAAAATAATAAAATAATATGTTTTAGATTATAGACATATTAAAAAATAAATTTCTTTATGATTTACACCACGTCGTTATCTTTAGATATAGGTACCTACAGGTTACGACAGTATAGTGAAGTTGCGAGTATCTACTATTTCGATGTATCGTCTAAACATATATTATATTTAGACGATTACCTACCATTGATAACTAAATATCGCTACATTATCAAGCAATTAATCTGCGAGTGCGGTGCCGTTTAACAATGTCATATTATTCATAATGCCGAATAATAAATAAAATATTTTTTACGATCGCATTTCAATCAATTCATACGATAGACTGGAGCAGTTTAGGTGCCATCGTGAAGTCGACAATATATATAACAAAATAATAAGACGCACGTGAAGGCATACCGAGTAAACTTTGTTGGCTAGCTATCTAATATCGTATTCGGAGACGTTTTAGGTCGTTGTCAATGTATAGCTGCTGCAGTATAATCATGACATTAATATTTCGCGCAGACACTTTCTATAAAGTGTACGTCGGTGCCTACTACTACCTAGGTATAAGGTATAACCGGGTGTACTGTGAGAGCCGAAGCCGACAGGTAGGTGCTGCATTTGGTTGTCCATTACCTACGTACAGAGAGCTGTACGCCCATTTACCGTTTTTTTAGTCGTACCTATAATTTCATAGTCACTGCAGCGTACCTAGTCCCGGCGGCTAGTCGTACGTCGTCGTTCGGCCGTATAAAAGTACGTGACGAGAATTAATATTCTAATCGACCAAATTTCGCGATCTAGTTTGTTTTTTTTTGCTCAGATTATTCATATCGTAATAATATTATTGTTATCGACCGCGGATTTACGATTTTCGCATAGGTTCACATACACACATCGTAACAGGATGTAGGCAGGCATTCTAGGTCGTATTTGTGTATCGCGGCCGTCGGGGCGTAGTGCGCGGTGATCTCGAAAAATCGTCGATCGTTTTGTTTTCATGTCATAGGTTACATATACCAAGTAGTAGCAAGTATAAAACAAGTATGTATTGTATAAATAAATGTGGGCACAACCGAAAAACTGTCGTGTTCTTTAAACATTTATTTTTTTCAGTTTACACTTTTTTTAGTTTTCAAGCGTAAAAAAATAATTCGTTTGTTATACACAGTATCAGTTTAATATTATTCGCGGCGGTACGAAATAATATTAATATTGTGCGAACTGCGAAGTGGGACGGACATGCGCAAGCGTACGTGAAATCAGGTTGAACCCGCGCAGATCGGTGGTGGCGGCAGCAGACAGTGTTTTGAAAAGAAAAAAAGTGTGGAAAATTGTTCATCATCGATCGTCGCTAACTTCAACACCCGAAACCGTTCCTATTATCAACACCTGTGATTCATGAAGACTAGTGATAATTTTTCGGGTTCTGTTATTATTTTGTAGATACTTAGTTGTTGTATAATGTATAATATTATTATTATTATGCGTTTTTTAAATGTCGCGAAAATGTTCTGTTATAGAATTCACTCGTCGCTTATTTTTTAGCGTTAAGACGGACGGCACCACGGTTCCCGCCCTTTCCTTTAGATTACTTGGTCGACCTTTGAACAAAACACCCACCCGTAAGTCGCTTTGCCCTGTCTGCAATATTCTGCCTACTTATGCCTAGTTCACCAAATCTGTTGTGTGCATCCTCGACCGCCTCTTATTATTGTTGATTTTGGTTTGGCCGTCGTTTATATATTTTAATGTTTCTTGTGTTTGAGCCGTTTTTGTCCTTCAACTTAAAACATTTTTTTTTTAGGTTAGGCAAAACATTGTTAACCTTGGCTTAAACTGGTTCATCTTGATTGTCATTACCTAGACGTTAATGAGTTTTTCGTATATATTTCAGGTGAATCACTTACATGGAAAATCCACTTGATTGGTACGCTGAAGCAAAGTCTGTGATCGATAGCGAGATATCCCTGTTGAATCATATTAGTATATCGTCATTGGTAGTTTCTGACGGTGTATGCTTGAATATCGAAACACTTGAAAATCAAAAGTTTTGTGTGCTCTTGAACAAACAAGGATTTCGTGTTGTTGCCAAAGCTTTTGATCAAGATACCAACAACTCGCAATTCAGTTACGAAACTCACTTTGCACTATTGTCTAATATCAGCAAAAGCTATAGTCGACGATTCAATGAATTAGTAGCAGTTAAATTGAATGAAGTTGCTGGGTCATGCAAAGATACAGATAATCAAATAGCAAAATCTTAAGCAAAATGGCTACTAACGATATCAGACCCGCCGTTGAAGAACAGGTTGAATCAACACTTGATAAGGGTGAGTTAAATATTAATGATATTGTGTACCTATTATAATTTATTGTTTTTAAATTTAAAATAGTTAGTTTTAACGTTCAATAAGTGACAATTTTTTTCAGTTATTGAATGATAAGATTGTCATTTTTGTAAGTAGGTTTTTATTTAATACTTTTCCCTTTGATATTTAGGTATATGCAATAATATTTCAATACCATTACCAGTAATTATGTCTTAAGCCATTACCTATTTTACCAATAAATATTTGTAGCTATGCAAAAAAATAATAATACTTATACCTATATAATTTATAAAAATGTTTTCATTATATTAATTGTATTAAATATTAGTTTAAAGAGCTCTAAATCATAACAAGTACCTATAGTAGATTGCTTACAATACCTGTACTCCATTGACCATTAACTAGTATTTCTAAAATTATTTGTATTGAGGTATAAATACTATAAATATGAAATACATATAATATATATTAGTAATTTACTTAAATGAATATATATATGTGTTACGGGAAAAATGCAGAAAATCGGGTATTTTATAAAATGCCCAGCCAATGTATAGAATGCCAAATGTAGGCGGTCAATGTAGAAATTACCACATTTGACCTGGGCATTCTATACAATGACCTTAATCTAGCAGACAATATGAAACATGTAATATTTTGTGTCTTATGAAAGATAACTAGAAAAACAAAATTATTTTATAAATTTAAAATATTTAATTAAATAATTTAATCAAACATTTTTAAAAAAAAAAGAAAGATTTTATATTTTATTAATATTTATTAGAACATGGATTACTACCATGATATTTTGATGTACAAAGGCGTCCTCCAGCTTTGCATTTGCATTTTTTTGTTTTGCATTTTTGTAAACATGAACATCGATCATATCTCTGACCACCCAACTACCTACCCAAGTTTGATAATTTCCTTACCACTTCCCAAAGTAGTACCTAATATTTAATTGTGGTCTTCAACTTGGTCGGAAGACGGCCTTATGATGTTCCAATTTCATACATATTATTATTAACTATCAAAATAATTAATAAATCTATAACAAATTAATTGTTAAAATAAGAATACTTAAATAATAATAGATTGTAGAGATACCTGATAATATATCTCCAACAATATTATGAAAATCACTACGTGTTTTTTCGACATCTTTTTCTGTATGTTTCTGTATTAATGGTCAGAGTAAAACATATTTTGTCAAATGATCTTGATACACTAAAATTAATTAATATTCACCATCTAGTTGTGCCTGCATATCAATCAAATCAATCTGGCAACGAGAATTCATTTCGGACGATATAATAGGTTATACTACTAACCCGTGCTAACCCTTTTTTTAGCTGTACTTCCCTTTTTTTGACACAGTTGACAATTATTTATTACATCATATTCGATTCTCTAGTTACATTTATGAATTTTATATTAATTTCATACTCCATTCTATTCCTATCACTGTGTCCAATTGATAAATGCACTATGTTTATAATGTTCATTATGTACATAATATTTTATTGTATTACCTTTAGTTACAGGAAAAATTAATTTTTCTTCTTCAGATATTTGAATCACATCATATTTTTTTAAGAATATAATCATTTAGTTTACATTTTTCAGTTTGATTTTTTAATTGCTTTATATGTACAGTTATATCATCATATTTTGATTTACTTAAGTATGTATTATTTGAATCTTTTTTCATATATTTTACAAATTAAATTAAAGGAAAAACAAATTAAACTAAAACACTGATCGTATTAGTAAACACACTACACTCTGTTTATAAATTGGCCATTCTATTAATATTCCCATACAATATAGAAAATTCTTGAACAATTTTTACATTGCCCAAAAATTCCGGTCATTCTATACAATGCCTGGGCAATGTATATAATGCCCCGATATATCAACATATATATATATTTTATTTTATTTTTTATTTACTCTTCAAGAAGATAATGGGCCCCACTGAACATGTTTGTATATATATATAATCTATTTGTATGACTTATAATCTCATAAAAATAATTATGACTGAAGTAGGTATTTATTTAATTTTCCTAGACTACCTACATTTGCTAATTATTGTGATATTGGTAGGCATAAACTAAAAGTTATTGCCAATGATATTAAACGACTTTAGTTTAATATATTTATGTTATTATATAGGAAATAAAAAAAATATTTTATCAGATATTAATTATTAATAGTACCTATTGACCTATAATTAAACTTATAGCACTCATGCTTAATCAATGTTATTAGGTTGAAATTGTTTATTTTAATTACCTATTAGAAATTTCAGGGACTGGAACCTTTTGAATTTATTGGTATTGGTTCCGGTACTGGTTCTCCAAAAATAAAATAACTGTTCTGGTTTTTTGATAAAAAAAATAAAGGTATCGACTCCGAATAATTTCGGTACCGGTTCCAGATAATTTTGGTACTGAAAACTTTAAACATTTTAAATACCTATCCAAAATGCGGGTTTAATTAATAGTATGAGAAATATTAGAAAACTCATATTATCATACATAGTTTATACACAAAACAGTAATACCATTAAATTATTAAAAATAAAATTATTTTTTTTTTGAACTTAAAAGAACCTATTTAATTAAAAACTTCTGGTTCGGTTCCGGTACTTTATTTATTAAAATAAAGGTTTTGGTTCTGGTTCTTAATATTTTAAAGGTTCCAGTTCTTTAAGATTTGGTTCCAGTCCCTGTTTCAAATGTCTACTTGTCTCAACTACATGTCTGTACTTACCTATATATTTTGTTAGAACTTAAAAGTATAGACAATAAATTTGTCAAATTAATTGTATACATAGTATTAGCTTTGTTACTTGCTTTATTAGTATTAATTATTTGATGCATTGTTATGATTTATTATTGTTTTTGTTATTACTTATTACTAATAAGCTATTAGGGTACCTCTATGTTTTTTTTTTATATATACTTAACGGACATGGTATGGCATTATGTTCTTAGGGTTGCTTTTTCTAGGATGGGTGACCATCCTAAAATATATGCAACATGGCATGCCTTAATAATCCTATAATTGATACCTAAAGATAATATTTTATGTATATTCCACACAGTTTTATAAAGTAAGACTATAGGTTGTTAGAAATTAATTTAAACATATTCAAAAACAGATTTCGTGCATGTTTTTAGAAAATATTTATGAAGGTAACTGAAATTTCCATTTTCATTTTTAGACATGTTCCATGTAATTATTAGAATATTAATCTGATTTGTAAACTGTTTTTATTAAAGTTCTGGTATATTTTTAATTAGGTATTCAATTTAATATGATTGATTATAATTTATAATTATATTGATTTAATGTACAATATAATAATTAGTATCTAGCTACCTACTGCTCTAATTTAACAACTAATCACAACAATACAATATTTCTTACTTAAATAAAGAGTTTGTGTTACATATTTTTGTTAATTTTAAGATATTGTAAATATTTCAATAGATAATTAATATTTAAACATTTTAGTGAATTCTAGATAATATAATACTATTATCATAGACGTGCGCAGGCCTTTTTTCAGTGCATGCAAAACACTACCCCCAAGCTCCTTGAATATTATTTTAAGCGTTTAATATTCTGGTAAAAAATATGGGTTTTGGCAATTCATTTATCATTTCACTAATCACTTTTTTTTTTCATATTTTAGTGTTTAGTGTATTTCAGTCTTATTAGTTCATTTCTCCATTCAATGACATACTTTTTCACACGGTCGTGCTATAGCCTTTTATTAATCACACATATTTATTCTTCTTTTTTTGTACTTGAAGACAAAATATTCTAATGGTTTTTATTTAATCTTTGCAACATTCAGAAAGGATAAAATGCTGTGTTTAGGCCTGAGGGTATGCAGCTTCATATCCTGCGCACATCTATAAATTAATTTGTTTAAGTATATCATTAATAAAATATTTTTTATTTCTAGTAAATATCTAGTTTATTGTATATCAGTCATATTTAATTTCAAAGTTAACCATTTCACAGAAGAACAGAAATATTGAAAGCACTTGTAATGTTTATATACAGTAGTCACCATTTAATCCAGACCCGGGCATATTATGGACACAATTCTTAGGACCGATTCAAACATTAACCTTACAAACTCATCGCTTAATTGAAATTTCACCTTAATTCTCTTAACCAGGACAAACTCACCGCTGCCCAATTTGCCTTGGCGATTACTGTATTTGTTGATTTTTCATGAGAAAGTTTGACTTAAAATGATGTATTTTGTTTTCAAAAAATATTATTAAATGTTTTGATAACAGTACTAAGTAGTATTTTATATTTTTGTTTTAATTTAAATGATGTACAATGTACCTATATCTAAAACAAATCACTGTAAAAATATTTTATAAAATACTTTAATCATAATTATAAAAGTCTGCAGTAGCGCACACAGGATTCTTTTCCAGAGGGGGTTGTGCATATAATATTTGCTGGATGTAAAATTTAGTTTAAAAAAATTAACAAAGAAAAATAATTGGGGGGGGGGGGGGGGTTGTGACTTCTCACCTACCTGTGTTCACCACTGAAAGTCTGTACATATTTTTTTTTCAAGTCTATTCGACCAAAATTAATAGTTTGAAAAAAAATATTGTATGAAAGAAAATTGTTTTTTAAATGTTTATTATATTATTACGTTGTGAGTCAGAATGCGCGAATTAATGGTACAAAATGGTTTCATGTGTATAGTATTTTCAAAGCTTGGTAGAGGGTAATAATACACTGAATAATGAAAAAGCACAAAACTACCATACATTAACGCTTTTATTGTTAAAAAATATTAATCGTTGTGTTGTATTGTGTACTTGAAAGCTCGTGTTTTACAAAGACAAATTTAGAGCATTATAATATTATATTGTTATACTGATCGTTCAGCGTTGTACACAAATAAACGCTTTTCCTACCCATTCATAATATGTGTAGGTCTTGAGTTCTGAGTATGTGGGTAAGACAGTATTTTTAAAACGTTCATAAAACCTATTATTAACGACAATTTTCCCAATATTTATTTAGTGATTTATTTTTGTTCGTAGAAAAAAATGTAATCTTTATAATTATAATATAGTTGACTTACAAGTTACAGCGTTATGGTGAGCGTCAAACGAAACGGGAAATCAGAATAGGGCAAATAGGTATTCGACAGAGGTATTGTAGAAAAAAATCTTAGTCCTTAATTTCGACTGGGTTCTTATTTTCATGACTGGTTAGTGGTTTTATTGTCTCATGCTCTTAGCTATTATTAATTATTATCAAACGCCCATGACGTATTATTACTGCCATATAATGTAGTGTTATAGAACTATATAATAGTTCAGGAATCAGGTTAACTAAACTGAATGATTGATCATTGATATTTACGATCCTACTTATACACGCAACACGCATCGTCTTATCTGTTTACTATTACACTATAAAATATGACAAGTAATTATTTTCAATTTTATCGAATGTAAAAATGATAACTCAGATAAGTCGTTCTGTGTGTTGACTGGTGAATGACATTTAATCATTTCGACTTCAATGTGCGCTCGTGACCGTCAGTTAACTTTTCTAAGGCATAGTTTTTCATTCACAAATCGTAAAATGTATTTAAAACTGTTACTTCGACTATGATTAATTTCTTTAAATGTCTGATCTTTTTTATAAGATGCCATAAAATTTCGGGTAAGACTTTAATTGTACGAGTAGCTTGATTCTGTACCTACGAATTATATTATATTTATACATTAGTAACATAACACGCCACACATCTTTAGAGACACTTACTGTATAGTAATATCACAGATTATAATATTATTATAAAAGTTTTAATCTGTGCGGTAATATAGTATCCCCGCAGTTTTCGCCTTTCGGCTATATTGCCTAATGCCTATAATAACAATATTGTCAATCGAGATTTCGAGGCAATTGTTTTTGTTGGGACAGTCGCGTGACGATTATTTTTACAACGAGGTATTTATTGATGTTTTGGAATAAAACGTACACTTAAGCCCAAAAAATCGTAATGACATCGAAAAGTTAAACCCGCGAACTGCAATTTGCAGCGCAATCAATTAATAATCACTGACTAAAATTGAAGACGATAACACGAAATTTTTTATTATTGATTTGTTTGCTTTCTACCATTGGAGTTTTAACTTAATATTATTTTATGTATAAAAAAAAAAATACTGTTAAGGGGAGTCGTAGATAATGTGAAACAGTTTTAGATGCCGCTGCCGTCCTCGTTTGAAAACAATTACTGTTATATAATATTTATGTTTAGAAAATGTAAACCATTTTAGCCGTAACCTATATCAAGTGCTATAATATTAGAACCTTAGAAAAATAAAAATAAAAACATGTTTAGAATAGATTATGAAATCATTGTAATTTGTATGACCCATGTCATGTACCCACAACATGTATTTGTTACTTATTAGATATTCATTTTTTTTCAATGGATTTCTTGTAAGGTACTAATTTTATTTTATGACTGTTTTAGATGTTGCAACTGAAAAAGACATCTCAATTGCTGAACAAGATGATCTCCAAGCCAAAGAAAAAGAGAAGAAACTTGGACATAGAAGAGTGGGTGTTGATGGAGAAATCACCTATAAAAAAATTCAAACTGGTCAAATTATGGGCTCCATACAACTGGGAATACAACATGCAGTAGGAGGCCTTGCTTCAAAACCCGAACGCGATTTGCTCATGCAAGATTTTATGACCGTTGAAACGACTGTGTTTCCAAGTGATGGTACTAATCACACTCCAGCTCACCATTATCCAGAGTTTATTTTTAAGACATACGCTCCAATTGCATTCCGCTATTTCAGAGACTTGTTTGGCATTCAGCCTGATGATTATCTTATATCGTTTTGTAACTCGCCACTTCGTGAACTGTCCAATCCGGGTGCTAGTGGATCAATATTTTACCTTACACGGGATGATGAATTCATCATGAAAACTGTACAGCATAAGGAAGGTGAATTTTTACAAAAACTACTGCCTGGATACTATATGAATTTGAATCAGAATCCGAGAACTCTGTTGCCAAAATTTTTCGGTCTTTATTGTTATCAATGCAACTCAAAAAACATTAGATTAGTAGCTATGAACAATTTATTACCTTCTAACATAAAAATGCACCAAAAGTATGATCTGAAAGGCTCGACTTACAAAAGAAAAGCTTCCAAAGACGAAAGACAAAAATCATCGCCTACGTTTAAAGATTTAGACTTTAAAGAACATCATCCTGATGGTATATTTTTGGAGCCAGACACTCACTCAGCTCTTCTCAAAACTATGCAAAGAGATTGTCGAGTATTAGAAAGTTTTAAAATAATGGACTACAGTCTTTTAGTAGGCGTTCATAATGTTGACCTTGCTCAGAGAGAGAAAGAAGAAAGACGAGTGGCACGGTTACGCAAGGCTGTAGAAACCGATGCAGATACTTTATCAGAAACGTCTACTTTAAGTCGAACAGCTGAAGCCAACCGGCAGCGTTTGATGGCTCATTCAACAGCAATGGAAAGTATTCAAGCAGACACTGGAACTTCTTCAGATGAAGATTGTGCTTCACCTAGAGGTGGCATACCTGCTAGAAGTGGTAGTGGTGATAGCTTATTACTATTTGTTGGAATTATTGACATACTACAAAGTTATCGATTAAAGAAGAAACTGGAGCATACGTTCAAAGCCATCATACACGATGGCGACTCTGTTTCTGTACACAGACCTGATTTCTATGCCACTAGATTTTTGGACTTTATGACCAAGTATGTAAAATTAATATTAATTTATTTATTCATCCGTTGATTAACATTTATTATTTATTTTAGATCTGTGTTCAAGAAACTTTTGTGTCCCCTAAAACGTTCACCATCCAAGCGTCGTAGCATGTCGCGTACACGGACGCGTGATCAAACAGATGCGGAAGGTACATTTTCCACATGTTCGACACCACCTCCAGCATTTGAGGATGCTATTCGTCGTGACTTTGTATACGACAAACGTTCCAGCATGACTCGCATACGTCGTCCATCACCAGGATTGCGCATAGATGGCCCTTCTGGCTCGTCGCACGCCGGCGAGAGTAAGTCGTCTACATTGAGTGTGGGATCGGGCAGCACTACATCTGGCATCGGGGGTTCAGCAGGCAGACAATCTGTGGAAGCTACATGGACGGAAGGCACACCTAGCTACACGGAGTCTTCAAGCAGCGCCGACATGGCTTCAGATACCATACAAATGGCAATTCTGGGGGGTGACCTTAAATCATTAGAAATGACACGCTTATAACTTATAGAATGTTACTTATAGTCTAATCGGAACAGATTTTATTGGATTTAAACCTTATAATCATTTATCTAGATTGAATTAAACCTGAATAGTCAGTACCTATACCAAGATTTAATGATATATTACTAGTGTAGGATATCTTTCATTTGGATACACATTTTTTAAAACTAATTAGTAATTATAGTTCATACAACTTTTCTCTCATTGTGAGATGCACTTTGATGATTGCTTATCAGAAGTAGAACAGTATTATTGTATTACTGCTCATTTGGCATATACCATTAGATAGTATTGTGCAGACAAGCATTTATGTGATTAAAAAAACTTGCCAATTTCGAACAAAGATCTGCTAAAATTATATGATCCGATTGGACTGTCAAATCTGACAAACTGTTTTTATTTACTTTTTTTTAATTTGTATAGCTGCTGAGCCCCTTTTGTTGGATCTCTTAATAATAAGGCCAAACCTTAAAATATAATTATAAAAGACAATTAAACGCTTGTGAATAGCATGATATTTAGCACCAGCACAAAATTCTCACTTTTCAAATTTTAAAAATTTAAAAGAAAAAATTGTTTTTCATTTTTACTAGTTATTATTATTGATATGATGACTAAAAAAATTCAATATTCTACATACTAATATTGTTTATTATAGATGGTACCATTTTGGTTGAAAACCGCTTCCAGCGGATGAAACACAATGTGATGGCTCGTGTATTTAGGTTATCGCCAACCGAAAAATAACCTAACTTAGGTTTAAATGATAAATAATTATAAGCAAATGTTATTTATTACTATTATTACTACTATTATTATAATTATTATTATTATTATTATTATTATTATTATTATTATTATTATTATTATTATTATTATTATTATTATAATTATTATTATAACTTGATTACGCCTACCGCCTACGTAATAACATAAGTATACCTAAAAGAATAAACAATTTTCCATTGTGTTCGTATCAACCGCCTAAACGGATTTAGTAATACAGTATTCATAATTTTAAAAAATTTTAGACTCATGTATGATCTTTTGAGAATTAAATGTTTTCAAGAAAAATAAAAACATAAAAAAAATTATCTTTAATTTTTATTTCCAGAATCTGAAAATTGTTTCCTGATGTTTACTAGACACTGTGTGATGAGAACATGTTCAAATCGTGTTTCAGCATCATTGGATGGAAATTCAATGATGATTATGTCATGATGTAATCATTTACTTTTGAGTTGAAATATTTTGCTGTAAGATAATATGGTTAGTTGATTTTATTAATGTTTATATTTTATTTCCAGGACAATAAATCCTGATGCTGATCTCATTTTTTTAAATCTGATTTTATTTATAAATTTGTTATACATCTTTTTTCGTTAGTATTGAAGATTGAACTACATTTGAGAAATTTGTATTTTGTTGGATATAATGATAGAGGTGTCAGTTAAAAAAATATTTTCCTTTTGTTATTGCCTTTTTTTCATTTACATAATACATATTAATACTGTTATTCGTAAATAGTACAAAGTGTAGCAAAATATTTTTTCTTACATGTTTAAGAAGATTTAAGTAATGTAATAATTAATTAATTAGTCCCACAATTTTTGGGATAGAATAAAATTCAAATTTGAGCCACACTCAAATCCAACCCTTGAGGTAAGTACAACATGAAGAAGTAAATATAAACAACACTTTTAGAAAAATTCCTTTAATATTTTGTTTCATGAAAATCAATAAACTTACTATTATAAAAAAGAATATACTCTTACTTAAAAAAATTAGTTAAAATTATCCATTTATTAAATTAATCACTTTTTTTTTTTATAATTTTGAAGTAATCTTACAAATTTATAATTATTATGAGTGAATGTTCTTTTATACTGTTTAAAGAGTAATAAGTATAATTTTTGTTATACATTTTTGTTGTTGTTAAAATTGTGTTGTTACTTATATTAAACTATTTGAATATTTGTAAATTCTAGCATTTTTGTAGTCATTTAAACACAGTATTTTTCACTGGTTGGATTCCATCACTAATTCACCACTATGAAATATCAGCCTTTGTTGAGTGTATGGACTACTTGGTCCTATTGGAATCAGTTGGTGGCATGAATAAATGCAATACAATTGAAAATCCCAGTGTCTTATTTCAAAAAAAAAGTATTAATTTGATAAAAACTACAAAATATGCAATGAAAAATTGGTATAAAGTTTTGCTGGAGTTTTTTTTGTGCAAAGTACAAGTATTTTCAATAAAAAACTTACAGATATGTATACAACAATGGTAATCATGTTTTTAAAATTATATTAACCTAACCTAAAGTCTAAAATGCAGTCTATAGGTTTGAATTATTTTATTTATATGATTGTATCTGTACTCTGTAGATTATTTTTTTGATTCTGAGTTCTTACAAACAGCATAATATAGGTAATTTTTCACTTTCAGTCCGATATTTGGTAACAACTAGCCAATTAGCCTAAAGGTTTTAGTGTTTTACTTCTCAGTTCTTAGTTCTTACCATGGTTATCTAGACAGGTTATAAATAACTTGTTGCTTGTCGACTGTTTGATCGAATGGTGCTAGTACACACCTGATATGAACTATTAACACATACAATGTAGGAAAATAGGTTGTTTCATTGTTAAAAAAGGTACTTGATAAATTTATCTACCTACTGAATATTTACTATTCAGTCTTTAATTTCTAGAAAGCGGAAAAAATAATTCTTATAAATGAACCTTTTTCAAGTATACCCAAATTTGTCAAAGGAAAATATACTACAATTTAAATAATAATAATTTTTTTATTTTTTATTTTATTTAATATCGGTAAAGATTACTAGGCCTCACTGAGTAAAACTCGTTTGGAGGCCTAGGAGTTATCTTATATACAACACATTTACATTTATCCTTTTCTCCTTAAATAGCTACTCAAATACACAGTAAAAAAAGAAAAAAAAACAATAACAGAAAAACAGTAGTATAAGTTTGAACAGCTAATATAAAAAAAAAACAAGTTGTATGTGAAAAAAAAAGCAAACAATGGTAGTGTAAAAAAAACAAATTAATCCTGAAACTTCAATATTGTAGCATCGTATTCATGGTGAAGCCAATGAGTAATGTATTTTTTGAAAATAGAAAGAGACATATTAGCCACTTCTTTGGGCATTATATTATGTATATGTATATAATATAATACCCTAATCACATGTAGTAGTTACTGACTACTGTGCTGGTCAAATGCAATACCTATGTCCAACACAATCCTTTTATCATTTTCACATTTCACGCATTTGAGTATTTGAGTATTGAATAAATTTCAAAGTATTAATTAGTGTTTAAATACATTTATCATTAAAAACTTAGGTATTCAAGTATTTTAATAGGTAAGTACTAAGTTGTAGGTAAGTACCATAATTAAATCATTTGTTGTACAAATTCCTGTACTCGCTTCACCCTTGGTGTAAAAGATGAACAAAAATAAAAGTATTGAGAAGATTAAGCGACGTTAAGATTTACAATTTTTTAAACAAGCAAATATTTTAAATTTATTTGATGTTAAAAGAACGCCACACGGCGTTTGTTGTCTCCTTACAAACGTACAACATGCCAATTTTTACGTTTACAATAATACATTTTACTCAGTAATTTATAAAATTACAGTGATTTTACCTCTTATAAAATTTAAAGGTAAGATAATTATCTAGGGCATCTCAGAGTCTTTTATTGATATTTATATTAAGAAGCAAGTTGTATATATGGGTCGCGTCGGCCGTCGCAGTATTATAAAAAACAATTTTAGCTGACCAAAACTAAGTAATTAGGTACCTACTATTTTTAAAACTTACAATATAATAACTATAAATAAAATATTTCTTCTAGTTTTAGACGGTCAAAATTTAATTTAATTTCTTAAATGTATCTATTGCTATTTTGTAAATTAGTTTTTCCAAGTGGTTCATTTTCAATACCTAGATATAGCGATATATGGGTCATAGACATATTAACACAAAAATAACATGCCTAAGATACGTCTGATATACATTATATAGTTAAGAAAAGGGCTAGGTGTATAAAGATTATCCACTCCAAAGCCAATGTGAGAGGATCTGACCTTCATGTCCCCCCCTTGTATACACCACTGAGTTCTAGTAGATATAGTTCCAAATCTACAAAAGAAAAATTGTATACCTACTTGCTATGTGCAACCGGCAGCTAATATTGTAAGTATATTATGCTACAATGGTATCTACACTACAAAATGGGACGAGGAGAGATTACTTACATTCAAAAGAAAAGTTTTGTGGAAAATTCCCGCCTATGCGAAATTAAATTGAGGAATATGACTATATGAGAGATAAAAAATACTGATTTAGAGAGGTTGTATAACAAAATAAATATCAGAATGCTGAATGTTTCTACAGGTAAAAAAATATTTATGTCTTGACCAGAAACCTAAAAGCAATCAAGCGGAAGTCCTCGCCAGCGGTAGTTATATAGAATGAGGAATGATACCTGCGATATCGTCATATCAACGAGTCAACGGAAATGGTTAACGAACAGGACCGAAATAAATGTCCTTGAGCAACGATTGATTATTTTTTTACAATTTTAATTGAAAAATACAATTATCTACCTAGTACCTACATGAACTTAAAAAGTTAAAACAATACATTATTACAAGGTTAGGTATATTTTATAATCATTAAATAACAAGCATTGTTTCTGTACCTATGTATATAGTATATAAATGTGTATTAGTGTGTGTGTGTGCACAGCCAAGTCTATCGCACTCGGTAAAGCACGATTGAGCATAATATACCTTTTTAGCAACACGATTGAGCATATAATATTTTATGCGACGTTGCCACATTCACGTGGCCAACATTTTGAAATTTATTATTTTCACGTACCTATTACACCAATAATTATTATAATACCAGATGCGAGCCGTTAGCTGAGCCCAGGGGCGTAGGTATAGATTATTAATGGGGGGGGGGGGGGGGGGGGGTTTCGACTTAAATTATTAGTAATAGGCTAACGTGAAAAAAACCAAATGCAAATATAGGCGTATATTAATAAAATACTTTTAATATTATTTTTTTAAATCAAACATTATACAAGTAAATTTAATCGTTTCCTACGTTGTGTTAGCTTGTTCACAATGAGTAAAGGATCGACAGTTACATCTCTATAAATATTTAGAAGAGTAAGTCCAGTTAGTCGCTCTTGACCAATGGTGTTTCGTAATACGTCTTTAACCGCTTTAATGTAGAAAAGGAACGTTCCGCACTAGCAGTAGACACAGGAAGAGTGGCTAAAATTTTGAGAAGATTATAAATGAGAGGAAAAAACTGTTTATCACACTTTTCCAATGTTTTAATTGCATTAAACTCATTCAAGTCATCACTTATTCCTTCCACTTCTTGGTCCATAATTGATACTCACACAACAGATTTTCAAGTTTTTCATTTACCAGGTACATTTTATGGATTTCTGTCAATTTGCTTTTAGCATCATTCTTATTTTTCATAAATTTTGGAATTAAGATCTGTAGGTTTCCCGATCTTTTCGTGATGGTTAGAAAATCTGGCTGCTAGTTCGCTTAGAACATGGTCAAGAAATGGATAGTAAACATTTATTTTATAATATATTTCGGCTGTCTCTGCAGGATTATTGCTTCGTCCTTTTTGTCTGTTTGTGATTCTAGGTGCTGTAAGTGACTCAATACCTAAATATTCTTTAGAATCTGTCACAATTTTTAAAAATTCATCATCATTTCGTATGTCTTCTAATGTTTTTTTTACGATGTCTACATATTTGCACGCTTCGGTCAAATCAATATTTTGAGTTTGAAGAATTTTATTAAGAGTTGACGTGAAACTGAAAACTTTTCGCAAAATGAGCATCGATACTACAAACTGTGAGTTTTCTATTGCTTGTTTTAATTGGTAGGCTTGTGATGCACATTCTCTTCGACTATCTTGTAGAGCTTGCAGTGCTTCTGTTACTACAGAAAACATTTCTGCAAATCGTTCTACTGCCAAATGTTTTTCAGTCCAACGGGTTTCACAAAGAGAAACCAGATTCAAGTGAATAGCTCCAGCTGACTCTGCTGCATCTTTAAGAAGACCATCACGTAACGCGGATTGTCTAAAAAAATTAATTACAGTCTTAATAGTACCAATACAGTTTCGGATCATAGGGATTTCACAAGAGTGTGCCAAAACCAAATTTAAAGTATGGGCTGAGCAATGGATGAACTGAGCTTTTGGGTATTTCTCTGAGATTATTGTGCGCACTCCTCGAAATTGACCACTCATCACAGCAGCGCCATCATATCCTTGGCCAACTAACATCTCCATATCTAATCCAAGAGTCATTATACATTGCATGATGGTGGTGGCCAACGCTGAAGCTGTCACATCTTTTACATGCACAAACTCTAAGAAATCTTCTCTGATAAATACATTATCTGCAGAAGAATCGTCTACGTACCGAATGCACAAAGCTAATTGTTCGTACCTTGATATGTCTTGCGTTTCATCAGCAAGAATGGTAAAAAATCCAGCATATTTTATTCTATTGACAACATTTTCTTGAATAAAATTGCCACATAGATCAATAATTTCGTTCTGTATAGTTGGTGACGTGAACATTGATCGACTGTCGGATGTTTGGGATAAAATATGTTCCTTTAGGAAATGATCACCCGATCTTGCACGAAATCGCAAAATTGCACGAAAGTTGCCATCATTATAGGGGGGTTCTGTTAAACCTATTTTGCCAGTTTCATTTTTACCCCTTAAAGCTATTTGTTGACGACCACATAAGATTACAGTTTCAACAATAGAGATCAATTTTTTCCTATTTTCTTCGGCTTGTTTTTTATTTTCTGAGTTTATAGATGTTATAATATCAGTAGTTTTTCCTGTCATAACTGTTATAAACCCTTGAGCTTTTTCAACTGAAAACATATGATAGTCTGCCTTACTATGACTGTCAAATATTTGTTTAGCTTTTTTCCAATTTATAAATGGGATGGCAACTAAAGACCGTAGTTCTTGTCCACCACGACCACCATGATTACGACCAAATAAAACGCACACTTTGCAAAGAGCACCTTTGGCAACATCTGAAAATACGAGCCAAGAATATTGTTCCATCCAGTGGCGTTGGAAAGAAAGACGTCGTTTATCACTCACAGGAAATTTATATGATAAAGGTGGCATCCACGGGTTTTGAAAAACTTTAAACTTTTTTTCGTTATCTGTCGGTGGATTTCCTAAATAGATTCCTACATAATTTTCAAATAATAGCTCTTGTTCTCCTTCAACGGAAGAAACTTTTTCAGAAGGACTTGAAGCTTCAGGATCAGTTGGGTCAGACACAAAAAGAGATGAGGGTTGATTAATTTGCAGGGTGGTTCTACTTTCGGATTTTTTTTTCTTATCGAAAAAGTTTAAAACCGATGGCTGACTTATTCGCTTCATTTTGTTTCTGTTATAATAAAAATAATTAATTTTTTAATATGTAATCTTATAAAATAATTTGAATTATCGAAATATAGAATATTATAAATTAGAATCTCTAGAGTGAAAATAGTCTGCCCAATGAACAACAAAAACATTATAAAATTCGACGTTCAAAAAAATTACATTTTTATTTGAAACAGTAAACGTATAAAATACGTGTATTGCGAGTAAACTCAAAAAAAAACGTAGAAGTAACAGCCGTAACAATCTAACATAAACCCGATGTACAATAAAATTATAATCTACAGATGATAATAAGGAATAATTTTATATCAATATCATAGAAATACAAAAAAAACCTAAGCAACAATGAATACGTAAACATGGATAGCGTCAAAAACGTGCTGTGTTGACGTCGGTCACCGTGGCAAGATCGCGAACGTCAACTATATGTGTTGACATCGGTGATCGGCAGTGAACGTTTTAATATAAATGACAAAACGAAAAACAATTTGAAATAAATAATTCTGATTGTATTTATATAATATAAATTATAAAAATTAATAAATTACCTGTTTTGGCTGGAAAATAGTCTTTAGTTACACGACAACTACAATGCGCGACAGCTCCAGGATAAATGGCCTGATGTAAAACGGGGATTACGTAATTTCAAACACAGTGATAAGTTCTTATACTATTAATAAACTATTATTAGCAGTATTGCTGGTACGGCCGTATGCGTCGTGGGTAAAAATAAGACCGTCGGGCACGCAATTTTGTAGTTAATATTTTATATATAGCTATTACAATATTGAATATAATATTAGATATCTATTATCTATCTTGATAATCATTATTTTTCGTAACAAACACGTACTTGTAAAATTGTATTACAAAAATATTTTTTCCTGATTATTATTATTATATTATTATATATTAACTGATTGGGATTTTTTAATGGGGGGGGTTTGAACCCCCCAAACCCCTCCCTTACCTACGCCCCTGGCTGAGCCCAGCTTTATCAACAATGTTATCAATTAATAAATTAGTTCCGGAGTAATAAAGTTCCGACGTTTTAAACATTTAAAATTGGGGGAAAATTTAAGATACAATTCCAAAATTATTATAGAAATAATATCAGTGTTCTTGACTTATAAACCATGCAGTATTTTTTTTAATCAGTACCATATTTTGATTTTATTATTTTCATAACTATTATTATTATTATTATCAAACAGATTTATGAAATGTGACTATATTATTGACTATGAAATCATGTTATATTTTGAATTATTATAATTATTTAAATAAATATTTTGTATGATAGAGTTTAAAATGGAAAATGGCAACGTTGCATAGTTTTTTATGCTCAATCGTGTAGGTTTTCTTTTGTATTCCGATTTCCGTTGATACGCCGACAATTTGGCTCAATCGTGTCGCCAAAAAGGTGTTTTATGCTCAATCGTGTCTCAGCCATCATGCGTCTGAAATTTGGTACTTAGGTAGGTAATTCTATACCCGTGAATGTGCATTTCAAAGAGAGGCTCACAGAGATTGAACGGCTCACAAAAAACAAATATTTTTTTGTTTAAATTTAGTTGCCATTGGTTACATAAAATAAAAAAGTTGTTATTATAAACTGTATACAATTTTAGAGCTGTATTTTATATTTGGTCGATAAGCGCCTCCTAAATTACTGAGTTAAAAATATGTGTAGTTTACATTTAACAGAGTTTAAGACAGGGTAAATCCACTTAACAATAAATAATAATAATAATAATAACATTTAATTCACCAATAACAGCAATGAATACATTTTTAAAAGAATATACAAAAGTATTGGTCATTATAGTTTATGGCTGTGATAGTGTGATGTGAGTAGCAGTTCTAATAGCTGTAATATTTCAAAGAAAATATAATAAGAAAATAAAAACATAATTAAAAATGTAATAAGAATTTAGATTAAATTTATATTAATTTTAAATGAAAGATTATAAAAGTCTATAGTATTAATGTACCTAGATATCCATTGTTTAAATAATATATAATTGTTACCAAAGTACCTAATATAAATTAATTTTTAAAGTAATACACTTGGATTATTTAATTTTGTTACTGACAACGCCGTGCAGGATCGTCTATAATTATTAAATATATTATATACTAATTACCAGGTAGCTATACAAAATCAAAGGCCTAAAGCCGATCACCCATATATGCAATCAAAAGTTTTCGATCGATTTTCATAAAATGTTCGTCAATAGCAAAATCTGCAGTGTCACATCATATACTACTTTTTATTGTTTACTTTTTACTTATCAAAACATACATTTTGAATATATTACCTATAACTTAACTCACGAAAAACTACCAATTTTTCATTTATATATATTTATATTTATTTTTGTCATTGGTTAGGTTCAGAAAATAAAAGTAGGTCAGCGCATTTCGGTGGTGGTTGTTTTTCCATCGTCCTTTCGGGCCTCGGACAGGATATTGTAATTTTACTGTATTCGATTTGAATGCAATGATTGCATTTGATAAAAAACGATTCTGAGCGGACGAGGGAATCTTTTTTATTTAATTTTATTCGTTTCTATGGTGATAAACAAAGCGTTTTAAGAACAGCTTAAGAACGATTTATATAAATAGGTAATTTGTATAATTATAATTATAATTTATAATTAGGAAATATCATAAAAATGAAAAAAAATATAAAAGTAAAGAAAAAGCTCATAAGTCGCTCAAATGTTTTGAAAATTTTACCATGTCTAAGTAAGGCTAATATAAGTAAACAACCCAAATTTCAAGTTTTTATGAATATTTTTAACCGACTAACAAAAAAACTACCAAAATTAAAATGTCTATAAATAGCTCAAAAATGGCTAAAATTTTCCAAACTTTAAACTGTAATGAATAAAATCCAAAATAAAACAAAAAATATCTCTTGTCATTTTTCATTTGAAGCAATATTTCTGGTAGAAAACTTCGTCCGTAATTATTTAATATTATAAAATCTTGAAATCGTACGTTTTTTCTCCTTTAACCGCTTTTATTTCGAGTAGTGTTTCGAAAATCGAAAAATGACCTCTTTAAAGTACCAGCTCAAGAACATTACCTTTCAGAAAAGATGCTATACTTGATACTTTTGAGCAAGTTTAGAGGGGTTAAAAAGGGTTTACTAGTGTTCTTGAAAAAGAAAAAGAAATAAACATCATTGTAAAACCATTACATTTCTCAATCCTCGCTCCGCCCAGAATCTAAAATATTTATTATGATTAGATATAATTTTAGATCTATATTTTATACTTGGTCAAAACAACCTAACTAACTGTGTTAAAAATCTGTGTAGCTTATATATTTAACGAAGTTTAAGAAGGGGTAAGTATTCATGGACATATAATTTGTCACGGACTATGCAGGATCAGCTATACTTACTAACTATAGCTACTGTTGCTGCTTGCTAACATATTAAAATGCTTTAAAAGTATTTTCTACTTTTAGTGTTTTATCGAAGTTAATTATTTATGTATAGTATCAGGTACACTATTACGCGTGTTTTGCTCTATATAACGTGGTCGGCGACGATCGTAAGTAGCAGTGGCGTATAAAGGGGGGAGCCCCCCTAGGCCAGGGCCCATAGTGAAATTGTAGGTTCAATTAAAGTTCTTCATGTATATCTACACTGTTTGCAGTTTTTACCGTGATTAATTTAGCTGGTTGATTAAAAACGTTTTTGAGGAATCAACTAGGAAATATTAGATTGTCAGGACTTACTTTGATGACTTTGATGTTAAATTCACAGTAAGATAATATTAATATATTATATATATATACTAAATTGTTAATATTTTAAAAAAAAAAAATAAAAAATAAATTTTACATAATAATTATAAAATTAAATTGTGCAATTTTTATTTGTATTGTATATGTCATAATTATACGCAGCTCCCTAAAATATGATAAGTTATGGCTATATTAGTCGTACTATGCTTGACTAGTGATAAATTGGCCCATAGTGAAAATAATTTGTATATACGCCACTGGTAAGTAGTATAATATTGTATTTGTATGATCACAGTACTAATAAATCGTAATAATATTTATCATTTATACGTTGCTGTTGACGCTTGTTCGAGCTTTGCGAAATGAGGATTCGTTGTTTATTCCTATTAAAATTTCGATAACTACAAATTCATTTCAACGGGCCCCTAAATAATAGCCTGGCCCCTGCACTCCAGGTCTAACAGCCCCCCTCCCCATTTGTGGGGGCCCTGAATATACCTATCATTTAACAATATCGGCTACCGTGGCGTTGTTGTATAAATGTATAATTATTAATTATACTTAACAAGTCCAATATATTATTATATTGTAATAGTCTGCAATATGTATATTATTATATTGTAATAGTCTGCAATATGTATATTATTATAGTAGCACCATATAGTGTTAATTGGAATTGGTTTGTCGATACAATTTATTGAATAACGAATAACAGAAGTCAGGAACTTCATAATATTATAAATTAGCACATCAAACACTGCAGCAGATAACATCGTTGCATATATTTTATATTATATGATTTAAATAAGTGTAATCTTATATTATGATATTATTTCAATCAATTATCTACAGGTTCAGACAAAATTTTTAGAGAAAACTCATTATACACTAATCAATTAATTATAGGTGCCGAGTACTTAAGTATATTCGACATTTTAAAATTTAAAACACTTGAAATAATTTGTAGGCACTATATGCGTACATTGTACTTATAGATACATTGTTTTTGCACTTATAGTCCTCGACCCGCTTCTAGTTTAGGCACTCGATACAGTGTAATAGCAACTTCATACATATTTTACGAAGGAATATAAACAACATTATAATATATAATAAGGTACACACACGACACATATACACACACAATATACACATTACACATATGCACAATCTGACGCTATTAGTGAAACAATAAAAAAATTACACTCGTTCGCAACTTGTTAGTTGTTATCGTAACAAACGTACCTATACATACGTACATACTTATATAAGGAGGTGGGTGCCTATGTATATTAGGTAGGTATATATACAATATACAGTCGATATATCCGTGTCCGCGCATAATATATTTTATTACTGTATACGGCTTTATAGTAGGTACCTATATCCAAACGTGCTTATCGAAAACAAACAGAAATTTTAAACGGCTATCTGTATTATAAATTATAATATATAGGTACACTGATTGCGCTAATCAAAGGTTATAATAAATAATAATTTGTTCTTCACGCACGCACTTTATAGGCACTACCGGTGTTTTATTCGTTGTTGTCGTCACGCGTTATGGCCGCAGTTCACGTTTAGCAGTCGAGTATTGTAGAATAACCATTTATACTAACTAGGTATACGCATAGTGCGAATATGTTGAAAATCGGATTTTTTGGTGCCGGAAAAATGGCTCAGGCGTTGGCCAAAGGTTTCTTGACGGCCGGTGAGTTTCGGCAATCAGCCGTTTTTTTCGATAGTTGCATTTATTTTTCGTACTCATCTCCGTATATTTATAAAAAACATGTCGTAACATTTTTTTTACGTACACAGGCCTCGTCAAAGGAGAAAACATCACAGCCAGCTGCGCCCCACAAGACACGCAGTGCGTCGAAGCTTTTGAGGTGAGTCGAACGAGAGCCGCGGGAATTTTGCATATATGTAGGTACCCGTAAGTCAAATATTAACACTAATCACGGTACCGGTCGAATTCGACATTGTTCGATGACAGGGATTCGGATCGAAAGTGACTTTCGACAACCAGTCGGTGGCCGACAACGCCGACGTCCTACTGCTGGCCGTTAAACCGTCCGTGGTCAAGACGGTATTGGACCAGATCCGTCCGAATTTCACGTCCAGCAGACACCTGTTGCTGTCCGTCGCCATGGGTGTCACCGTAAATCAGCTGGAAAACGTGCGTATTATACATACTTCTTTTTTCTTTTAATCATCGCGAGTGACGAAATCCCGATCATACCGCGATTGTAATAATAATATAATATAATATATACCTATCCATTATTATGTAACTTGACATAATACAAGTACTAACAATAATACCTTTGTACTTATAACTAATGATTCAACTAAATCACAATGATGATCGACAGTGCAACTATAGGATTTCAGATTTCTACGATTAGTCGTCCTAAATTTTTTTTTTAAATTAAAAGTTTTGACTAAACATTACGTGCCAACTGAGTGGTGTCGCGGTGCTGAACGTGGTAATAACTACGAAGATTATTGGCTCTAATCATCTTAACCGGCTCTGGTCGTTTCGTCCGACGATCATTCTGCCACTGACTATTATATACTCTCGCACGAACATAATATTATGTTATGCACGTTAATATTGTATAAGCGTTTTCCGAAATAAACTTATTTTGTGGATGTCACATTTGAAAGTTGGCGGAGGGGAACGCGTCCAATGTCTCGATATCAATTAAAATATTATTATTCATACTTGTATTTGCATGTGTGCGAGGGTAATTTAATTCAATAAAACTGAGGGTGACTAATTGAACGATAAACGTACACACTATATACGAGGCACGTGATGGATAGTGTTTGTTGTTGTTGGTTATAATAATGTTTTGTTTTAGCACCGCAGGTTATAGAATTTTATTTATCTGTGTGTTTTCGATAACATTGAGACTCGTTATTACTTGCCTAAATGGATTTATAGACGTTCGAAAGTTTAAATTGCCATCGGCAGAAAACTGAAAAACATCATAAATCATAATATAATATATATTCATATACTTATTAATATTGTTATAACGATGAATAACAACGTATTTAAAATGTTGCACTAACATTTAAAATGTTTATATTTTTTATTTTTATAATTGAAATTATTCTCAAAATGTTAAAGGGCACGGCGGAAAGCTATTGTTTTCCTAATACTTAATAGTAAAATAGTTTTTAGACATTAATATTATTGAGATTTAAAAACTAATTAAATGTTTTCACGTGTATTTTAAGTGGAAGAGGGGTGGGGACTTAGTTAAAAAGTATTTAGTTCGATTTCTGGCGGTGGGTCATATAGTTTCCTATAAGTGTTGTTTTTACAGTTAATTATTTTATAAACAAAGTTGATTGACGTCAGTCGTAATATGGTTGATTGAGTGTATAAAATCGATAACGTTAATCGAAAGGTTTAGGTTATGGAACCGAAACAAAAGTGGAACACATTGAAAAAAACATTCTAACTATACGTATAAGTCCTCGATAAATTTCCACAAGTCAGTAGGCATCATCAATTAAATTTAAATATCTAGTTATAAACAGGGCTGTGAATTCAACGCACTAATAAACTGTTAAATATCCATGCACTTGTACTCATTAAAAATTGGCAAATTTGCTTTAAGAAAATAATCATAATATATAAATAAATGTTATTATTACATTTGTCAAGGTTATTGTTTGTTATTACCTATAGGTTAGGTTAGGTACCTATTCTATTTTATATGAAGTTATTATTATTGTTCATAAAATTATTCTGTGTTTAAAAATATGAATACCGATCATATTAGTACGTACAATATAGTAATAGGTACCTACGTGATATCGTTTATCAGTTTTTTATTTGTCGATAAGCACTGTTTTCAACAATATTTAAAAATAATATTTATTTTCGAAAATAAAATTTAATTTAGGTATAATTTAAAATTTCACAAAAAAACATTCTAATAATTATGATTGGCAGATTTTCCACAAACACTTTAAATAATTAAAAAAAAAAGATATGAAGTTTTTATTTACTATTTGCTATCTAGTATATAATATGCGTAGGTATATAATGTAAATTTAATTTCTATCAAACTTTATTGTATTCGCGTAGTAACGAACAATATATGCAAATTCATTAAATAGTGTAGCGCGAGTTATAAACGATATTGGTAACTATTTTTTTAATATTTAAAATTTATTTATATGTATATACAAAAATTTGGCTTAGTGATGTAGCTTACGCATTTTCTTGTAATCCGTAATATGGATAATATACCTATATGATAGTTTTATTAGGTACTAGTTAATAGTTATTACTTATTATACCTATATATAGTAGGTACTAATTGTAATGAATCTTAATCATAGATTTTAGTATTTAAATTAATTTATTTTTATTTTAACTACCTATAGTATTAATTATTCATCTTATAAATGTTTGAATCTTAGTAATGGTACTTAATTGAAAAAAATAAGAAATCATTTTAATTATTATATTATATTTCCTGCGTAGTACCTACCTAATAAAAAAAAGTAATATGATTCATTTCTAATACGTTTTACTTAAAAAAAAATTTATTTGATACACATTATATGTTATTAGGAGCGTATTATACTATTTCACCGCATAATACACCATTTTTAATGCTTGAGAGAATTCAGCGTGTAATAGAAACAATTCGTTTTTAAATTATTTCTGTACCTATATATACCTATAATGACAATAAATAACAGTTTGAAAAGAAAACTATTCTTTCGGGTTGAGGTTAAAATAATGTATAGACTATTAGTTATCACTTATAGGTACATATTACATATACAGTGATTTGATTTGTGTAATTACTAATTTGGGAGGGAGAATGCTTTAAGAGCTTATATAAGCTTACTAAACATTTTATAACAATATAGGTACCAGCTATCAATATTATTATTAATTGATTAATATGGATAATCTTTAAACCTCCAAAAACTTGATATCTGCAGTAGTGGGACGTATTAAAGGGATTAATTTATTTTAAAAAGTAGCATAGTATAAATACTGTTTACAATATTTCCTTTTATTGAATAATATAATATATATATTAAAGACATTTTTTTACCACTTTTTTTTTGTTTTAGCTCTTACCGGACGGATCGAGGGTAATGCGAGTAATGCCCAACACTCCTGCCTTGGTTCAGTGTGGTGCTTCCGTGTACGTGCCGGGCAATCGGGCGACGGACGAAGACGAGAAGCTGACGGCAAAACTTTTGTCGTCTGTGGGCACGGCGGAACGGGTACAAGAGTACTTGATGGATCCGATCACTGCGCTCAGCGGTTCCGGTCCGGCATACGTGAGTCTTAAGTCTAAACGTGGTGCAGGGTGTATCTGGAACATATACGACAATAACATTTTCCGCCGTAGTTCAAACCGTCAATCCTAAGCTGGTTACACACCTAATATTACATCCTCGTAATATTATGTACTATCCAATATTTTTTTCGAAAAATCATTAGATGGAACTATATTATATATATATATATTATGTTATATCAAATTGAATCAAACAGTCGTGTAGGTCGTAAAGCCTATATGTTGCCGGCCAAGTGGTTAGATCGGAAGCTTAATAGCTTATAATATTATAATAATATGTTTTACCTATTGTACCCCTTTGTACCGTGGGAAAACGTTCTATATTATGACTTCATAAATCATAATATTCTATGTGCATGTTCGTCCTAATATTATATTGAATTACTGCGGTCAGTCCGTTCGTTAACTATGTGTCTTCTATAACTCGTTTAAAGTATACCTATAATATTATAACAATGCGATATTTCTGTAAAACGTTTCAGTCGTCATTCTTTTGACTTGCCAATTATTTCATATTTAACTTTAAATTTTAAAATAATATTTTAGCATTTCTAGACATTTATAAAATTATTGTGATAATAATAAATTCGAAAATATAACTAATTTTAGATTCTGAGCGAAGCGATGAATGTATTGATTCTACAATGATGTGTGTTTTTTTTTATTTTTTTATTTTTAATTTTTTTATTTTTTTTATTTTTTTTTTTATTTTTGTGTTTGTCATCACCTTTTAGGACAGTAATAGTGCTTGGATTTTCTTCAACAGTAACTTTTCTGATAGGAAAGTGAATCTAGTTGGTATTTTGGGGGGTCAAAAGTAAAAATTTCCCAGTAGTTTTCACAAGCGACGTGAAAAACAAAAGAAAAATTAAGGAAAAACGGGAATTTTTACGCAAAATCTGTTTTCGAGAAAATCGATTTTGGTTTTTGGTGTAACTCTAAAACAAATGACCGTAGGGACATGAAATTTTGACTGAATGTTTATATTAGCATTTTCTATACACCATAAAATTTACAAAATATTTTGACTCTTTTTGAGCTGTTTACGGCCATTGTCAGTTTTCAATTTTTTTAGTTTTTTTTTCTATAAATATCAATAAAATTTTATCTGTTGAGTAAAAAAGCTTGAAAATTTAATAGAAGGCTCCTAGGTTATTGTTTCAAAGGCAGATGAAAAAAATTAAAAATCCTTAGTCACAGTTTTTAATAATAAGCATTTAAAGTTCAAATTTTGACAAAATACGGAAAAATCACGAAAAATAGCAAATTATTTTGATGAGAATTCATAAAAATTTTTCTTTTTAAATCTAAGATTTGAAAATGTAATATAAGATTACTCATAAGTTTGTCTACCTTTATCAAAAAAAAAATGTCTAGCAGAAACTTAAATTAAATTTTTATGAGCGTCTGAAATTTATATTTTTACAACATTCGATATTTACTCGATTTCTCATGTAACAATTTTCTTATTTTATTGTAATTAAAAAACGAATGACTGTAGATACTTGAAAATTTCACTGAATGTTTATATTAGCATTTTCTATACACCATAAAATGTTGAAAATATTTTGACTCTTTTTGAGCTGTTTACGGACATTGTCAGTTTTCAATTTTTTTAGTTTTTTTTTCTATAAATATCAATAAATTTTTATTTGTTGGGTAAAAAAGCGTGAAAATTTAATATAAGGCTCCTGATATATTGTTCTAATAGCAGTTGAAAAATATTAAAAATACATAGGCACAATTTTTTTTTATAAGCATTTAAAGTTCAAATTTTGACAACATTTATCAAATTTATAATTTATAAATTATTTTGTGGTTAAAAATGTATAAAATGTTTAACTTTTATGGCTAAAGATTGAAAATTTAAAACAAGGCTCCGAGTAAATAGGTTATATATAAATTACTTTATTCACAATAATATCATCAAATATACTTGGTAAAATCATAGGCTGACTGACCGTTTTCGCTCAGAATCGTTTTTCTTATACAATGATATTATATCATTGAATTCAAATTTAACACCATCCATTACAGTGACCCACTTGTAACCTACTGTACAGCAGAGCGACATCCACTTATCCACCTTTTTAATATTGACATGCAACCTTACATAGTTATACATATGATTGGAATTTTAATTTTACAATTCAGGTATAGGGAAAAAAGAAAAGGAAAAAAATCATTGTTTGTGATAGGCACTTGATATTGGACTTGACAAAAATAGTATCAATACTACCATTAAACGTCATTATATTGTAAACAACGCATTTATTTATTCAAGTATTTGACATACGTGAAATCGTGTTCATGATATTGTCATTTAGTTATATCTTATATAATGTCTATATAATATAATAATAATAATATACCGTATTTTATCCTATATTTACATATTTTAGTTTATATTAAAAATGTTTAAAAACTTAAGCTAATTTTTTTTTTAAATAAAACAAATACCTAAAATGATTATGATAATAGCCATCTTATTATTATACAATACGATACATTGAAGTTCGTTATTACTTGTTTGTCATTGCTCCAAAGTTTCGAGTATTACAAATTATTATTATAACAATAGCGCAGCCGCGTGCATGTTCGATAATATTCAGTTTTGCGATTAAAATCGTTTATCAAAAAACTATATACCTATGTTTTTGTTGTAATAAAAGTACCGAACATTTCAGCGCGTGTCGGGTTCCTATATTATTATTATTTTTTACGAATGCAACGTACAATAGCTGTCACTTTATCTATATTATGTGATTTTATTATGGTAAGTGGTTCGTGAGTCTTGCGCTTGGACAATGGAGTGCAACATAATATTATGTAGGTAGTCTTGTTATGAAGTGTAGGTACCCCAAATCCCAATAACATAAACATATTTATGGTATATATACTGGGTGATTCATTTCTATTGGGCCACACTAATTTCCTTTGAGAATAATTATAAATTAAAAAAAAGACACTTCATTTTCACAAAAATCTTATTTTGAATGTAGTGATTTCATAAGAGTTTTAATATAATATTGTATATAGTTTAATAATATTGTATTTTGACTTTGTAATTCGGAATCAGAATATACTTTTCTAAAGACCGTGCCACTGTTAATTATGCTGTTAATCGCGGATACTGAACTAATAGTTTCTCTCCGACAAACAAAATTTGGCGTGGTTTAATATTATAATATATTATATTTACCAGCGAACTCTTACTATATATTATATAATTACAGGTGTACGTGATTATCGAAGCGCTGGCCGACGGTGCCGTTCGTATGGGCATGCCAAGAGACATGGCCTACAGATTGGCGTCGCAGACTGTCCTGGGCGCGGGGACCATGGTTCGAGAGACGAAAGAACATCCGGGAAAACTGAAGGACGACGTTACCTCACCAGCGGGTGAGTTGGGTCTTACATATTATACGCAATGCGATTCTGTTAACAGCCAATATAATCGTTATTTCGAGAGAGCGATAAGTTTTCCGGACGATTATAATATAATACGCACAGTTATTACATTTTGCATCGCATACATTTTCTTCACTGACTTAAGACGTAAAGATAGAAACTATAGAAACGAGTATCGGAGTATCTCATATTACAGTATAGGCTTTCGCTAATAATTGTTTATGGTGACAATCTCATCAAAACACCCTGTATAGGTATGATCTATAATATTATTTAACAGTATTCCATTATTCCGATAGTGTAACATTATGTGCATACGTAGGTATATTATTAGTACCTATGATATATTTTGGTGGTGCCTGCTACCACAAAAACATTATTATATCACCAAATATTTCGCGTCAGACGTTATATAATTTCCAGACATACGATAAATACACTATTTTGACACGCATTTACTGTCATTTTTAGAAAGTAGGTATATAGGAATAGTCGAATAGGATTTATAATAAACATTATATTCTCCTGAAAGTTATACATTGGAAAATTGGTTTATTGTAGGTACCTATATATACGTGTTTTGTGTCAACTGCACAACGTGCAAGTCTTGATTTCAACTAGGGTCGATTATATTTTATTTTTGCATTTGAAATAAATTTTAACGTTTGCAATATTATTTTAATTTACAATTTATTTTTACTTCAAAAATACAATGATGATAAAGAACACATGTATTTTACCCATCTAAAACTAAAATTAAATTTTTATTGAGGAGAAAAGTGTGTTGGATTTTTAAGTTTTAAAAATATGAGGTACCTACATTATGACAATACAAATAGTAGTTACTAGGAACAATATTATAATGCAATTTTTTGTTTTAACTTTTAAGGTTCCCTTATAATTTTACATAATTTTATTTTGAATCTTTTGAACTGTGATATATAATCAAATAACAATATTGAAAAATATTTAATACAATTTAAATAAGGTACAAGTTAATTTATCACAATATACAATCAATACGACGAACAAATTCAAAATTCCAGATGCCCTTGGTGGCTTGGTGCATTTTAATTATTTGTTATCTTTAAATGTTAGAACCAATATTTACAATAACTTTTATTAAAATGCTTCCACTATGAAAATCTATACACAGGTTCTACGGCGGCCGGTCTCTGTGCTCTGGAACATGGCGGCCTAAGGTATACAATCATTGACGCTTTGGAAAAAGCCACGGAAAAATGTAAGGAAACTTCAAAGACGCTTTAAACAAATCGCCCGGTGTAAGCATTCGCGTTCACTGTATATCTAGTCTAATATTGACAATCATTTAACTGTTTAAATTTGTATTGTACATGTTTTATACTATATTATTATTATAACTAATTTTAATTATTTTTTACGATTGTGTTCAAATTACATATTTTTTGTTCTTATTTAATGTTTATTGTTTTTTTCTCGATTAATCAAGTTTCCCAAGTACCTAAATTAGATAGTTCAAGGTTCACCAATATTTTTCTATATACAATCTTAGGAGGTATCATTAATATTATTAATATTATAATCATAGTGAAAACGGTTACGAAGTTAGTAGGTACTATACTGAATTGACATTTATACAATAATAATAAATTATAATTCAATAATATAAAAGATAATAAGGTATTATCTAAATCATCTTCGTAATTTCAATAATATTAATTATTCTTAAGGGTTTCTAAAATTTAAATAACGCGGATATTGTCTATAATCTATAATATTATCTAAATAATTATTTTAGCTAAATACATATCATAATGAGTATGTTATTGTTGTATTAATTACTAATATACAGTGTTAAGGCCGAAGTCACGATTGTTGTACGTGTTATCACAACGAAAATATCTTAATAATCTATTGGTCATTATTGGCAATGATAAAGGTCAAAAACAGTACCTTTGGAATAAATGAAATGTCATTAAATATAATATACATATTTTTTTTACTGTTTAACGAATTTACCTCCTAATGTTATGATAATATTTATAGATAAGAAAGTACCTACCAATTTATTATTTTGAATTCGTATACTCATTACTCACCTAATCGCCTTTATAATTTATAAAAATAATTAACGTATATTATTATATATAATGCCATGAGCTATGATCATTTATTGCATGCCGTCGTATGCTCTATAATCATAGCAAAAATAATCATAGAAATCACTGTAGAAAATGTTGATTGTGGAAAATACTAAATACAAAAGGTGGGTCACGGCGTTTTCCCGTTTTCCCATATATATGGTTAACATATAGGAAAACGGGAAACACGATGTCACATCCTGCAGTTTATAGGTATATATATATATATCGGAGTGATTCATAAAGCATGCTCATTCAAATTTTCCCTATAATACTATGTATTGATTATGTGATTTAATGAGTAAACTAAATGACCATTTTTTTCTATAACTTGAGTTGTTTTCTACTGTTTTATGAGCATTGACACAGCGCCACAGCGGCGATACAAAGAAAAAATTTCTTTTCTTCAAACGAGAACCCTCCTTTTTTACTGTTAATCGTTGATGAATTGTAAATTATAAGTATTAAGTTGCATATTATACGTTTTACATTAATCGCATAAATCGAAATACGTACGAGCGGTACCTACGGTGCGTGTTTGACAACAATACGAAATTCATCTAAAATCGTCGAGACGCTTTCCGCTATTACGTTACGGAAAAAAATTGTACGCGGATTACGGTCAATATCATCGCGACAAACATCGTGACAATTCGTGTCATTCGTGTACGCCATGTGTGGTATAATATAACATTAACTTATATTGTGTGTGTGTTAATAACGTCGTTTATTCGGCAGGTATAATATAATGGCAAACGTCACGGAAAAATTACGATAATCGAAACTAATTATTATTAAAATTGTATATTTTTAAAGCAACGTTTTCACGCGCGTACACACACCAATCGTTCGTTTTGACAACATTTATAATATTATCAGCTTGCCTTCACAATGATAATAATATTATATACGTCGTATCGTAACGACAAAGCGTCATGCGTACCTACCTACCTATATATTATTATTATAATATAAGAAAAATATATAATATTGTGCTCGATGAATATTATGCGTATAATAACAATATAACCGTCGGTTAGTGCAACAGCGGTGTAGTATAATAATAGTAGATATAATAATATATAATAATATTATGTTATATATTATTATATCGATCGGTTTTATAACCAGCATTGAGAAATCCTATACATACAGCCATTTCCGTTATGCAATCGTCTCGGATTTACGCGGACGTGGAAAAGAAAAAACGATCGAAAAAACAAAACGGATTTTACGGACTACTTGGCATATCGAACTGAAATCGGGTGACGCGTTTCACGTGTCGTTCAATGGGAACGATATACGTATTACGAAAGGGCCACACTAGGAACGTGAGACGGTTTAAAAAAAAAAATTGTAATAAAAAATCTTTCATTCATTTGCTTATTCGACCTGTTATTGTATGTGTTATTGACTTATTGTCGGCCAAACCCGACCGCGAAAAATTTCTATCAGACACAACTCCTCTGCAGTTTGTAGGCGTCTAATACTTTACACCCTAATGGTGTAACACAAGATGTTTCCCTGTAATGGTTAGTAGAGGTTCTGTCCAATCAAATCCATTCATTATCATATATTGGTCTGGATACAATTTTTCGGGTACGTCAAGAGGACGTCGTACCCGAATGTGTTATCTCCGTCTTACACACGCGGACGACACATAGGAAGCAAATTTTCATTCGATGGTTTCAGTAGAGTGCTGTCAGTTTTGATATTGAAGTGAATATTGACCTATTAACAAACTTTTAGGTAACATCATTATATGTGTTCTCTCGTAGGTTTTTTACGATATTTTAGTTTTTAAGTGAATTACGATCATTTTCAAATATTAATGTTTTACGTACTATCATAACTCACGTCCCCTAAAAAAAATTTAAAATGTAAAGTAAAATAGTAATTACGATCAATTATTGATTGTTAATATCTTAAGCAACCCGGTTTGATTTTAGGAATACATTTAAGAACTTATGCATACAATTTTAACGGAATATCAATATAATAACATAGTATTTGGATAACATTTAAATTGGATAAAAATTTATATTGAGCAAAATTGAGTTAGGGCCATAGTCTTGAGTATGAGTTAAGATCTTTTATAGACAAAAATTAAATTGAAAAATATATTTTTCAAATCATTTACTTATTAGGCATGTGACAATGCATTGCTATATTATATCTTGCTACAAGATTACTGTGCCTGTAAATTTTCAAAAATCACAATGGAATATTTTTAACGGGCTACACGTGTTTCATTAAAAAATATTGTTACTTCTAAGTAGAGAGAGAGAAAGAGCAATAAGCCTCGTGCGTGATCCATATTAGGCACGGAAACTATATAATATAATATATTATATTACAGATTTGTGTTTACTTAATACATTATGTTCATAATATTAAAATATAAAAATATAAGTTATATATATATTATACATTTATGTATAAATTATATATAATATATTAATATATATAAAATCCAATAAAAATGTAAAAACACATACTGCACTTATAAATTATAATAATATTATAAACAGGAGAAACGAGTTGGTTTGTACTAATAGTTTTCGTGTATACAATTTTCAGCGTATATTTTCCTCTAGCAGTTAGCACTATACAGTTATACATGATGTATCATAATAAGTATCATAATATTATAAATTATAATCTATTTTATAATTTCGACATGATTATTTTCCTCCAGAAACGACCGATAATAACGCGGAAAATGTATTGATTCGTATATTTACTATATACTTACTGTTATTTATTATTACTCTACTGGTGAGAGATTTCTATTCACGGATGACATTATAATAATGATAATGACAACAATAATAATACCAATTATTGCGATTGGGTTTTGTCGGATATTTTAGATAGTGACAATATATGACACGTTTAGATGCTACCAAATTTAACCAGCATTGAGAGAATGATCTGTAACTATCCTCTTATTGAAAAATTCACGTGTAAGGCTCTTTCGGGTTCTTTTGTAAGGCATTTAAATGCTAGGTTTCGTTAAAAGAATATCATCTGAATTTAAAACGTGTAGTTCTCTATAAGCACTATACTATATTGTTCATTAATTGTTCGTTCCCATTTGGAATATGGTGAATTGATCCTCGCTTACTTAACGTGTTCACTGTTCAGCGTAAATGCTTGAAATATGCTTATTTTGGTATGATATTGACTGCGTGCCGCACAATAAAATTACACATCTGTTATTAGAAAAATTGAATTTAGATACATTGAGTAACAGAAGAGTCAACGCTAACTTAGTTTTCCTATCCAAACTCATACGTGGTGAGGTTGATGCTCCTGCAGACCTATAATTAGCTAGGGGCAAGTTTAAGGTTCCAAGTGCTAACTTACTAATGTGTGCGAATAACTATTTATACAACGAACCCGTCTCGCGAATGACGCAGTTAACCAATGAGGCCCATCACTCCTAAACTATTTTTAATTCAATTTTTTTTTTATATTAAGTCATCTATATTATAGTCTTATATTGTTTTGATTCCTACTTTAACTTTATACGTGTAGTGTTTTATAATGTTCTCTAGGGCATATTCGTTACTTTATAGAAACAAATATAAATAAAATAAATAATTATATTTTGTTAATAGGCGAGTTCACTGCAAATATGGACCCGAAAGTTTACGCTAGGCAATACCTAATAGGTGTGCAAATTTATGAAAATTCCTTATTGTTGCACACTTGCTGCATATAGTGGTTTTAGGCGTAAGTGACTCATTCGAGTTAATTTAATTATTAAATACAGGAATATTTAATTGTTTATTTTCATTTAAAAACATTGTATTGCGGCAAAAAAATAAATACCTAATGAATGTATGAACGTGATTTTAAGAATACCTTTTAAAATTAATAGGAAAAAGCTAAGTTGGTATAATCAATACTTTATCTAGTTATTTAATTGTTAATCTAGAAAACAAACTAACTAGTAAAGTTAAAAAAAATTCTTTTTAACTACTTAGTTGATGTCCACCTTTGACTAAAACCAATCTCATATATCGTTACCCACTTACCCGTCATTCCATTTTACCGCACAAAGTAGAATAATAGTACCTAATTATATTTTTCACTTAAAATAACTCCACTCTACACTCATTCTGTTGTGGAAAGGGCAAGTATTTGAACCAAATAGGTTACATAAAAGGCGGTTATTTTTAAGTCATAACCACCAAATATTATGAACTTAATATTGTTATAACATTATGTATATTTCATACAATTCTTTTTATAAACAAATTTATCAGGTAATAATGTAGACTACTAGATAATTTCTTCTTTCTAGGTACTGTAAACAGGTATGTCATAATAATATGTGACACTATGATAGATGGGCGTTGATGTATGTTTAAAATAAAAATATTTTTTGAAGTGTAATTTGGTGACTGGACTGCAGATAATATATCCTTGCCTTTAGGCGTATTTTTTCTTGATCCGACCCGATCAGGGCCTGTTTATCATATTATACTACAAAGTACAAACTGTATTGTACAAGGCGATTTAAATGTTTTGTGGATGGACGTGGTTGTGAAGTATACATTACTTAAAATATTTATAGTCAATGGATACGTAATAAACCACAATTATATCAAATATTTTTCGTAAAATCGACTCTGTATACAATAATAGTAATAATAAAATGTATTTCATTTAATTTAACAAATATACATAAATAAATATAACAATATGAATTTGAAATTATGTTCTTAAATTCTCGAGTTCTATAATTAAATATAATATTATGCCAGTTTTTAATTAAACTTGTTAAAAATAATATAAGAATATACAATGCATGAATAAAATATTAAATCATAAAAATGTCTATATACATATTATAATATAATATATTTATACAACTTTCCACGCTCGACCAACCAACAAGACCGGCTGATTGCGGCCAGTTATATAGCAGCAGCGCTATTGGACTTGGTCCGATGATCCTAATTATAATACATTTTCCTATAGTATAATAGTATATGATATGACGTTATGTTGTCAAACGTCTGACGAAAACAATGCGCTTTTTTTGAAGTTTGAACTGGCGAAAACCACATCTGACATAAGAAATATCAAATGGTTTCAAGGCAAAGGGGCTGATACTAAACGACGATTGGGGTCTAAGCGATATAGTATAATAAAATATATTGCATGAATGTTTGGGGGGAGTTCCGTATGGTTAAACGACAACTATTTTATGATAATTCTATACATTTATGGTATAACACATTAATATACGACATTTTTGGTTAGTTGCAGATTATGGAAATGAGCTGGTCTAAACGAAAATATTATGATGTGGTGAACATATAATATTCCCTGTATCGGTATTCTGACGGCGGTCAAGTTCACCGATCAGTGTAGTTCTACTTGCAGATTTTCTCTAAGTTCGATATCCTGCAGAGTACATATACCTTCTGCAGACATTTTGTAATTGAGGCCCGTTTTCATCTGTCATCCCTTCATAAAATCTTAAATTTTCTAAAATATGTGATAAAAAAAAAAAAATGTATAATACAATGTTACTCCGTGTTATTAAATTATATTGTAACATAGGTACAACATTTTACATTCGCATGCAAAAACCGCATCGTTTATCATAGGAGAAGTATAGGTAGCAAAAGTTGAAAAAAATGTTAAAATTTTTATTGGGTCGGGCTGGGGACATGTACGTGGCAAAACCGTTTGAAATCAATACGTCGATGCCAGTGCCGTAGACAGGAATTTTATATAGGGGAGGGGGGGGGGTTATTATAATAATAATGTGTTATAGTAAATTAAGAAAAAATAACACATTATTTATATTTTTGTATCTTTATTTTGATAGTGTCATTATAATATTAGATCTATTTTTCTCTTTTATTTTGATAGTTCGTCCAGTACTTCTTCTGGTGTTATTTCAATATGTTGAAAGTAGCTCAAAAGCATTAATCCATTTAAATGATCCTATTTAGAGTAGGTAGTGTTTAATTCATAAAATGAAAATAAATATATATAATTATAATATACTTCTTTCATGTTATTTCTGAGATACGTCTTTACTCTTTTTAAACTGGAAAAAGTTCTTTCAAGCGTGGCAGTAGATACTGGCAGTGTGCACAAAATTTTTAATAGTATAATTAATATATTTGGGAATATTATAGGATCAAAATACTTAATAGCATCTAATGCATTTGATTTAATCACTTCATCACTACCAACTGCTGAACACTTGCCCTTTTTTTCCAAATTTGTAGCTCACAGATTGCCGTAGATTTACCGACCATTAGACGATACACAAAATACCTTACATAAGTACCGATAACAACACAAACATAACATCTATTACTATTATTGATAAAAATTTTTAAAAAAATATATAAAATATATTAGTAGTTTTAAATATTTGAAATAAATTTATATACTTTCCATGTTGTAAGGGGGAGGTTGAACCTCCTCCCCCCGTGTCTACGGCCGTGGTCGATACTATATAATATAGGTATTTACAGAACAATATTAATGGCTTTAAATATTGATTTAGATTTAGTAGGTAATAAACAAATTCAATAATTCAAAGCGTCTGTCATCAAACATTTTTATATAATATAATTTTTATACTTTAGAGTTAAATCATACACTTACGAACAAACAGCACGGGGTCTGCGATCTACCGCAGGTAGATTGCCTACCTGATAAAATACTGCTGCGAATCAGAATTTTTATTCCGAGCAACAGAAAAGTTAGGATAAATTGTGAACACCATACACCATACACGGCATACACCGAATATTAAATAACGAATTGAACAAAGTTTGAGTCTTATAGAATTGGTACATTTGACGGGCAACGAAGTGCCAGCGGGATCAGCTAGTATACCATAAACACACATTGTTATAATACGATACGTCATATTGGCTATTACGTCATGAGCACCTAATAATAAGATTATTTTTCTCTTTTCCCTGTCTCTTTTCTCGCAGTAACAAATGAAATGGCGTTTAGATCCACGCCGGATTTTCCCACTATTCCATCCATCCCCACCCTATTGCCGGCGGGGTGTTCCCATCGAAATCTGGCGCGAGAACTACGGGAGGCACTTTGCTGTACAGCCACCAGTGTAGGGTCACCGCCAGACCGAATATCACGAACGTCTTGCCGCCATCAAACCGTAAGCGATCCATCAACCGTTCGATCGTCTTTTGCCAACTGTACGTCTGTATATTATATCCTTCGCCGCACCAGTGGACCTGATTTTATTGTACTCACATCACACAACCGAAATCGTCCGAGGACAATAATCGCAAAGGCGATTACGTTCCGAGTGGACGGCCGCCATCATGGGGCTGCGGTAAGTCGACCAATAAATTAAATTGTTACTATAATAGTAGTTATAATATTAATTGATCTGCAGGTCAGCTGGCCAGGGTTCGAGAATCGAGTTTATATATACCTAGCACTAGAAAATAATGAAATGTGTACTGACCACTGAGTATAATAATTATATAATATAGGTATTAAATGCTCTTGAAAATTACAATTTTTTTAAGTTAAGTATAATAATATTATATAGAGTTGAAATCTTGAAATCGTTTGAAATATTAATTTAGTCAAATAAAAATACATCAAAAAAATATAGAATCTTGAACGCTTGTTGGACCTAGAAAGCTCAATGGGATATAATTTAGGCTTACGCAGTACAGTGTTTTTCACGTGAAAAATTACTCTGTTGATCATAAGCGTAAACCATAAGCTGTTAGGTTCTGCATTTTAAGTTAACATAAGCCTAGGGTAGTTTTATCTGCAGTTATCGAATATCATTGTGTTAACTTTCAAGTTTCAAATAACAAATTGGACGGAACAATAAAGTTTTTAATGCCTGGATGGGCAATCACATAATATAGGTTTATCTATTAAAATATTATACCACTGCGTTAACAAATTATAAGTGACTTCGGACTTTCTTGATCACAAAAACAAAATGATCAAATACAATTGTATAACATATAACGCATTTTAAATAATTAATTCTTCGGAAATGTTGTGAATCTGAGCTTTTTTGTTGTTTTTAGGAATTATTTGGAAGTAGCTAGGAAATTCAAAGTATTAAGTACCTACCTACATTTAAACCGTCAGTGATTTCATCAGCGCCTCACTTTTGCAATACGTATTTTCTAACCAATAATAAGTACCTACGTGTAATAAATACTGACATAAGTCTTAATCGGTCGCTGATGTCACACGGCAGAACACTCGTATTATTATGCACAATGCCACACCGCGTGTCTCATTTCTATAGTTGTACACTTAGAATGTGTTTGATTTTCGCATTTAAATTGTTTTTTTCTCCTCAGTTGATAGTGTCACTATTGGGTGGCTTCTTTTTTCAATTATACTCATGTTTTTTTTTACTCTTAGTATACTATATGATTATTGTATCAACTAATATTGATTAGAGATTTTCCTATGATAGTTAGGTTTGTACATTACTTATTCAAAATTAAAATTGTTTTTTCTAAGATTCTTCCAAAATCTGAGCCCTACTAAGTAATTTATCAACGAGTTGTTGGAGAAATATACCTATATCTAATTTATACATATATTTAAAACTATAATGGTAGGAATAGGTTATAGGCTACCTACCTCTAATATTTAAAACTACACATTTTTTTTAATTATGTAGGTTAGGTAATGTAGGTACCAATTTTAAATCTCTTACCAATGCATACCGTTTGTTTAATCCATCATGAACTATGCAGAA
Organism: Metopolophium dirhodum; assembly: GCF_019925205.1. Taxonomy (NCBI): domain Eukaryota; kingdom Metazoa; phylum Arthropoda; class Insecta; order Hemiptera; family Aphididae; genus Metopolophium; species Metopolophium dirhodum. The sequence goes on from NC_083565.1 coordinate 14,778,473, forward strand.
TTAACAAAATGTACATATACGGCTATACCTACTATAACATAATTTATGTAATTGCGACAACTGACAAACGACTTTGTTGAATTAAATGGCCATTTTATTACATTTAAAACGTAATTTGTCGGTGATCTATTGCAACAAGATTTTAGTTTTATATGGATAAAACTCTATGGATTTTTATTCTATCATAGATTATATAAAAGTTTACTATAATCTGTGATTCTATACTCAGACGTTTTAAAGGATCGCGTATGGCAATATTATGTTTTATCATAAACGATAATATTAAAAGAATGACATGGCACTTTTTGTTTTATCTCTTTCAACCCACGCGCCTCATAGCAAATTTACGTTTAGCAGAACCAACACTGTTTATTATTACTTTTAATGTTTGAGTGGATTCATCTATACTCAAACTTTAAGTTGAAAACATTACCTGTGTCCCTACGTTGGCTATTTTATGATTATTCAATTTTCATGCGTGTGTAAATTACTACTTTAAAAATTCTTATAAATCGTATACAAACTAAAACATCGTAAAAAACTCAATGTAGGGACACAGGTAATGTTCTTCGCTTAAATTTTGATAGTAGGCGAATTCACTCTAATGTTAAAAGTAACAACACTGCAGGGTTTGCACTGCTGAACGTAAATTTTTTTTGTTGCTCGTGGGTCGGAGATAGAAAACAAATGCTGACGTCCTTTTAAGTATTCAGTAAGTAGTTATTGGTACAATATAGTAAACGTCTGTGTTCATTTTATTTTTGTAAATCTCTTGATGGGTACCAAAATTATGCGATCTGTTCACGTGTGGCCATATCAATATACCTAATATATATATAATATATAATACACATTATATTACAGAGACAATACCTATATAATATTATTGTTATTATGAGAGTACACAATAATGAGGTATTGTCGGAGTATGCAACAAGTACGATTCGTATAATTTGCATTCGTATTCATAAAATAATAATTGGAAATCGACTATATATTTATCCCGCGCACGGTCGTCGAAACGACGATATTATAATTGTTGCGTATCCGTCTGCGTTACACGAGTGCACGAGCGTCTAGCCATAGTTAATGAACACACGAATAATATAATAATATTATTGTTTATCACATTATTATATTTTATTATATTATACGAGAAGAAATGCAGTGCGATTTTAGAAAACTTTGTTAATATATAATATCCAATGTACAATCACATCGGCATCACTATATGTATAGTTGCCGACGGAGAGTGAAATTTGAAACGTACCTATATAATAATAATATATGAAAACTAACACGCGAATAAGTGAACGCTGCGAATTTCCATCGGTTCGTTTTCCACGTGCCAGGAGAAAAAACGTTTTTTTTTTTATTATTTTCACGGCTGAATGACTGGAAGAAATGAATCTTTCGCGTGCGCGCAAACACACACACAAAGCTTAGTTACGCTTGTGACTCGTGTTACCGGTGTACCATTATAATATGTATTATATTATAGTATAAATATAAAATATTACGACAAAAGAAAATCAATGTACCTATATAACACGCGCGCGAATTTGTTGCGAATCGATACATAATAATATTTGAATGATACCTAATTATGTTTGTGTGTGTGTTTGTACATAATATTCTATTTTTTGAACGTTTGTAAAACTGTTGTATAACCGTCGGTGGTCTCAATAATATAATGAAGTCGTTCGAATATATTTAAATATTATATTGATATATCAATAAAAGCGATTTATAATATGGAAAATAATCAAAAAATCGCAATAGTAATTATTTTTGTTCATGATATATAATATGGTAACTAATATTTTTAGGTTATTACATATTATAGAAGTATTTAATTAGCATTGAAGCTTTTGGATGATAATAGGGCATGGCTTTTAACAATTGCGTAGTCAGAGATTTTTGAAATTGTTTATGTTATTTTATTTGTATGATGGGGTTTCAAAAATCAATTATTGTTACTACAATTTTATTTCCGATTCACTGACCAAAGTTAAAAGTAATTTTACATTTTGGATGAGGGGCTTAGCCTGTTGCCTTTCTAGACCTACAACTATGGCTTATGAAATAAATGCAATTGATTAATCAAAATGTATTTATTCATTGCCATTTGTCATATGCGATTTGCCATCGTAATACATCATGATAACCTAATTTAATCTATTATCATAATTATTGAGTAAAAACAAAACCAAACAGCAAACTGCAGTCTGCTGTGTTCCGAAAAATTCAATAAAAAGTTCAGTAAAATCTTAGTTTAATAGTTCATATACTATGGATGGAGCCACAGCGTATTATTTTGATGCCGATATTAGCGTCGAATCTCCGAATTAGGTGATCGATGTGCACATGCGCGATGCAACTCCTCGCATAATTATCCATAAGTTACTGTCACAGAATTATACTAAATCATAGTTCGCGATTGATTATATTATTAAAGTAGGCATCATATTATTTTTCAATATAATATTATATTTAAACATAATAAAATGGGGGATGGAGTGGTCGAGTGGTCTAAGGCGTCGGTTGCTACGTGCGCCGTCGCTGGTTCGATCTTTGGCTTCGGGCGGAATTTTTCTCTGGGCAGGCAACTGTCTAGAGAAAGATGCCGCCATCCCCCGACCGGGTCATGGCAGAAACCTACGGGTGCCCCATTAGACACAATACACACGTGTAAAAACCCTACCGTTACAAACCCCTACTACCTACAATCATAAAATCCCCACAATCAGCTAATGGCCATAGTCGCCGGGCTTAAAGATCAATAAAAAAAAACAACATAATAATATGCTGATTTGATAATAAATTTTCTGTAATTATCTGAAGTTGCGTCGTGCATGCGCATATCGAATACCTAATTCAGCGACTCGTTGATATTGGCAAATTTTTCTTATATTATGTAGTTTTTTTTTGTGAACATGCCATTCAATCATGTAAGATATTATAATATGTATAATATTATATTGTGTTCAGTATATTATGTTATCTACGTTTTTAATGAATCTACTAATCTACTAATCTAATATTTTCTGAAAGACGTCAACGATACTGAAAACTAATTAACATTGTGATGATTTTTATTATCAAAAGTAAAAATAACATAATATACGTCATATAATATAAATATTTTAATTTTTGCGTGCCCTCAAAATTGCGTGTCATGGATTTGTCATTCCTGCTTTATAGGTATTATACAGAGTAGGTATATAAAAAAAAAAGGTACACAGTGTTCACATTAGTATCTATTGATACCACAACGTCAATATTACTTTGTATTATGACATTGAAAACAGTTTGTATAAAATCATTTAATGGATCAAACAGCCAGGAGGATGACACATGCAGACAATAAATTAACAATTGTTTCACAAAAAATGATTTGAATAACAATATTGTACATTAACTGGAAGTTAATCATTTTAATGTAATTTCATTGAACGATTTATTATTAATTACAATAATGTGTTATATTGTAATGGAAAAATTGTAAATAAAAACAATTATCATAATTAATATTAAATACTAAAAGAATATGTTTTAGTATTTTTTATAGGATTTTATCGCGTAATAAATTGCATTATATAAAATACGTTTAAAGATAATATACGTACGAATTTATGTAGGTATATTTGGGAAATTAAAATTAAATCCATTTATTATTACACTATCTATTAAATTAAAAGATAATATTGGCTTATCATCAATCATACCTCTAATCATAACCTTATTCATGTTGTTTACAGAGTGTTCGTGCTGTGTTCTTTCGTCTGGTGTTTCGGATACGCCGCACAATACGCGCCGATCGACGGCGTGGACGGCAACGATTGCGCCGTCGTGCTCGAAGGATCGAAACATTTCATTTATAACAGTGGAAAGGGTTCACCGTGAGTTCCAATACATAAGTAAAAAAATAAATTTAAATGCATCCACACGAGGTTTGCCATAGGTCAAAAAACGCGCAGAAACGTTGACATCCGCAGTCTTCGAATGTACCTATCTTAAAAGTGAATTTCATTTCGGTTTTTATAGTTTCTTGCACGCATCGTGCAAGTATTTGAGTTTTATACTGCCTGCTTTAAAATGTCCTGATGGTTCGACATTCATACACATCAAATGTTATGTCAGAATATAAAATTAATTAAAAAAAAAAACTCAAACAAAAATATCTCCGATAGTTTTTTTTATTCACGTTGAAAGAATCGCAAGTCTTATATATATTATCAACCGACAATCTTCCTTGTCACCTGTCGGACGGAAAAAGATCTATGATTAATGTTTATAAAAATTATATATACCTACCTACGTCCTACTTGTATAACTTAAAATTCATAAATTTCTGCAATAAAAATATAATATTATACTCATTGGATTTTTCAATATGAGTCCCAATATAAAGTGATAACAATTCAAATGTATACACTATATATATGTAATTGTTATAATTAATAAAAAAAAATACTCAATTCTTTAGTATTTACAAATTTAATTAAATTTAATTGAAATCTATAAATTTTAAATACATTGTAGATGTTTAAATTATACAATTTAATCATTGATTTTTTGTCGAACACTGATCATCGTATGTGGCATTAATACAAGACGTGTTTTCCCGACAGGCACCGCTCGGCGGCTCACATGTGTATCACGTACGACACGGTTAACAGAGCTTTCCTAGACGTTCAAAACCGCCACAGTAAGTAAAATACACATGGAAGACTACGTTCTCGTCACGCCCGATTTGAATTTTGTCGACGAACCTTACAATAAAAATAACTTTAATTAAAAATATATATTGTAATATAATAATATGTTGTAGCGCTGCTGGAACCCAACGACCAATGGGGCCCGGTGCACTTTGCTAGACTTGGAGAGTTGCTGCTGGACGTGTCACAAGTGCTCGCAAAAATGTAAAGTTCAAAACAACCAACACAATATTAAATAGATCAATTTTAAACTATATAATATAATAAATATATTAATTTATATTTTCGATATCATTAAACGTATCAATTTTATACTATACTCATACACCTGTAACATAATACAGCAGCGAATTCTCTTTTGTTTTTAACCGTTTGTAAATCGGTCACAGGTACGATTTGAACGCCGACGATGTGAGCAAATTCTTACCTGCCATCGACACGTCTAAGACGCTCATCCGAAACGTGTGCCCGTCTTGTTTGACAAGGGTGGTGTGCAAACCAGGCAAGTACCGTAGGCCCGACGGGCTGTGCAACAATGAGGACAACCCGACGTGGGGCGCAACCATGTCAACGTTCAACAGGTAAACTGCCAGGTTACCACATTTCCGGTCTTATACCCGTTTTCATGGACCGCTGTCTTCGTTTTTCAGGTTGATGCCGCCACGGTTTTCCGACAAGTTGTCTTCGCCCAAGTCGTCGGCTTCCGGTGAACCTCTGCCCATGGCCAGGGTCGTGTCCCGAACCATTCACCCTGACGAGGGGCTACACGAGCACGCCGGCACCGTCATGTTGGTCGCCTGGGGACAGTTTGTGGACCACGACTTGACGCTGACGGCTACTCCGTTGGGTAAACATAACGGTTATAATATTTTTGCCACTTTTGGTCTTACGCTGGCGATCTATATAATTTTTTTTGTGGTGACGTAGACCCGGTGAACCGGAACGAACCCGAGGAATGTTGCGGCCGTCCGGATCACTTGAAGAACAAATACTGCTACGAGATCAAAATACCGGACGACGATAATTTTTACAGGAACCACAACGTCAGGTGTCAGGATTTCGTGCGAGCGTTTCCAGGTGTCAAGCCTGACTGTAAATTGGGTAGGTGTACCTACTCGTACATTCTATGTGGACGACCCATCGCTCCGGGTCCGATTACTGGTTTTTACTTTATTTGATGTCCGTATCAATTTTGGATTGCAGGACCTAGGTCCCCGTTCAACCTACTCACCCCGGTGATCGACGGCAACACCATTTACGGAGTGGATGAAACGTTTTCTCGGTATCTTAGGTCTGGATACACGGGACAGCTGAGAATGAACCCGGCGTTCGCAAATTTGGGGTTGAAAGAACTGTTGCCTATGAAATTAAACATCCCGGACGAAGGTTGTATCAGGTCGAATTCTTCTCAGTACTGTTTTGAATCAGGTTTGTAACGTTTTTCGTTTCGAATACTTTTACATAAGACATAACATATTAGTCAAATTCAAAGTAATCTCAAATCCGTATTGAATATATACCAACACGTATAGCATAAAGTAATAAGTACAAATCAGTGGTGAGTATATGGGGGGGGGGGGGGAGGCGGGATGGCACTCCGAAAGGTTTTTTTATAAAATTATAAACTCATGTTTTCGAAGGTAAATACTGTCAAAAATAAAATAACCAAAGACGCCATCTACCTATAAAAAGTTCGGTGGTCGCGAGTATTTTTATATAAACTATTTTAAATTATTTTTTAGTACATTAACTTGTAATTTTTTTTAACTTTGAGGCAACATGTTTCTAAGGAAAATAAAATATTTTCTCTTTGGTTAATTTACTGTCAAATTGATTTCGTAGGTGAAATTAGAGTGAACGAGCAGCTCGTTCTCGCGTGCATCCATACACTGATGGCGAGAGAACACAATCGGGTGGCTAAAGAGCTGTCACAAATAAATCCGCACTGGAATGACGAAATGCTCTATCAGGTAAACGGCATGACACGTCGTGATGCGATGGATAGTTTCTAACATAACTGTGGTTTTAGGAAGCCAAAAGAATTGCCGTTGCTGAAATACAACACATAACGTACAACGAATTTCTGCCCATACTTTTAGGCAAAGACGTGATGGATAAACATAGCTTGACGAACAGAAAAAAAGTGATTATTATTCATCTTGAAATCATTACAATAATAATTTGTCGTATTGTTACATAATAATATTATCGCTGTGTCGATGGTTTACGGAATATTTCGAATTTCAGGGACATTGGAACGGATATGATTCAAACGCAAATCCCAATATATTGGCAGCGTTTTCGGCGGCGGCCTTTCGTTTCGGCCATTCCCTGCTTCCGAATGTCATTGAACGCTGGAGTAAAGCTCACGGTTTTATCGGTATAAACCATGATATTTTTATTTTTTAAACTCGTTACATCGTTTGACGCGATATGTTTTACACCGTTTCAGCTTCCAAGAAGTTATCTGACTTGATTCGTCGGCCGTTCGATTTGTACAGGGCCGGTGCCATAGACGAGTATCTGATGGGCCTCATGAACCAAGTTGCACAGGCCATGGACGATTCAATAACGCAAGAAGTAACCAACAATTTGATCAAAAAGCCGGGCAAAGGGTTCGGCTTCGACCTGGTGTCGTTCAACATACAGAGAGGCAGAGACTTTGGGTTGCCCGGTTACATGGAGTACAGACGTCACTGCGGGTTGACCGTGGCCAACAGATTCGAAGAAATGGCAGGATTCATGCCTAATTCGACCATACAACGTTATCAGACGATATACTCGTTAGTCAAAATTAAACATAATAATTCTCTTTTATAGTAGGCGATCCACCAAATAATGGTTTGATGTTGTAATATTTTTTAAATTATTCTCGATAAATACTTATTCACTTAGTAAAAAAGCTTGAAAATAATGACTATAATGATAGGTTCCTTATAAGTTTCAGAAGTATAAGTTCAAAAATATCAAAGACACCTAATTTCAAAATAAGTTCATAAAGGATTTTCTTTTCATAGCTTAAGTTGAAAATTTTAATAGAATATTTCACATATGATTTTCTACCTATAACGAAAAAAAAAAGTATACTTCAACGGATCATTAATTTTTATGAGCGTTTTAACTTATAATTTTTACGATATTCAGCCGTAAATGATCGAATTCCCATATTTATGAGATTTTTTTGTATTTCCAAAACGAATCACCGTAGATTTTTGAAATATTCACCAAATATTTATATTAATATTTTCCGTACATGGTAAAATTTTCAAACAATTTTGATTTTTTATGAGCTTTTTATAGCCATAACAAATTGACAATCATGACATTTTTCAAATTTTGTAAATTATTTTTTAATTAGAAATTTATAAGTTTTTTTCATAGCTAACATTAGACATTTTAATAGAAGGTACCCAACAAGATTTACTACCTTTATCAAAAGAAAAAGTTCACTGAAAAGTTACGCTATTTATAGCCATGAGATATTTTCGATTTTTTTAAACATTTTTTACAACTACCTACTATTAACATTGATTATTTGTACAAGTATGCTACGCTGACACAACGTCTCCGCTCAGAATCGTTTTTGTACACAATGATTTATCATTGAATTCAAATGTAACACATGCATTACAACGACATTACTACTGAACTGCAGAGCGGTACACACTTGTCCTGCACCTTTTTTTAATATTTCATTGTCATTATTTATTATAAGATCACCGTTCGACATCGACTTGTGGTCTGGCGGAGTGTCGGAAAAACCGGCGCAAGGCAGTGTGGTTGGACCGACGTTCGGTTGCATAATTGCATCTCAATTCAGTCTGTTGAAGAGGGGCGATCGGTTTTGGTACGAATTGCCCGACCAACCGTCTTCGTTCTCACCGGGTAAATATATAACTGACATATTATAGGTACCTACGTCGTGTCCGACTATAGTGTTTTACAGTGACCGTTTATCATTATAGATCAGTTACAAGAGATCAGAAACGTCCGGTTGGCGCGTTTGGTTTGCGACAATACGGACATCATAGACACGGTTCAAATGTATCCGATGGTCCTGTCGGATCACGAACTGTACGTATAATAATAATATATCGATGTAACGCGTCACATCCGATCAAGACCCGTAATTATCGTAGACCCGTCTAATTGTCCAATATTGTTGTCTATTACCGTGTTTTAGGAATCCTAGGGTACCGTGTAGGAGTGGCGTCATACCTAGGATGGATCTGAGCAAGTGGGCCGACTCGACACTGGATACGGCTGAACCCAACACCAGACTCGTTAGTATATATTATTTTATATTATAATACTATACTTTGTCTACATTAGACGTCGTGATTGGGTGGCCAAAGTTTAAACGTCATCGGCATTTAATATGAAACCTAAACAGCTACATATACTAAATTCAATTCATAATTTAATATTATAATTATAATACTATTATAATACTATAATAATTGTTACACAAAGTTTATATTTTAGTAATTTTTTTGTACCTTATTATTTTATTATTTTTTTTTGGTACCTTATGGTTATCAAGAAGTTAGTCATCCCTTCCCCTTAGTAAAATCACCTGAAAAGAGGAAGCGCAGATAATTGTACCTACAGTATACTTTATAGCATTTGAAAATCACGTACAAAACAAAATATTTATTTCCGTGAATAAAGATTATAATTATTATTAAAACCGTAAGTTAAATTGTTATGTTTAGTGTGGCTAAAATTTGTAAATAATTTACCAAGATTACAATTATTTTAATTTAAAATTTTAAAAACTGATTTGAAATTAATTAATACATAATTGGCATACTTTGGATTAATTTAACCAAGGGAGGGAACTATTTTTAAGACAATATGTATTTATTCATATACGTAGATTTATTTGAAATACCTATAGTTAAAAACTTATTATAGTGCAATGAAACAGATTATACCCACACGATAATGTGTACGATGATTCAAACAAGATGTCAAATTAGTACGTGATGTACCTAGGTGTTCTATAATATAATCTTAAAACATTTTTTAAAATTTAAAACTTATTCTTTTAATAATTTTAGATTCTGAGCGAAGCGATGAATGTATTGATTTTACAATGATGTGTGTTTTTTTTTTAAATTTTAATTTAATTTTTTTTTTATTTTTGTATCTGTCATCACCTTTTAGGACAGTAATAGTGCTTGGATTTTCTTCAACAGTAACTTTTCTGATAGGAAAGTGAATCTAGTTGGTATTTTGGGGGGTCAAAAGCATAAATTTCCCAGTAGTTTTCAAACGCGACGTGAAAAACAAAAGAAAAATGAAGGAAAAACGGGAATTTTTACGCAAAATCTGTTTTTGAGAAAATCGATTTTGGTTTTTGGTGTAACTCTAAAACAAATGACCGTAGGGACATGAAATTTCGACTGAATGTTTATATTAGCATTTTCTATACACCATAGAATTTTGAAAATATTTTGACTCTTTTTGAGCTGTTTACGGACATTGTCAGTTTTCAATTTTTTTAGTTTTTTTTTTCTATAAATATTAATAAAATTTTATCTGTTGAGTAAAAAAGCTTGAAAATTTAATAGAAGGCTCCTAGGTTATTGTTTCAAAGGCAGATGGAAAAAATTAAAAATCCTTAGTCACAGTTTTTATTTATAAGAATTTAAAGTTCAAATTTTGACAAAATACTGAAAAATCACGAAAATTAGCAAATTATTTTGAGTTGAGAATTCATAAAAATTTTTCTTTTTAAATCTAAGATTTGAGAATGTAATATAAGATTACTCATAAGTTTGTCTATATTTATCAAAAAAAAAAAATATCTACAAGAAACTTAAATTAAATTTTTATGAGCGTCTGAAATTTATATTTTTACAACATTTGATATTCACTCGATTTCTCATGTAACAATTTTCTTATTTTATTGTAATTAAAAAACGAATGACTGTAGATACTTGAAAATTTCACTGAATGTTTATATTAGCATTTTCTATACACCATACAATTTTGAAAATATTTTGACTCTTTTTGAGCTGTTAACGGAAATTGTTAGTTTTCAATTTTTTTAGTTTTTTTTTCTATAAATATCAATAAAATTTTATTTGTTGGGTAAAAAAGCGTGAATATTTAATATAAGGCTCCTGATATATCGTTCTAATAGCAGTTGAAAAATATTAAAAATACATAGCCACAATTTTTTTTTATAAGCATTTAAAGTTCAAATTTTGACAACATTTATCAAATTTATAATTTATTAATTATTTTGTAGTTAAAAATGTATAAAATGTTTAACTTTTATGGCAAAGGATTGAAAATTTAAAACAAGGCTCCACGTAAATAGGTTATATACGTATAAATTATTTTATTCACAATAATATTATCAAATATACTTGGTAATATCATAGGCTGACTGACCGTTTTCGCTCAGAATCGTTTTTCTTATACAATGATATTATATCATTGAATTCAAATGTAACCCTATCCATTACAGTGACCCACTTGTAACATACTGTACAGCAGAGTGACATCCACTTATCCACCTTTTTTATTTTTATTTACTTATGTAAATTGCGTATTTTTAACTATTCCTAAGTATATAATCTAAAAATGATTACCTAGGTACCTATGTCAAATAACAGCTAAATCATTATTTTTCAAAACAATTCTTAGCGCCACTATTTTGTTTACTGAAACTATTTTTAGAGATTTACAGAATATTGACGTCCAAACCCTAAATTATATAAGTATACTCATACCGAATGTTTTGCATACATCTATGCTTCTAATTTTGTTTTTCCAATGTCTTGTAGTCTAACGTAGAGAAAAATCTCAAATCTGGTATGACGGAAGCAAAGATACAGTTCTGCGACGACTGCAACGCGACAACTGCGGGCACCGGGATCGGGTTGGCGGATTCGGGAACGCGGGTGATCACGATTATCGAAGCGACGGACGAGCTGGATGGCAACGCTGTGATGAACTCAAATGCCATATTCGGTGGCAACGACAAGAGGATGAAACGGGGCGTCGAAGCCGCCTCGCTTGCCGGCAACGGGACGGTGGACGCCGACGACGACGACCCGTCGCTGTCCAAAGAGATGGTGTTGGCCGGGCTGGACGTGCCCAAGGCGGCGCCGATCAAACGAGACGCGGCCGACGGGCTGCCGGACATGACGCAAGCCATCATGGAGCAGCGCGTCGACTACGATGTGGACGAGGAGTTCCAGGCGGCCAACGGGCACGGATTTGAAGCCCCTAGAACCAGGCCGGTGAACAATTACCGCGGTTACAGCAGCCGCCGCCCCGACGAACACTTGGAAGACGACGGCGATGACTTTGACGACAGTGACCACAATTCGCACTACGAGTACGTGCCCATGGAGTTTGACAACGAGGGCAACCACAGGTACGTGTGGCAAAAAAAACCGTATGTTTGACAGGTGGTTAATCAGAGAGTTGATGAAAGTACATTGAATTTTTCAATACTATTAAAGATTAAGATGATATTTTTTTAAATAATCTTATAAAATCAATGAACAAATTCACTTTAACAACCAACATTTTTTAATTTTTTGAAAAATTCGTATTTCAATGAATTAAGAACGATGGTGCAACAAAAACTTGCGGAAATTGTTATTTTGGAAGTTATATCCTTCTAAAGTTTCCGATTTTACGTTTATACAGATACGCACAACACTACTGCTATTAACAGCCACGTGCAGCGCATACTAAATTAAATTTTTTTTATGTATTTTGACGAGTTTAGAATGATGGTGAAATCACAATTTGCAAAATCAGCGAGTCATATTATTTCTTCATCGCATTTAATTAGGATATAAAAAAAAAATTCTGACTTAATCAAATTATTATTTATTTACACATTGTAATCAGTACTATCGTCATCATTATAATTATCTGAAGCTGTATATTAGTTGTTAACCTGGGCTGTCGATCAAGGTAACATGGTATCATCCTTATAAATTATCTGCACGCGCCACACACTGAATAGACGTAATTTGGTATTGACGTACTGTGATAAATAATAAAAATAAAATTACTATAACTTCAAAACTAAGATCAAGCGTTGAATCCTGATTTCACCATCATTATTAACTCGTAAAATACGTATGAAGAAAAAAATCTAAATTATTTATAGGCGCTGCGCGTGGCAGTAAGCTACTGCAGCGTTGTGCGCATACGTATAAACGTAAAATTACAAACTTTGGAAGAATATAACTTCCAAAATAATGATTTCCACAAAACTTTTTTTGCACCGTCGTTATTAACTCGTTGAAATACATACCTATGTTTCAAAATAAAAAGAATGCTGGGTACCTAAACTGAATCTCAACTAATTTTTTTTCTATCAATTTGAGTTCTGCTACCCGTTAGATAGGTGTATGTCGTGTTTAATATCATATATTGTATTAGTACGATATACATACGCGTTCATACTAAAAATATGTAACTTTGTTCTTTTTTGAACTTACGTTTTTTTTTTCGTTTACCACAGACCACTTACTTTGCCAAACTACTTGGACTCTAAGAAACCCGTCAAGTCCAGCAAGTACGGTGCGTCCAAGGCACCGTCTTATCCACGGCTGCCTGCTTTCAACGGTTACGGGAGTGGTAGCAGCAGCGATGCTTCACCGCTGCTGCACGGCCATGACTTCGTTCCGCTGCGTGGCGGAGGTAGTGGAGGAGGCTTTGGAGGCGTCGGTGGAGGTAGTTCAGCGGCGGGATATTCGTATGGTGTGGGTGGTGGTCTGCAGTCTGACGGCGAATTTGATGACTATCGTGACGTACCGCCGTCGTACTCCGGTCGCCCATTATCGGGTGGCAGAGGTGGACCCAAGTCGTTCGTGTCGATGACTCGCAGCAACTCGGACGAGTCCGATGCGGGAGACGTAATTAACATCGATCACGGGCGAGGTGCGTATGACGATGGTCCGTCACGTGATTATCGTGGTTACTCGTCCGCGGACCACGATTACGAGGACGATACGTACCGCGGTCACGGGCCCGGGAAGTCGGCACCGAAGTCGCCATACTTCTATCGCTCCACCGATTACGCTCACGAACCATCATCGACTTCAGTCCAGTCCAGGATACACGACGTCGACGTCGAAGGCAATCCGCTGAAGTCGAAAGCCTACTGGAGAATGTCGTATGTGCAGGATGTTTAGAAACCACACCACGCCGATCATCACCTGCATCTTCGATCTTCGACCACCACCAACCAGCTGCATCAGTACTACCACTACCATCTCTACCAGTCTACCACCATCATTAGTTGAGGCTTGACCCACATATATTTAACGACTCTACAAATATTTGTTTTTGAGCAACTCTAGTACCTAGGGTACTGGAAATTAATTATTAAAACGCTGAAGCCAAAACAAAATGTAAAGTGCTGACATATCATTGAACGAATATTTTTCATTTATTATTAGAGGATTAGGCAAATATTTTTTTTCATGGGTTAAGTCGTTCGTTTACAACAACTATAAACCATGTGCCTCGTATATTATTTTTGTACCGTAATAATCAACACGATTTTTATTTTACTCGGAACGAATGATTTATTTCTCGTATTATAATGTTTTAATAAGCGAACACTGCGTACACGTTACAAAGTATAAATCATAATATTTTACTATCACCATACATAAGTGCTGATTGTGTGACTACTATACTCTGAATCGCGGCGTACATCATCACTCGAGCTTGTTGAGAAAAGGTGCAATGGAATCAATGTTCTCGCAATCCGGTATCATCTTGCCCTTGAACTTGACGCAGGCGTCTGCGCACAGAGGTCCTTCGAAGTAGTCGCCCAACATCTTCTTGCACTGAGCACAGTTCCTGATGCACACGGCCACATCCGCCATATCCGCCGTCGTGTAACCTACGATTCCGATCAACACCAACGTAGCGGCGGCGGCCAGGAAGGCGATTTTCTTTGACGGAGTGTTCATCGTTTGAGTTTTCTTCTGAAAAAAAAAGAACAATCTATACACCACCGTCGACGACTATAATAAATCTTGCTCTGGGAAAAACCGCAGCCCGACACTCACCTTTGAGATATCGTAAAAGCTATTCTTGCGCTAGTCGTAGATCCTCGTAAGTCTGCAGAACGTAAGACACTGACGAAATCGGCACCGGCACTGGTCATTTTATACTCAGGATTTATTATAATTCAATCGAGTTTTTCGTTTTAAAAATGTCCGCTGCCCACTGGCTTTTAGTTAATTTGATATAATATTATGTTTGTCTGCGGGGAGTATCGTTAATATAATATTGTATCATCGAAATTGGGCCAATTTAATTATTCTGGTGCGTTGGACGCGTCCATTACCGAAAATTGTGTTCGCAGTTTTATTAAATAGCTACCTATACAGAAGTGTAAGAGTGATTCAAATTATAGTAATATCACATACAAATATAAATGATAATATGCGTTGTGATAATATATCGCAACATCATTTTTTACCAAGATTTACTGTCGATTACAAATATTACTTTTTAATTGGTCGCGTGTCTTAGAATAGTCGACAAACAATATTTATTATTTTCATTATTATTATTATTATTATTAATTATTATTAAAAGGATGCAATCTACCTATTTTTATATTTTTATATTGTCAATGGCTGACATTTTTATTATTCTTTAATATATTATGTACTTTTTATTTTTTATTTGTCAATAAAAATGTGATAATTGTTGATGTTCATGTTGAAACAGATTACAGATAGTTTAAATTTTAAAGCATCGATGTCGATGTAATACTTACGAAAATATAATGTTTTTGCCTTTTCTTGACAACTATTATGATGTTTTGAGATAATGGTTGCCATTGCGATTACATAATATTATAATTTATTATAATTTACGGTTAAACCTCCACAATATTATAATACTATTCTAGTAAGTTAATAGATATATAAAAAAAACTAATTTTTGTCATGGGCAACGCCTGGTATGTTAATATTATAGACGTACCTACGTACCTACGTCATACATTTAGATGAAATATTGCAGATTTTGGTAATTCTTTAAAATAAGATCAGAAAGAGTTCTAAAAAAGAACGGTGTACAGTTTCCAGATTTAATGACCATTATTATTAAATATTTTATACTATAATATAAAATTATCTAAATTGTTAAGTTCAACAAAATTGTTAATTATTCATCAATTTTGCTTGCGATGTAATTTTTTTCTGACTCTATTTCACACAACACATCAATACCTCAATACTTGATTAATCTACCTGCATTTCTCCCGTTTGGTTTATATAAAACGCCGTATTAGTATGATTCAATTTGAAGAAATTATAAGAAAGTTATTATACGTTATTATATTGTTTCACATTCAAATTCTACACATTTAATAACATTTGATTTCTTATCTTATTTATGGTAGTTGAGAATATTTCTCTCCCAATCTTGGGTCCTACATATTTTTCATTTTATTTCGTGGCTCGTGACTTAATTATCATTATCATAGGCCACCCTTGTAGTATAGGAATAGTAGTTATAGAATATACATACATATGATTCTATAACATCATAGAATCTATGGCAACGATAAATTAAATTAATACAATAATAATGTCATAACACGGCATTAATGTTGTAAATGTTTTTATTTCATTCATATCAAATAGTATTATTGTAATTTAATAAAAACAAAACTTATTGAAGAAATAACTTTTTTTAAAAACCAATTGACGAATATAATGATGATAAAGAACTTCTGTTGCTAGTAAATTTTGGTTTTTATTTTTTAATGTGTATAACATTGTTGGTGCATATATAAAACAATGTGACAAATAGTAAAAAACATTTTAATAATGAAGAAAATATTGTTTATTTCAAAGATGGTTATTGGTTAATTGTTAAAAAAGGCAATACAATTTGGAAGTATTTGAAATTATTGTACTTGTAATTTACTGAATATTTTTTCTACCAGAGTTCTAACATTTACGACAACAAAATGGATGTATCAAAAGTCTATAAAACTGCTCAGAAATACGCAGAAAATCATGACAATTCAATCGAGTGTATCGAAAACCCTAAAAGTAAATTTTTGTTGAAATATTAGTATAAAATTTAGTATAAAAGTGATTTAGGTGTGCGACTATTAAAAATGATATCCATAGTATGTATCATTATATCTAAACCTAATTCATGTGGAATATACCTATTACACATCAAATTAATTGTTATTATAGTGTTGGATTATATTAGTGATGGAAAAATATCAAATATTAGTGCTGTTTCAGATAATTTTAAGGACGTTCAGGTAAAAACACCATTCCATAATTAATGTGTTTAAAATTTAAATTTAGATCTTATAGTTATTATAATTTTCATTGATTAGAGGAAAGAAGCAGCGCAATCTAATATTGAAGGTGATAGCGAATTATCATCGAACCACGAGAAAAATATACAATTAGAAACAATCGAAAACGAGTTCGAGGGATTAAAATATGTAAGAATGTTTTAGTCGTATAGTTTATACGTATAATGTAAAATGTTTGTTAATTTATACCTTATAATTTCTATGTACAGATAAAAAACGAATTTATCACTGATAAAGTTCAGAAAATCGCCGACAGGAACAAGTTAAGCAATGATCAGATAACAACGATCAAAGCCGAAATTAACAAGTATAATATTATACACAATGATCGCATCTATCCATACCATATTGATAATAAATAAAATGAATAATTTTTTTTATCGTGGTATTATTTTCATTAAAGGGTTCAAAACGAAATGCAAATTACAAACGATGGGAAAATAACTAAAGAATTGGACAATGCTACTTATTTTAAAGCCATCGTAGACAAAATGGCGGAAATCCATAGCCACATCGACCAGTTTAAAGTGGTAGTAGAAGGTTTGAAGCTCACGCTCGAAGACGCGTGTGAAAACAAAGAAACGATTACAGAGATAATGGAAGTGTCGGAGTATTTGAGGGCTCATTATGCTATTCAAGTCACCGAAAATCAAAGAAATTTTACCGAGCAGATAAATAAACACGACAGCGAAATCAACCAGTTAAAAGCGTACGCGGATATTAAAATTAAAGAAGTGGATACGCTGAAAAAACGTGCTAGAGATCAGAAACTTCACATCGATTCTTACGAAAAATCGATGCAATGCATCACTGATAAGGTAATTATTGTATTATACTATTAATATGTTCCATATTCATTAGCAACAATATAAGTTGCATACTTTTCGTCGAAAAAGAATTCGTTTACATTTATGTACTATAAGAGGAGCATAGTACATTGAATGAATACCGATACTAATAATAATTTTTTTAACATAACTTCTTTCTAGGTAAAAAAAAAATGAATAACATATTTTATGGCATTAGACCGATAACCATATTATTGAACTATATTAGCAATAGAACAATAGTTATACAATAAATTATCAATTATTTTAGTCAAGTCAATAGGAAGTGTCACTACTGGGTGGCTTCTTTCATCAATCCCATTCATGTTAATGTAATATTTTAGCCCAATTCTTATTGTGCCTCCAGGGTACCAGGTTGTATATTTCATTTAAAAAAAAAAAAAAAAATGATCAATTATAAAAATAGAATAAAAAAGTATTAATACCATAAAACGTATAAACATTCATGGGAAATTAATAGTTAGAGATTATAAAATTTAAAATTTATTCAATCTAAAGACCGCCATGATAGGAAATTATTATATAAATAAAGGAACACAATTATTTAATTAACTATCTGATCAATGACGTATCTAGGATATTTGTATTTTATTTTGTACTAGCTGATCTCGTGCACTTCGTTTGGCCTTTAAATGAACCAAACTCTATAGGTATGACTCAAACTTTGTACAATTCGTAACTTTATATTCGGTTTATGGTGTTTCGTTGCCCGTAAAAAAATTCTGATTGTTCAATTCCTTTTGAGTGTAACACACTCAGGGACAATGTAGTATTCTAATGATAAAAGCATTTTTTAAATCGGTCCATCCGTTCTTGAGTTATAAATGGTCTAAAATTTTTTTTCACTCTCTTTTATATATATAGAATATATTACCATATATTATTATATATTAAAATTTATTTAAGGTTTGTAAAATAAATTGTCTAGTAAAAACAATCGGGCAATCAATATATTAATATTATCTATGTATGGAATAAATAATATCAATGTTATTAATATTTTTATACTTAATAAATTTAATTACAAAATAATATATGTATAACATGTGCTAAGGGCCCCCGGATCGGATGGTATCCTTCAAACACCTCCTTGTTATGCCACTGTATAGCCAATAATAGTAATAATAATAATAATGTCATTTGAGTAGCAATCAATTGTTTTCATTATTATTATAACATATTGTACTATTGTTATGTATACGTATTAATAGTTAAGTATTGAATATAAAACATGTTAATTTGTAATAATCTGCAATTATTGTAGTTTTTGACTCTCTACTAAATACTAGTTCTCCCACCACAAGCTCGATGACTTTAGGGTGTAGGCAAGTATTTCTACTTCTAAATGTAAAATATAATGTAGGTATTATGTTATTAAGTTTGAATAATAATTAAATTATACAAAGGTGTCACAGTATGAATAGGTACGATACATATCGACATATAATCGAATTTCATATCCATCTATAATGCATTGAGAATTTATGTCTTAATTATGAATTTATGAATATTAAAATGATTATTATAATTTATTACTATTACAGTTATCAAATGTATCTTCGTACATAAAGCAACTGCAGAATGAATATGATCAATTATCCGCGCCAAACGAGAAGCAAAAAGATTTTTTTTTGCTATTAGTTGTGAGTAAATCTATATTTACAGAGTAATTTATCAAGCATACTCAGCCTTATTTTAGATTCTCAGTGAAGCAATGTTGATTTTACAATGGTTATAAGTTGTTTTTTTGTATCTGTCATTAATTTTTGGGGTAGT
Organism: Metopolophium dirhodum; assembly: GCF_019925205.1. Taxonomy (NCBI): domain Eukaryota; kingdom Metazoa; phylum Arthropoda; class Insecta; order Hemiptera; family Aphididae; genus Metopolophium; species Metopolophium dirhodum. Next base: position 14,798,173 of record NC_083565.1, read on the forward strand.
AAAAGTGCTTTGATTTTCTACTTCAGCATCTTTTCTGGTAGGAAAGTAAATCTAATTGGTACCCTGGGAGGACAAAAAAAAAAAGTTTTTAAAAACCAGATTTTGATTTTTGATGTACCTAACTCTAAAAAAAATAACTAAAGATACAAACATGCAAATTTCAAACAATGTTTAAATAGAATTTTTTTATACACCATACAATTTACAAAATATTTGAACTCTTTTTGAGCTATAGTTTTATAACATTTGACATTTTTTTTTCGTTTGGTCTATACTAAAGTATATATTCTTAAACATTTAATACAAGGTTCTTCATAAATTATTCATATTCTAACCAATAATTTAAAAGATATATAAACACAGTTGTTTTTTTTATTGATAGTTTAATCTTAAATTGGGTTGAAATTAGATATTCAAACGAAGAATAAAAATTTTAGTTATAAATTGTGGTAATTTACTAAGGTTAGGTATATTTTGTATATAGGACATAATATAGGTACAATGATTTTATATAATTGAATTAAAATTTAACACACCAATTACAGTGAGCCACACACACCTTACCTAACCTAACCTAACACTACACTAGATTGGTATCCACTTTCTCACCTCTTTGGGAACCTCATTGAAAATACATTAATATTTTTGCGCTTTTTTTTAAATAACACAATAAAATATTTTAGTTAAGGTTACGTTAGATTAAATAAAAATTAACAAATGCAATTTATAATAATTTATAGGAAAAATTGGAAGAAATAGAAAAGTTATAGGAAACGACAAAAAAAGCAAGATAATATATGATAGATTATCTATATAATACATTTGAAGAAGAACACATACAAAATCTTGACAAGGAAAAAAAATGTTTTTGTCGTTTGATTATAATTAAACAGAATCAATTAACTCATATAATAGCATTTACCAAACCAAGATAATCATATTGGCATAAGCGTAAATAGTGTTTGAAATTTGGGCGGGGCTGTAGCTCAGGTCTATACTTGATACTCCATGATGTTTTTAAATTATAGAAGTGAAATCATAAGTTTTTGAGGGGATATAGAAATTCTAGGGGGGGGGGGGGCTAAGCACCCCCCAGCTCCCCACCTATTTGCACCTATATTATATTGGACTATTAAAAAAATTCACTTGGCTTAAACAAATGTTAGTTAGGTTAGGTTAGTGAACAAGAGAAAAAAATCTATACACATTTATTGAAAAAAGACGAAATAAATCTATCAAAAATCTATAAATATGTGCTCAATAAGCCTTAAACATTTTCAACAAATCTATTATATACAGAAAATGCTAATATAAACACAGTCAATTAACTTATATAATAGTAATTACCAAACCATTATGTTAATATTAGACAATTTAAAAAATTCCCTTGGCTTAAACCAATGTTAGTTTGAACATTAGTGATAATTTATGTGACGACGTCTACTCCTATAAAACTTCTATAAAAAACCGTTTATTTTTAAATTTATTATAGTTATAACCATTAATAATGTGATGATTTTCCATACATTTTCTTTTGATTCAAATATTTTTCATAGACTAACCTAACCTAACTGCTGGGCATTATCGTATTTTACCGTTTACATAATATCGAATACCTATACTCTGTTTCAAAATAGAACATACCGCTTTTGCGCATAATGACTGATGCACAGAGCTAAAACGTAATGATATTATGTAGCACTGTATTAATGTACTTATTTTGCGTATACAATGCGCCGGGCAACATTTTATGTTGGTGTGAAGAATACAATAAATACAATAATATTATTTATATTGTACACCTTATTTTTTATCGGTATTTATACCTTAAGCCTTAAGGTATTAAATATTTTACAATTATAATAATATAGTTTGTTACATTTTTGATAATAGTATTATAATAATCTTAAATATTAATTGTTTTACTTTATAGTGGAAGTTTGTTTAATTTTTTTATCAAAATATATTTTTATTCTATAGCGACCAAAACGTATTTATTTTTAATAATACTTTTTGGTATATGTCCTTAATAACAAAATTATAGTTGAATAAATAAACTTGGATTTTTTCGCGCGCTTGTAGAAAACAAATATGTATAATATAATACATTCAACATTTCTCAATCGCATAATAAAATAAGAATTTTTTACATGAGTATGTTTTTCACATTTTTTTGAATTTTACTTTTGTCTTTTACTAATTATTGTGATAAAAACTAACTAACAGTTGAGGTTTATTTTAATTGTACTTAAGTTTACCTATCTATCTATAGGTATAATATGATAGATTAACCATCATTTTCTAACGTATTTCTTCGTTATTAGCTTATTACTATTTACTATGCTTAGTTAATAATCAACATTTGAAACCAGAAATAAATCAATAGATATAGTTTTTAATAATAATATCGGTTTATTATATTAATACATTGTCGTTTGATTACAATATCGTACAATCGTATTATGGACTATGTGTTTACGTTAATCGAGTGAAATCATCAAGCTATAATTACTATAATTCCGTGAGTATGGCTGCAGCCTGTGTACAGAGTGCAGCGTATAAAATAATAATTTGTTCATAAGTATATAATAATATAATCGGTCCACTGCAGTTTCAAGATGGTCACTCAAGTTTGTTGAGGAACGGTGCCACGGAATCGATGTTCTCGCAGTCCGGTATCATCTTGCCCTTGAACTTGACACAGGCGTCCGCGCACAGCGACCCCTCGAAGTAGGCGCCCAACATCTTCTTGCACTGGGCGCAGTTCCTGATGCACAAGCCAACGTCCGCCATGTCCGCCGCCGTGTACCCAACGATCGCGATCAGAACCAGCGCGGCGGCCAGAAGGGCAATTTTCCTTGACACAGTGTTCATTGTTTAGGTTTTCTAGTCGAAATTTTCCTGAAAAAAACCTACGCTTTAAAGACTTACTATACTTTCGCGCCAATGCTGCAGAATGTCTCTCCGCGGTATAACCGGCCGTGCGCTCTTGTTATTGTAGGTACAACTTACTTTTTACGGTAGTCGAAATTTTGTTCCGTATCGTAGACCCTTATGGCAGATTGGACGCGATACACTGATGAAAATGACAATGGTCCTGTGGGTTTTATACCGGTGATAATACTTAATCGAGTTTGTCGTACAGTCGGCGGCGGCGATTACTATTATACTATATTGTAATACGCGTTATTGGCGCCAGGCGCTAACATCCCGCTTACGCTGTTCGTGGTTAATTCGATATTCGTTTCGTATTGTTCAGCAGGCGAGAACAGATGAAGAATGCGCATACACGTCATCGTCTTGGTCGGTTTTATCGAAAAACAATAATGCCGGAAAAAAATTTAGTTACAAGGTTAGTTATATTATGTGCAGGGCTATGAATTTAATGCATTTGCATTTTTTTTTTTAGCTACACTGCAGTATAATAAAATGTATTCAACAAAAATTTGTTTTGACTTATTTATAGTTCAAATACCAAATCTTATTTTGCATATTTTTGCATATTTCATGGGTTGCATAAATGTATGTTTTAATGATTTTTTTGTATAAATGCTTTTTTTTGTAATATTTACATTTTTCGGTCAATTTGTTCTAAATTGACATTAAAATATTCAATGTATTTGTATAAACTATGACTTGTATAGTTTTATGGAAACTATTCTATTTTTACTCGGGTATATAACGTGTATTTTTGACTATTGTTCTATTGAAGTCGAGGCTAAACATTTCTTAACAAAAACAAAAAATTTCAAATTATGTGTAATATTTCAAAAATATTAAGTGGCGAAAAAGAGAACGTAGGTTTGGATATACAAGAAGATTTAACCTGCAGTAACGACATGACGTATTTTAAGTTTGTCCCAATAACTTCGTCAGACGTAGAACGCTTCTTTTCTTTATATAAATTATTAAACTTTGTTGGTACCAAACAGGAGGTCTTTCAAGTTTGAATTCATTGATTGTACAATGCAATAACTACTTGAAAGGTAAAATATACAATTTTAAGTAAAAACATAATCTATTCTAATCATATTTATTTGATAGATCTTCTATACGACCAAGATCAAGACTAGTCGAGCCCACTAAGTCATATACTATTATCAGTCATATCAATTTGTAACAATACTAATATTTAAACTAAAATTAATAAAAATTAATATAAATAAAAGTTAAATTTTTGTAGTTTTTTTGCATATTTTTGAAAAATTAGAGCATATTTTGTCACTTTTAAGTGCATTAAATGCATAGCCTTAATTATGTGTTACACACTGTCCGTGTATGGATATCGTCGCGGTTATTCAATAATCATATTATTCAATCAAAATGAAACGTTGAAATGTGTATGAGACCTCGTCCACTGCAGCTTTAGTACAAACGACTAAGTAGATAGGTTAAGCTTATTGCACTAGAACTAGAGTATAGTAAAGAGGAATGTAGTCAAATTTTTTTTTGTTAACGTTCGAGTCTTCCATACCAAATAATTAACCGAGCCGCATTGAATTATAGTGGTACTGTGGTATTGATGTGATGTGATTTAAATAGAAATGGAAGCTCAAAATATTAATATTAGTCTTAAGCAATGACAATGCGACGAAAAATGGCAAAGATTATTAACACGTTCGACAAGTGAGGGATGGGATCTAAAAAGTCAGGGACTGGTTAAATATAAAATGGCAGTATTATAAATTAATTTGTCTTATTCATTATTTTCTTATAAATATTCCTATCATTCGACCTTTTTCATATTATAATTTGTATTAAACAATTTGTTTCATAGGTCCATTAACCTTAATATATGTATAATAAAATCTATTCAGTAAACAGTGTGGTTTTTCAATAGTGATCAATTTGAAAATTACAGCTCCATAAAGTAAATTATATTGTTTATCGCACGCAAATACTTAATATTTACGTTATCAAATTGAAATTTTTGAAGTAAAACTTTTTTTCGAGGCGCGGGTGGAAACAAAATCGTAACGAAAAATGAAAGGACACGTTTGTTTATTTATTTATTTTGCAAGTCGTGAACGATTATTTTTACTATATTGATTTTTCTTACTCTCTCCATAACTCACTTATAATTTCACGGGCTCCAATACTTATGAAAGAAGTTTTACTTCCCCAGAGTGTAATGGTGGGCTCACACACTCTCTCTTTTTTTATATATAGATTTTTTGGAGAGATATTAGGGTAATACAGGGCTATGATTAATTTTGATAAATAATACACTTTTCACTTTTAGTCTTGACAAGTTGGAAAAAAGAGATGAAATGTTGAAGACACAAATAGAACTATAAAAAAATTTGCTGTTACAAATCAAATTGAAATTCAAAATATAAATCTTTACAAAAAAAATTATTTTTATTTGTATTATGTTATTTAAATATGCCTAATGTTATTATGTAATAAATAGAAAAAAGTTTTAAAAAAAGACTTTATTATTTAATATTTTGTTTTTAATTTAAGGGTAATATAGGTATCACAAACCAAATTTATTTTGGTCGTTTTTTGGCTAGTAATTTCATATCTCATTTCCTTTACATAAATTTCTGTTTGATTATATAGGTACAGCAGCGTCAAATGTATCATACTATCATTGTTTGATATATATCGCACGCTCTACGTCGTCCTGTACGATCAAAAATATTTTTGTTTTATACTTAAACTAGCTCTCCAAGCGTCGCTGGGGGAGACCCCCAAACCCCCCGAGTTGGCGAAGAGTTTTACCCGATGTCGGAAGCTGCAGTGGTCTTTTGGTCTGGTCGTCGGTATCGAGCTGGTTGGCATGTGATAAGGAGGTCTGGTGATAAGGAACTGTGATAAGGTTAGGACCACCGCGGTTCGACGTGGTAACCCGGGTTATGCCGCCGGAAATTCGAAATTCCGTAAAAAAATCATAATATAGCCACCACGATTTTTTTGGTGTCTAGCAGGTCAGTCACCTTAGTTATCCGGGTAGGCAATCCGACTTCGTCGGATAGCGGACAATGTGGGACAGCCGGGTCACGGCATCAGGTATGCAATCCAACTGCGTCGGATTTCGGACAACGTTCTTAACTGCCGCCGAAAACGCGACATTACGTGAAAAAAAATTTAAAAAAATTCGGGCGTCTATTCGAATCATATAGCCAATGAATTTTTTTGGTGTCTATCAGGTCAGTCACCTCGAATGACGTTCGCCGTAGTATATAACTACACACAATGCAAACGATATACTACACAAACCAAAAAAACATATTGTATATAGTATATACCTACCTATTGTATATGAACTAATCAATATATACATATCAATATAATATTATAGTTGTCAGGTGAGTTAACTGGTTGAGTTAATCAAATAGCCACTTTCTTATTTTGGTAATTAATAATTTAATGTAGCATACAAATACTGCTACAGTTACTATATAATATATATTAATAAATAATAAATAAATAGATCCTCATTAAGTCATATAGTATACATGTAGGTTAGTTATTAATTTGATTTTATGCTCATGATTAAACATACCTAGAGTATAGTCGACTCGACTCGAGCGAGGATATTTTATTATATAATTCATATTTATACGTTTATTTATTATAATATATACATGTACCTACCTACAGACCGATACAGTGGCTAAATTATTTATATTAATAGATTAATAAATAAACTAATCAATAAAATATATAAGTTTTTATCTTTAAATATAAATACAAAGTTCTTCGTAAATATACCTTTTTTTTTCTGATAATATTTTCTATACAAACTTATAATCTTTAGGTTCTCCGTAAATATACCTTTTTTTTCTGATGTATAATATTACAAAGCAGATGCCTGGGAGACCGCCCATCGAATTTTTTCATTGGTTGTTTCAAAAATCGCCAAAGGAGCGCCCTCAGGTTTATGCTTTATATAGTTAGAGAAGAGAAGAGATTGCCATTAACTGTACATAGTTTTATGATACCCTCGGCGAGAGGATAGGTAAGCGCCATCACCTAGAATATAACTAGAATTAGGGAGAAAAAATTATGGAGTGTTTTAAGAGTTTATATGATTGGTTGAAAAATTTTAATATAACGAAAAATACGAGCGTCATGAGCCCGCCTTGGCTAACCAGCAAACACGTCATCTATAAATTTCATTTCAGCGTCTACAATTTCTTAAAATAAATTTAATATTTTGCTTTAAAATTAAATTACTAAAAGATCTAGGTATTTAAAAAATTAGAAAAAAGTGAAAACTAGTGATTACTGATTACACAACATATTATTATGTTATACGAACCGTAGTATAATCAGTAGGTACCTAGTACTTATCATATGTACGACTTGAGATTAAAGACACACGTTTACACAAACTTGTATTGCATCAGATGGAAATTGTTTTCTGTTAAAATATATATATTCCTATCAACTTTGTCGTTTTAGTTATTTTTTTCCATGGATATGAAGTGTTTATATGGCATCAATAACTTATGAGGAACTTCGTATTAAATGTTCACACTTATTGTGAACAAGAGAAAAAAATCTTTACACATTTATTGAAAAAAGACAAAATAAATCTATCAAAAATCTATAAATATGTGCTCAATAAGCCTTAAACATTTTCAACAAATCTATTATATACAGAAAATGCTAATATAAACACAATCAATTAACTTATATAATAGCAATTACCAAACTATTATGTTAATATTAGACAATTAAAAAAATTCACTGGGCTTAAATAAATGTTAGTTTGAACAACTGAATAAGTGATAATTTATGTGACGACGTCTACTCCTATAAAACTAGTTTAAAAAAATCGTCTTTTTTTAACTTTAATGTAGTGATCACCATTAATAATGTGATGATTCAAATATTTTTCATAGAATAAACTAATCTAACCTAACCTGTGGTCTAAATATTTTATTGCGGTTGGGCATTATCGTATTTTACTGTCTATATAATAAATTAATAACGACTTCCTGTTTCAAAATAGAACATACCGCTTTTGCGCATAACGACTGATGCACAGAACTAAAACGCTGGTAATAATATTATGTAGCACTGTAGTAAAGTACTTATTTTGCATAGACAATGCGCCGGGCAATATTTTATGTTGGTGTGAAGAATACAATAAATACAATAATATTACATTTGTATTTATATTATACACCTTTGTTCACATCTTTACGAATTTTACCTTTACTTATTATTATGATAAAAACTAACAGTTGAGGTTTATTTTAATTGTATCTAAGTTTACCTACCTATATATATTATATAGGTATAATATGATAGATTAATCATCGTTTTCTAACATATTTCTTCGTTATTAGTTTTTTACTATAATTAATAATTATTAGTTGTAAATCACAATATGTCCAGTCCTCGTCAACATTCTGAAACCAGAAATAAATCAACAGACGTAGTTGTTAACAATAATATCGGTTTATTATATTTATACATTGCCATTTGATTACAATATCGTACAATCGTATTATGACTATATTATGTTTTTACGTTAATCGAGTGAAATCATCAAGCTATAATTATTTATCGACACTATTTACTATAAGTCCGTGATGCAGAGTGCAGTATAGCATGATAATTTGTTCCTAAGTATATAATAATATAATATAATCGGTCCTCTGCAGGTTCAAGTTGGTCACTCGAGTTTGTTGAGGAACGGTGCCACGAAATCGATGTTCTCGCAGTCCGGTATCATCTTGCCCTTGAACTTGACACAAGAGTCCACGCACAGAGGTCCTTCGAAGTAGGCACCCAACATCTTCTTGCACTGGGCACGGTTCCTGATGCACAAGCCCACGTCCGCCATGTCCGCCGCCATGTACCCGACAATCGCGATCAGAACCAGCGCGGCGGCCAGGAGGGCGATTTTCCTTGACACAGTGTTCATCGTTTAGGTTTTCTAGTCGAAGTTTTCCTGAAAAAAACCTACGCGTTAAAGACTTACTATACTTTTGCGCCAACGCTGCAGAATGTCTCTCCACGGTATAACCTTAAAACATTGATATTAGTCTTAAGCAATGACAATGCGACGAAAAATGGCAAAGATAATCAACATGTTTTCGACAAGTGAGGGATGGGAACTAAAAAGTCAGCGAGTGGTTGAATATTTTACTTGCCATTTTGGCAGTATTATAAATGAATAGAAAATTCCATATCACCAACAGTCAGACAAACGAATTCCCCGACAAAAAGTAATTTTAATTTTTACTGAAGCTAATCGTTTAAATATTATTGTTTGATAATTAAAACAACTTAAGTTTATTACACGTAAAATTTTAAAAATGTATTTTATTCAAATAAGTATTTTTATATATGATTGATAAAATGTCTATATTTCCATTTTACAATTATTTATACATTCTCTATATTGTATAACTATGTATAGTATAGAAATAGGTATTCATTTAAATTGTTTATATCTTTGCGTGCCTATTACATGCCTAATACATTTTTCATTTTCATAAATTTGCAAAATGATCAAAAGCCATCAACAGTTGTATAGAAACACTAGTTTTAAAATCTCCAATACCATTTTTATCAACAACTGACTCATTTTATACACAAACGTTAAAATCTTTATTCAAGAAAAACTGTCATAAAAATACACTTGGTTCACGAAATTTGAGAAGTTGATAAATGATAAACTAGAAACAATATACAATAACACAAATCAACTCAATGTCCGGTTGACAAAATGTATTATTATATTTATATTTTATAGGTAGTAATTTTTGTTTGATTGGTTTTTAGATTCTGAGCGAAGCGATGAATGTATTGATTCTACAATGATGTGTGTTTTTTTTTTTATTTTTTTTTTATTTTTGTGTCTGTCATCACCTTTTAGGACAGTAAAAGTGCTTGGATTTTCTTCAATAGTAACTTTTCTGATAGGAAAGTGAATCTAGTTGGTACTTTGGGGGGTCAAAAGTAAAAATTTCCCAGTAGTTTTCAAAAGCGACGTGAAAAACAAAAGAAAAATTAAGGAAAAACGGGAATTCTTACGCAAAATCTGTTTTCGAGAAAATCGATTTTGGTTTTTGGTGTAACTCTAAAACAAATGACCGTAGGGACATGAAATTTTGACTGAATGTTTATATTAGCATTTTCTATACACCATAAAATTTTGAAAATATTTTGACTCTTTTTGAGCTGTTTACGGCCATTGTCAGTTTTCAATTTTTTTAGTTTTTTTTTCTATAAATATCAATAAAATTTTATCTGTTGAGTAAAAAAGCTTGAAAATTTAATAGAAGGCTCCTAGGTTATTGTTTCAAAGGCAGATGAAAAAAATTAAAAATCCTTAGTCACAGTTTTTAATTATAAGCATTTAAAGTTCAAATTTTGACAAAATACGGAAAAATCACGAAAAATAGCAAATTATTTTGATGAGAATTCATAAAAATTTTTCTTTTTAAATCTAAGATTTGAAAATGTAATATAAGATTACTCATAAGTTTGTCTACCTTTATCAAAAAAAAAATGTCTAGAAGAAACTTAAATTAAATTTTTATGAGCGTCTGAAATTTATATTTTTACAACATTTGATAATTACTCGATTTCTCATGTAACAATTTTCTTATTTTATTGTAATTAAAAAACGAATGACTGTAGATACTTGAAAATTTCACTGAATGTTTATATTAGCATTTTCTACACACCATACAATTTTGAAAATATTTTGACTCTTTTTGAGCTGTTAACGGAAATTGTTAGTTTTCAATTTTTTTAGTTTTTTTTTCTATAAATATCAATAAATTTTTATTTGTTGGGTAAAAAAGCGTGAAAATTTAATATAAGGCTCCTGATATATCGTTCTAATAGCAGTTGAAAAATATTAAAAATACATAGGCACAATTTTTTTTAATAAGCATTTAAAGTTCAAATTTTGACAACATTTATCAAATTTATAATTTATTAATTATTTTGTGGTTAAAAATTTATAAATTTATAAATTTTTAACTTTTATGGCTAAGGATTGAAAATTTAAAACAAGGCTCCACGTAAATAGGTTATATATAAATTACTTTATTCACAATAATATCATCAATTAATATACTTGGTAAAATCATAGGCTGACTGACCGTTTTCGCTCAGAATCGTTTTTCTTACACAATGATATTATATCATTGAATTCAAATTTAACACCATCCATTACAGTGACCCACTTGTAACCTACTGTACAGCAGAGCGACATCCACTTATCCACCTTTTTTCTTATAAACTTCATTTATTTCCTATCATTTGATCTGTTTCATATTATAGTTTATTATACAGTATGTTTCATAGGTCCATTAACCTTAATATATAATAAAATCTTTTCAGCAAACAATTAATATTTTAGATTCTGAGCCAAAATTATAGTTATTTTTTTGTAATTTATTATATTAATTCAACTTAAATGCTATAATAAAATATAATAACATAAAATATCCAGACTGACAAACCGTGTCTACTCGGAACCGTTTTTCGTATACAATCATATGATAACATTGAATTCAAATTTAATACAATTCATTATACAGTGACCCACTTGTAATCTACTGTACATCAGAGCGACATCCACACCCAGAGAAATACCTAGGTATTATTTAGAAAAAGTTAGGTTGAATCTACAAACTGTTCGTTAATATACGGTCAATCAACTATATATTAATATTACAAGGCAATTTAGGTCATATTAGCCAACCTCATGGTTAATTTTAATATAGGTAAAATTAATAAAATAATTGTTAATACTGCCAACCATGGTCATCACAAACCAACACACTGATATATTTATATTCATAAACCTTTTGTTATTTTTACTAGTGACAAAAATTTGTATTTTACAAATTAATATGTACAATTAATGAAATGATTGTTGATTTTACTCACTATCATTATTTCTGTCTAACAAAATGAAAGGTAGAAACAATGATTTACTCATTGATATTACAAACCAAGTTTATTATAACTTAAAACTTGGCTAGGTCTTCAAGCAAGCAATGATCAATGGGTTCATATTTAAATATCAATATGATGTAAGTTCCTTCCTAATTAGTTATTATTATTATGCTTGTATGGAGTGAGGTTTTTTTTTTACATTTGACTAAATTATTGCCAGTAAATATTATAAAAACATAGAATAAAATATGATTTACCTGTTTATTAAAATCATCAATGTATTAATTTAACTCTCTTAAATTATATAAACTAAAATAAAATAATAATTATAGAAAATCAATACAAAAATTATAAATTATGTGATATAGGTAATAGGTATACAGTAAATAAAAAAATACAGTTTATATATTTAAGTGGGTATTATATACATAACTATACCTATTAAAATATAAAAACTAAATATTTTAATTATAAGATGTAAAATAAAATGAACATATTTTAATTTTTAATAGAAACTCAATACAAAAAGAATAATATAATAATAATAATGCTCTCCGGTGCATATAATTATAAAATAAAATAAAAACAAAATACTTATTAATTAACTCTTTTAAATTATTTAAAGTAAAATAAAATAAAAATTCTTTACATCATTATATTATACTAGGTATTATTAATAATAAAAACCAATAAAAAAAATAATATACTATAGGTATAATATCACAAATATAAGATATACCTACCTATTAAAGTACAAAAACTTAGTATTTATAATTTAACTATTGTAAACAATAATTGTTTACATTATTTTAATATGACATCAATATAAGAAATAGACATATATTTTTTTTTTTTAATAAAAATGTAATACAAAAAGAATACCTATATAATATATTGTTATTACTACAGCATAAATGTAAATGAAGGAACATATTGAAGTATAAAAAGCATATATGTACATTGTATAATCACAAATGTTACTATCTAAGCGCTAGAATCTAAATCAGTTAAATTTGAATCCATTTCTGAACAAATTTGTTTTATCAAACTACTACTCCTATCATATTTTGTCAAAATTTCATAATAATAAATTTGTAAAAACAACCATACATTATTGCACTGTAGTGGATATTCTAAATTGAATACATGAAAAATTTTTAAACATATATCTACAGCTTTAAAAGCAGAAAATACTTTGTATTTTATATCATCAAAGTATACAAGTATTTGGACAGGGTTTAATAATGACCCAACAATCAAAATACAAGGTTGTATGTTATTTTTTTGCTTTTTTAGTTTTTCTAAAATTAATTCTACTTCTACTGCAGTATGTGCTATGATAATGAATGAGTTTTGGGAATCTTTTATAGAATATTTTATGCTTGATTTTTTGCCTTGTTCATCCAAAGTCACTTTTCTAGAAGTAGGCAAAAATATTGAATGTAACAAATATAATAAAGTCAAGGTTTCACCATCTGAAAATAAATAAAAAAATAAAATAGTTATGAAAACTGCTGTCCAAAAATGTAAACATAAAATCTTACTTTTACATAAATTGGTAGATTCTTTTAACCAGTAGGTTAGGTATATTATTGTCTTAAATGGAAATTCTCAATAGAGAAACCTATAGAAAAAACGATTAAAATATTTAGATATGTAGATAGGTAGATATAATAATAAAAATGAGTGGGTACGTACCTTTTGAAGATGTTCTGCCGTTCTGGTTCTTCTAATATAATATATAAGTATGTATAGGTACTTAAATTCATATATTATATAACTCGAGTCACAAAATCATAAAAATCAAAATAAAATACACGACACTTGATTTATAGACTTAAATTAAAAAACCGTTAACGAGGACTGTCTGAAAATTATAATTACGATTAAGTAATAAACAGTAGACCCCTGGGTCCAGTAATAAAAATAAAATATCTATGATCCATCAATACAATAACAAAAATTTAAATATCTAATAATAGTGCATATTATGTTGTATCGATAAAATATTGACTAAAATAAGCGACCAGTTTGTACATTTTAACTGTCGATTTATATAGAAAGTACGTTCAATAAAAAATATAGCATTATTTAATATTTTAATACGCATATGGGTAATATTGACAAACTCCGTGTATAAAATAACTGGGAGGTTTATTAAATTAATTACGATCGTTCATTACAATTATAAAATGGTTATTACTTTTGTAAGAGAAAGATGAAATAAATGTTTATATAGATTAACAAACAAGTTTGTAGAAATAGTTAAGGATATAATAAAATTCACAAAAAGTTTGCAAAAACAATAATATGTTTTTTATTTCAACAAAAGTAGGTTTATTAATGATCAACAAATGTAGTTTGTTAAAACTACTCAAGATATTTCTCTGGGTGCACTTACCCGCTTTTTTATATATAATACTAGCTGATCCTGTGCACTTCGTTGCCCGTTTAATGCACCAATTCTATATGACTCAAACTTTGTTCAATTCGTTATTTAATATTCGGTGTATGGTGTTCAAAATTTATCTTAAATTTTCTGTTGCCTGGAATAAAAATTCTTATTCGCAGCAGTATATTTTCAGGTAGTCAATCTACCTGTGGTAGATCGCGGACCCAGTGCTGTTTGTACGTAAGTGTATGATTTAACTCTAAAGTATCAAAGTTATACCAAGTTTATTTTGATATAATATATGGTGGATTAATATAATCAATTAAGACAATCCTAACCTAACCTGACCATACTAAAATCCGATGAATAAAAAAAAACCAAATTTAACCCTTTTTAAATTAGCCTATCTTCTTCCCAGAGATCTGCACACATATATTCATTTATATATAATATAGCTGATCCTGCGCACTTCGTGGCCCGTAAAAAATAACATCTCTTAAAAAAATTGCGATTGTTCAACTCCTTTTTGGTGTAACTCACTGCAGTAAGTGCAACTCGGCCACCCTGGTATGCAATGTGCGAAAATTTGATTTTATGCATGCTTGTACTTGATCTGCCTGATTAACTAATAGCAACCAATAATAAATAAATACTATTTCTATTAATTATTTCTCCTATAACCAATAGGTTGCAACCATTTATAAACAAATATTTCCATCGTAAATCTCAAAATCCCTGTTTGAGCCTTTCTATTAATTGGTCGTAGCGTGATGTTATAATATAGCCTATAGCCTTCCTCGATGAATGGACTATCCAACAAAAAAATAATTTTTCAATTCAAACCAGTAGTTCCAAAAATTAGCGCGTTTAAACAAACAAACTCTACATATATAAGTATAGATTATATATTGAAAAAAAATAATAATACAAATCAACAAACATGCCCGATTAACCAATAGCAACCAATAAATAATACACTATTATTATTATTGTAATCTGCAACAATAAACTACATTTTGTATTATTTAGTTTATTTTTCTCTAGACAGATGGCGCCACTATTGTATTTTTACATCCAGATTTCCTACTTTTCTGGTGGATTTTCCTAAAATTTTCTTTCGTAAAAACCTTCTCCTAGCAATAATTGCTAATTAATTCATTATTATTATGAACATCTTAAAAAAAATTGAGCCAAATCGGATCAGCCGTTCTCGATTTATTAGGTAACATACATTTTTCACGCTTTATTTTTATACATATAATATATGTATAGATAAATATTGTACACCATTTATTAGGCAAACAGTTAAATACATGGGCATTTCATAAAATCAATATATTGTTAAATCTTAGGTCGAAATAAAATACATTTGTTTATAGTATTTAATTAAATTAAGCAATACCTACATTAGAAAGATTTCGATTATACATACAAATAAATTTATACGCTCGAGTTTTCGAAATTTGCAGATAAATTGTCTAAATTACCATTATATGTATATAGTTTTATGTGACTCCCGGCGAGAGGATAGGTAGGCGCCATCACCAAGAATATAAGTAGAGTTAGGGAGAAAAAATTATGGAGTATTTATATGGTTGAATAAAAAATTTTACTACCACGAAAAATGCAAGCATCATGAGTCCGCCTTGGCTAATCAGCAAACACGTCATCTATGAATTTCATCTCAGCGTCAACAATTTCTTAAAATTAATTTTGCTTTAAAATTAATTTACTAAAAGATATATTCAAAAAATTAGATTAAAATTGTAACGATTACACAACATATCATATGAGTCGTAATATAATCAGTAGGTACCTAGTACCTATCAATATAATATAATGTACAACTTGAGATTAGAGACACAAGTTTACACAAACTTGTAGTGCAACAGATGGAAATTTTTTTTTTTGTTGCCATTTTGATCGTTTTCCTATGAAAATTAAGTGTTTATATGGCATCCATCAATGTGATAATGTATTTTTAATATTTTTTATGTAGAACAATTTATGAGAAACGTTGCATTAAATGTTCACACTTTGTGACGAATCAAAAAAAATCCATACACATTTATTGAAAAAAGACAAAAAAATTATATGAATATGTGATCAAAAAGCCTTAAAGATTTTCAACAAATCTATAATGTACAGAAAAATCAAATATAAACATTTTGCGAAAATTGAAATATTTAAGGTTATTTGGTTTTTAGTTATCTACACCAAAAAAACAAAATCAATTTTGTCATGTTATACAGATTTTGGTAAAGTTACCGTTTATTCCTTAATTTTATTTGTTTATTCTGGATTTTTATCAAAATTACTGGGAACTTTTTACATCTGTCCTTCAAAAGTTCCAACAGGATCCTATATTCAGAATAATATTCAGTGGTTTGTTAGCAAAAAAATGTAGAAATATGCCTGAAAATTGAAAACTGAATCAACATGTGTATTCCATACGAAACTGCACTCAAACTAAAGAGCGTGTAAATCGCTAAAATCCAAGGAAATGATTAGGATAAAAAATTAATTATATCACAAGAAAGAATAATTTTATTTCTAAATTACAAAACATTCATACAAAAATCAAATGTATTTATTATTTTAAATATTAATTAACAATAGGTGATAAATCTAATCTTTACAATGACATTATACATAAATTATGTATTAATGTATTATTATAGATAATTTTTAACTTTGTTCTTATATAAAACAGATACATATTTTTAATTTAATTTTAATACCACTTAAATATAGATTTTAACAGATGTTGCAATAAGTGATTAATTATAAATAATAATACATATTAAAAGAGTTTTTCAGCTCCTGCTGCTGCATGACGAATTTATTTGTTTATCTTAAGTATAAAATATATATTTAATACATTATTTTTTTTTAAATATATTTTTTATATATTTAATTTATTTTTTTCTACACCAATTTAAAGTTTGATTTATTTTTTGTCCACAGGTGGCTAAGAGAAATACAATAAAAAAAGTATTTCGTTTAAATCCAATAATATAAGTTACAATCATTTACAAAATAACAAAAATATATATTCTGATTTTCAAAAATAAAAAAAAACAATAAAAAGTTTACCATTTTTCGTGCACTGCCGATTTAACCGACGGATGTGTATACCTTTCGACTGGGGATAACTGAACCATCTGAACTATACAGTCGTATACCTACGAGGACCTGCTAAGTAGCTAGAATTGGCACTTGTATGATTATTGCCAGTAGCTCGAGGAGTTCTTGCGAGGAATGTGGGACGAATAATTTTCAGGGACTATTACCGGGATTCTTAGAAGTTGTTCGGGAAAACTTCCCATGTCGGCTCGAAACCTACGTTTGACCCACGTGTTGTTGTCGAACTGATTGGCACTGAAAAATTTGCTTCACGTGGCCGAAGAATATAATATACCATTATAACGTATTTTCGTATTAAATTTTATAATATTATATACTTAAGACGTAAACCTACGATTTATTTACAAAAAACTTACACGTTAAAGGCTTTTTGAAAGTTTGTGTGGGGGGGGAGCGTATTTTAGTGTCTACTTAAAAATTTTTCGTGTTGTGAATTCTGGAAAAGTCTTCAGGCACCACGTCGGTGTAATCGTTATGGTTGCTGTCGTCGTAGTACGCATAATCGTACGACGAGTCCTTGTCTTTGGTGACGGCCTTTTTGGCACTGCCGCTCGGCCCGTCGCCCACGAAAGGCTTGGTAGAACTTGCGGTGACGAACTGCGTCGTCGAGGAGGGCTGTTGCGTGGTGAAAGGCCTTGGCTTTTGCGTGGTTGGCGCAGGTACGACAACAGTGGACTTAGCCACTCCGCCGTCCACCTTGTTGAAACTAAACCCAACCGACAGCGTGGCGTTTATCGACTTAGGTCTCGGCTGGATAAGTGCGTTGAGTTCGCTCGGCCTCAGATTCGTGCTAGGCGCCGTCTTCAGCGTCTCGCCCACCTCTTCGTTCGTGCTCTGGTGGTAGCTGTTGTACGGGTCAAACTTTGCTTTGAAGTCTTTGGAGAAGTGCTCGGTGGTAGACTGGAACAGTGATTGCTGGGACGACTGTTGAAATGAGTTGCCCGCGTTGTTTGGTGTCGACGACTGGAACACGTTTGTGGACTGTTGATATGCGATCGGTGACGACGGTTGATACGAGTTGTACTTTTGCGTCGTGGGAGTCACGGTTTGGAAATTGTTAGCTGGTTGGAATGTGTTGGATTGCTGGAAATTGTTAGCTGGTTGGAATGTGTTTGGTGGTTGGAAAGTGTTGGCTTGCTGGAAATTGTTTGCTTGCTGGAAATTGTTGGCTTGCTGGAAATTGTTTGCTTGCTGGAAATTGTTGGCTTGTTGAAAATTGTTGGATTGTTGGAAATTGTTAGCTTGCTGAAAATTGTTTATAGGCTGAAAAGTATTTCCTGGCTGGAACGTGTTGCTACCCTGTTGCTGGAAGGTGTTCGTTGTTGGATTCTGAATGTACTTTTGTGTCGTCGTAAAGATCTTGTCGGACTGGAAGTTTGCCGGGTTTAAGTTTTGCGTAGTCGTGGTTTTATCCGACTGGAAGCCTTGATTGTAGTTGACAGCATTTTGCTGGAAATTCAGAGCCTGGTCGTTCGCCGGACGGAAGGCGTTGTTCGTCTGGAAGTTAGTGGGCGCCACGTTAATCCGGGCTGATTGGAAACCACCACCGTTGTTGTTGTTATTGTTGTTATTTCCTGTTGGTGCAATGCGCAGGAAATCGTTGTTTTTTGGTCGACTATTTTGCTGCACTGCGTTGGATCCTTGCGTAGTCTGATATGTGTTATCGATAGCGGTTGCGGTCGCGGTAGGTTGTAAGCGGTACGTGTTACCAGTTGATGGAGCGAACGTTGTGGACTGAATAGCGGTGGCGGGCTTGGCTACTTTTTGACTGTCATACTCATCAGCCTTGGTCTGCTTGTCTAAGTACGTCTTATAGTTCACGCGACCGCGATCTTTGCTTCGGTACGTGGTTGGCTTGTAATTGGGCTGCCTGACGGTGCTGGTGCTGGTAATAGTGGTTGCGGCAACGGCGGCGGTGGCGACAGTGGTCCCGGTGGTACCATAGGCGGTGCTTGGATAACTCGTGGCAGATTCGGCGACCGGCTTCTTGCCTGTCAACAGTTTCCGGAATGGTGCCTTGGTGTTCTTCTTTGGCACGTCTTTGGATGAAGCAATCACCCGGCCATCGTCGTAGTCGTCTGGGTTCTCGATGCCTCTGTTCTTGTTGCTGAAGAAATTTCCCGAGCTGCTGCCCCGCAAAAGGTCGTGCTGCAGCCGACTGTCAGTGGCGTCGCTTCTTTGCAGGTAGTAGTCGTCGTCGTTCTCCGACACTGCGTTGTTGACGGGAGCGGAGAGTGAAGGTCTCCTGGGACTGGGTTGTGGTCGGGCTGCCACATTCGGTGATGCACTGGATGGGCCCAATGGTATTGGTGTGGCTTTGCCTGATGAAGCTGGAGCACCGCTAAAACCTAAATGAACATCTACGGATTAGTATTTGATTATTGCCATTTATTGTCGGGAATCAGGTGTGTTTATCACCTCCTCCCCTCTCCACCCATCAGCACATTGAATTAATTATGATATTTATGGTTAATTAGTTCGTATTCTACATAAATAAATAAACAACATTTATTGTATAGAACAAATTAGTTTTATATATTTTATAAGTTGAATACTAGAATATTATAATATATAGGTAGGTACTACCGTATTGAAAAATCACTATAAATTAAAAGCTTTCAATCTATATCAAATGTTGTGGATGAGTGGATGGATTCAACGCAAAAACACTCAAAATTATAAAATTGTAATTTAATATAAAATCATGTCAGCATTTAAGTTGCATACGACAGTGGTGGAATTCTAATAGGTACCTTTCCAAAAACAATTTGTGAACTTTTTGAATTATTTTGTAACCAGACGCAAATAAATATTAGTGTTTTGTTTTGTCAAATATGTAATGTTAACCTAACCATATAATACGTTGTATTTGTCTTCTTTAAATGAATACTAATGTACCTAATAATGTTGTAGAAACATTACATAGGGGACCAAGTTATAATTGATTTTCAAGCAGCAACTTACCGAGCTTATACAGGTCGAAATTGTCGCTGTAATACAACGTGGCCGCCTCGCAGTCAATGTTATACCAGTCGTCGCAAATCTGATTTTCTTGGTCGAAAGCCGTGTTATTCGGGCACAGGAACCGAAAATCTTGAACCTATAAACAATGTATTAATATACAGTACTGTCCATTTCGAGCAATCAACGACGGCGTTTAGCGTCGATGAGAGGACGAACAAAATCCATTGCTATTTACTCACCCCGGTCCCGACGACGTTCACGCAGACGTGGAACATTTGACAAGACGTTTCGGGATCCGCGTAGTATCCACCCACGATTTTGTCCTTGCAGCTGAAACTGGTCGGTGGCATTTCATTTTGTTGGTAATTCGGTGGTTTTCTCTGACCATACACCACACCTATGTGAGTACAAACACCGGTGAAACGACACACTTTAGTAAAGTATAGCTATTTGATACGACTCGTTTGACGGAAACGTTACAATCGGTATATTTGATACATCTAACATATAATATTGCATAATGCTAATAAAAATAATAATAATTACAGGTGAACAGCGTGAGGAGTGTCCAGATCTGGATGGCCGTCATCGTATTATCGGACAACATGATGAATATATTTCTATTACTATCAATATATGGTATCTGAAACACGTAAAAATTAAACACATTTTAATATATTATTATAAATTATTAATAACTGCGAAAAGGTGAAAGGTAAAACGCCACCGCTGCAGCGACCGAGTATAATACATAATATTATACGACACCGCCGACGGGTTGAGGATGTAATTTTTTTTTATTATTTAAATGTTGTATCCATATATTGTAACCATATATAATGTGACTAGCGCTAAACCCCGATAGCGATTTCCAGTGTCGTAATATTATATTAAACACCGCACACCGTATACGACCGCGGACGAAACAAAATTGCCACCATAATTCCCATTTACGAATATAATTACGTATAAATAAATAATAATAATATAATATGTTTCATTTCAGAGAGGATCGAAACAGCCGTCGATTTTAATTACATAACAATAGAACCGGAGTGGCTGCCATTACGTCATAACATACCAGCGCGAGTCTTCTTCGGTATGTACCGACGTGCGACCGTCGTGTCGTATGAGCGAATATGCATATATACTCCTACGGTTTTCGTATTGTTTTTATTCATAACGATTGCGTCATCGATCGTTAATCGTCGTCGTCATCGGAGCTTTCACTGTGTCCGTTCCGAAAGTTCACGCGCGTGCGTCAGATGAATCGAAAAAAGCGAAAAAAAAATCAAATACGACGCTGTGGGAAAAATTGAGTTTTAAATGTCACGGTCGTCCGGTACATAGTCGTCCGGCTATAGATAGTGTACAAGTACATAATAGTCTAATATATTATAAATAATGCATAATAGTAATATAATAATCGTCGTCGCGGAACTGGTTTAGGAATATAGCGGTAAGCACGAAGAAGACGCGAAAAATAAATTATTAAAAATAACATGCGTTCGTCGATCCTGTGATCTGAGTCGCGTCATCGTTTCCGACGCATTTACCAGGTGGATGGTACCTATATAATCTGTGCACATTTCGTAGGCTGTATAATATGTAAACTGCGGCAAAAAAAATGTAACATTATCATTTTTTACAATCAGCGGCAAAACCGGTAAGATACACTATACAAACTGCAGTTTATTTTATAAACTTACTGCAATATTATACTATATATGCATCGGTTTATAAACCCATTTCGTGTGCGGCCGTTAGAGAGTCAGGCCGATTCTCAAGGGGCCTGCTGCTGCTGGTCGTGATAAAAATCGAATGCGTTTCCCAATATTATTGACGCGAAATCTCCAGAACGCGAGTGGAATGAATATTGTATATCGTCGTCTCGATTAATATTATATAATTACACGTGTCGCCCGGAGATCTAGTTATATCGATCGGATCGCGCCCTACGTCGACGAAGAAGAGATCGTCACGACGAACAGATCGCGGGCGTCTTCAATATCTTATAATTCCGTGAGAACGTTCACGCCAGTCACGAACCCGACCCCCCCCCCCCCCCCCCCATCAGGGTCATCGAGCTCAGGACCCACCGCAGGAACGAAATCCTTCGTGGTATAATGTATATTAAATGTATAATAGTACCCACAACGCGCGGTACTTTTAATAATTTTTATGCCATTTCGACGTCATAAGTCCGCGAACGATTGGTAATGACCGGACTGCCGGATTTCACACCACCGCAGCCATTCGATTGTAATGCTATAAAATAGCTGTTGAAGATGGTATTATTATTATTATTTTCGTAACCGCTGATCTCAGTGATTCTTCGTTGATCGCATAAAATTGATTCGGACGAAATACACGTGACGATCAGATAATAATTCCTCGATGACTGTATACATTACTATTACAATATATATTGCAATGTGCATTCGTTATGATAATACTCCCTTGCACAACCACCAATGAATGAGACACTGGCATTTGGAAAATTAATGGAGAGAGTTTGAATGGTTTCATAACTAATTTTTTTTTAACACTATGTTAATAAAAAAATAAATAGATATTTCCTTACGTCACCTAAATGGAATTATTATTTAGAAGATTACAGTAGGAATATATAGGTATTTTAATTTTTATAAATTATAATATTTAAAATAAACTTTTTACTGTACTTGTTGAGCTTGGAACATAATATTATAATATTCATTTTATCAGTTGCTCGTACATTTATATCGCACTCGAAAATAAGATAAAACATGAACAGAACATCGTATTTAAAATTAAAATAATACACACGCATTATTAAAGTGATGAGAAAAGTGTATTGAAATAGGAAAAAATGAACAGAAATACGTTCCCTTGCCTAACCTTCGAGTTTATATGTTATGTACTCGTAGGCTGTTGAAATAAAATAATACAATAATAAAATTGGCTAACTCGAGCACAAGTGTGTTATTGTTTATTACAACTACGACAGAGTTAAGAATAAATTACAACAACGTTCCGACAAAAGCTGACTTCTATTATGACAATCGTATAAAAGCGTGTCTTATATTAATAATTAACATAAATGTGTTTCAAAATTAATATAGTATTATACATAAGCAATATATACCAGCTACAATGCTATACATATATATATGATATGTGATACAACCCGAGTGTCAGTCTGACGAGGATGTGATTGATGGTCGTTCATGCGGATGTAGTAGATAATGGACGATTTATAAGAGACTGTCTGAATATTACTCGTGATCGCATGGTTGCAGCTATACCTATGTATAATATTATAATTATTACCTACGCGAATAAATAGGAACGGTCCGCTGAACTGACGACATTCCGCTCGAGGCGTTTAGCGTACATGCTTGTAAATTTAATATGAATAATATTTTACTATATTATACAATGTCACATTTTATCACTGTATCTATACACCTATATTTTGTATGACTACGTGTCTGGTGGAATTTTAGAGTCTATCCGCGGGATTCGAGCCACAACGACGACGGCATTTTTGTATTATAGATCAAACGGAATCAAACGAAAAGGAATTATCTAGTCAGTTATTATATTATGGTCTTCACCAGATAACTACTGCAACGGTCATGTTCAAAATTCATCACGCAGGTTGTTCCCGAGTAGATATTATAATATTACCCGCCACTATATTACGCGAGTACTGAAATTTATGATCGCCGAGTGCAGCTCATAATGATATAGCTCATAGCTGCAATATCGTTGGATGTGAAAAGTCATTTTTACGTATATACGAGCGCACACCGCGCACATTATTATCATAATTGTTTTGTTTTTTATCATAATATATGCATACGGCGTATACACAGCTATATAACTATTCGATATATTATTATATTGCTGCAATATCTGCAGTTTGCCACCGTCGCAGATGCACTTTCACCCGTGCAACCTCGCGTCGCCATGTCTAATGACGCTATAATAATATTATAATACAGTATCGCTCGTATAATATTATGTATGATTTATATTTTTTTTTTACCATCATACCTACTGTATACGAGTCTATATTATATTTTAAACTATCGGAGCGCCCACGTTCGCGCGATATGAAAATAAAGAGAATAATAAAACGAAATTAATACGACACGGTTTTATTATTAAAGCAGTTAGTTGTGTGCGGCGCGGCATTTGGCAATTATTTTATTTGGTTTTACGATTTGTGACGGCATAGGACCGCGTCGATCCTTTAGTCGTATACAATAGCGTAAAATTATTAATATTAATATAAGTTACATTAATATTGTTGTACGAGCTACTACTATAGGATTGCGATTTTTAATTTCGTGATCGGGACGTGTTTAACGAGCGTTTTGCTATTAACTATATTATAATATAATATACAAATTACTAACTGTGAGCCTAATGCATTTTGAATGTTTTATTCATATTTATTTCAAAATCAGTAGTTTGAGTACCAACTTAATTTAACGATTACCACTATTCAAATAAAATACTCTGATTTGCATATTTTGGGAATTTTTAGAGCATGCATGTTATATTTTTCCAATTCATTTTTATAATATAATATATACTAATATTATATAGATTTAACATAAGAGCGCATACTTATATTTAGAGATTTTTAATAGTGCGTATTATGGCTATAATATATTTAAATTCATTGCTTGCATGGTAATGTGCGTAGATTATTTGTTTTACAGCTGACCGCCGGATCCGATAAATATCTGTGCGTGTCGGAATAGTATAGGTATACCTTAATATGGCTCATAGTATAAGGCTTATACCTATGTATTATAGTGCGATGTGGTCGTCGGCGAGTCCATCGTTTTGTATATAATATTATTACAGCGATGACCGACGGCGCGGGTGACTTTAACGCTATTCGTTACCTAAGTATATTATAATGTATATTATACGTTTCGACACGTAGTTCGTGGTAAAAAACTTGTTGTCTACGTATTGTTTTTTTCCGAATAATTGACGACGAATTTAATTGTATAGGTATGGGTCCACCATAACAGCATTATGTGTATATATTATACCTACATGGCCGGTTTCATTTGTTACCGATTATATAGCTCGTCTGCAATAGAATGAGTATGATGATGGCTTATGAAATAAATCGTGAAGTGTTATATTTGTTTTGAATTTCGTAATTCCGAGAATGCGGTTTTTTTTGTTAATAATTATTAAGTCACTGTAATAGGATAATGTAGAGAAAAAACAGAAATCTGTTGATAATCAATCAATGTAGAAATATACGACTGAACATATTATTACATTATTATATAGATATTCGTCGATAAAATAAAATATAGGTTCCCGACGATTATAGTTCATGGGTAAATGGAAATATAGGTACTAATTCATCAAATTTGTAAATATAAACATAACTGGTATTTTGAAATCGACATAGTTCCTATATCTATCATATACGATATACCTAATGCATAGTGATAATATACCATAATACATCAAATATACGCTACACTCGTTACCGACGATTTTAAAACGAAATAATAATGATTGAAAGTTACGATTTACTAAAAAAAAAAAATACAATTCGTGTGTTGTTAACAGTGTTGAGTTTATCTAGATAAATATTCTTTTATCTTATCTTGATAAATAGAGATTATTAATTTACACAGTTATCTAAGATAAAAAAACACCGTTATCTAGATGAATTTATCCAGATAATTTAATTTATTAAACGGCTTTTATTTATTATAATTTATAGGTAGACAATTAAGTATTTTATTAAGTAGGTGATTTTTACTAATAACTATCGACATTTTTGATAACATACTATTAAGTTATTCTATATTTCTACGAGCTTACAGAGGGTTACATAAACCAATATAAAAAAAACTATCCGATAATTTATCTAGATAAAAAAAAATTTTTTTTAACTTTATCTAGATAAATAAATAATTAAGTTATCTTTATCTTTATCTAGATAAAATTATATTTTTTATTTTTTCGGCTCAACATTGGTTGTTAACGTCTGCAATAATACTTCAGAAATAAATTGTTTAAGACCAAACGTGATACAAACATACGATAATATATTCCTCGTATATTTGTATACTACTGTACAATGTCAACAAAAACAGATGCAGAGAGATAATTATTATATATTGCCACTAATTCTTACTGTAGACGGCACTCTCACTCATATCAAACAGACAGGCGGACTTAATCAGCGATAACTGACTTTGATTGATAGTGGTCGACCTTAACGTGGTCATAGATAATTAGAACCTTTCTCCAAAAACCTACGTCGAAAGTGTATTTACGTCTGAAAGTATATTGAAGTATTGGTCCGATTGGTTCTATACGTCATAATAGGTAGTGTTTGTAAACAGTACGAAAAATAGTTGTAATATCGACAATAGTTATAATGATAAACAAACATAATTAGTTGAGTTAATTCAGTAAAACAATAATTATCTGGACGAAGAACGGACATATTATTTTTAAAAAATCCATAATCTACGAAATCTATGTAGGTACGTTGATTTAATTAATAATTGAGTACGATGTTCGATTTTAGAGGTTAAAAATAGTATGTATTTACTATTTAGATGGATAATAAAAACTTAACCAAGCGTATTGTAAAATGTGAATATACAAAATTAAATATTGTAATGTCTTAATAACCCACATTTATAATTCCAAACAAAAAAAATCATTTATATACCATTATTAGTAATTAAATATGGTATTGAAATTAATATTAAAATATCATAATATGAAATATGATCCAGAAACAACCTAACCTAACCTAACCTAACCCTGGTGATAAATTTGGTTTAATTTGGTCTATATAGTGCTCAAAATGTTGGAAGTTCACTCGGTATCGTGATGGAGCCATAGAGTTACGGTAACCCGCGATAGCCGCTATAGCTGAGGCACCGGGGCACGACGGCCGGCGGGAAAACGGTGCGCGCGAACTGGCACGAAAAATCGTCACTTTCACCGCAACAATGGGCGCGGGGTGCGCGCGTGTGTGAACCGCTCTCCGCGGAAGGTGGAAAACGGATGGCACTTTAAACGAGCGCAAATTGCGAAATGCGCCGGGTCCGATTACCCAACTACGAGTTCCCACATTAAAAACGGAGATGATCCGGCGCGGCGGCGGTGCAAGGACTCGACCGTGCCTTATAAGTAGGCCGCGCATACCTGCAGCTATATATATACTATATAGGTACAATATAACATAATATATACCTATCTAATTTTATTGTAATACTATGTACACCGTGGTAGCCTTCGTATACCGCGGGGCCGTCGCAGGTTCTCGATGTCGTCCTGATAATATTATTATTTTTATTATCACAATCGGAACGGCGTAATACTCATTATATATATATATATATTAATATTATTTATATTAGAAACAATATATATATAGATAATAATAGTAATATACATCATTGTATTGTTATATATACAATGGTTCCGCGCGCGCGAGCCTTTTATTTTGCGTCTTATAACCTTTTCCGCCCGAAATCACGACGAAGACGAACGACAACGACACCGTGTAATTATTACAATCATCTGTATAAGCGTATTTTATATAATATTATTATATACCCGTGCGCATCTATATCAAGGACGGTCACGTGCTACGATAACGCGCCCGAACAAGCCCGCGTAACCGGTAAAACGCATCATCGTCGACGACCAACGGGCGCGATACAAATGCTCGGCGGTCCATTGTTTCGTGTTTGTATCGTCTCTCTCGCAATACATTCTACTTTTTTCGTGTACATTATTACTATAATATATTATTTAGTATTCATCAAATCTGTCGTCTCGGTCCCGTACATAATATTATAATAATAATGTATCTATACGACAACGCGATCATTGTTTCATGCGCCGGGCACACGTCATATAGGTCTGATAGGATATTATAGCAGTTGCGCGTAGCCAAATGGATTTCAGGGGGGGGGAGGTTTGCCACTATAATTTATTTTAAGAAAATAAAAATATCATTTCTGTGGTCTATGAAAGTATATTACTGGAAATATAAATTTGTATATAGCCTTACAGCAGGAACCGAAACCTAAAATGAAACCTCGGCATGCTAAACTTATGCGGGAGACCCGAGTTAAACCAACTCTGTGTAAACACATTTTGGCCCCTCGCTTGCAAAGAAAAATCCTGGCTACGCCACTGGGATATAGGCGACAGACGGTCGGTGTGAATATAATATAATACGGTTTTTTTTCCAGAAATTCGAAATTTGAGTTAGCGCGATAACTTGCCAATGTAACGCGCGATCCTATACTGAATTTCATATTGTATAATATGTATATAGCATGGTGTCATTGATTGCATGTTGACCCTGTGATTCACCCGCGCCCGAGGTCACCCGCTTCGAAGACGCAGTCATCACGACACCTCCAAGTATATAATAAAAAATAATATTGTAATAATTTATAATGTACGCTGCACTATATAATAATAATATTGTGACTGTCGTAATACATACAACACAGACCTAACCTATATAATATTATTATTACTGTGATTATAATAATTATTATTATACCTATATTCGCTAATAGTGGTGCCGGTGGGCGGAGTTTCACGAACGCGGGCTTTCGTGTCGGCGAAGCGCGGCACGTGTGATGCAGTGCAGATGCGTTCTTAAAATAAATTGAAAATATAATAATAAACTCGTTTAAATTTTCACAAGGACTAGTTTTTTCTGATGCCGTGACCTCTGATCTCGGACCACGGGTGAGACATTTTTCGACCCCGAGCGCGCGTTGTAATTATTATACCACGACATCGGCGCGTTATATATACGTCATGGCACAATGGCAGGGTTCGTATTGTACACGATTAGATTAATATATTTGTTTTAATTTTACAGCAAACGCGCATTTTTATCCCTCGTTATTACAACAACTACTATTGTACGGTTTATTTTGTAACGACTAAACGAGTCATATGCAATCATTGTTAGAAACAATATTGTGTTACCTATTTTGAGGTCGTCGTATGCATTTTTAATTTGTATTATCAACTCGTTAGTCATTTCATTGTTTGTGTATTATGTATTTTTGTGTCTAAACATTTTTATGTATTGACAAAAAAGGTTGAACGCGGTTGTACGCGCACGTATACATTGAAACCCGACGTGCACACATACTACGGAAGATAATATTATCTTTTCCAAATAAATTTTTTTGTTGATATTTTTAAATATTATATTTTCGATCCGAATCGTGCGTTGCATCGTCACGCTGATTTACCACCAAGAACTAAACATTTTCCGGCTCTTATTATTGTGGAATTTGAAAATAGTATTGGTATATACAAGCGACGTCGGTCCGACTTCCGTTCGTCACGCGGAACCGCTTCGTAATGACATTGTTACATACACCGTTATCGTTTCCGATCGGAAATGCCGGGCGCGAGTTAAACGGTCGTCGTTTTCGCTTTGGTCGCCTTTTACGTTTGGATAGGCGTGTTAGGGAGCGAGGGAAAGTGTGTATATGACTGTCTCCGTACTCTTTTACCGTGTACATTTGTAAACATTACGTAGGTACCCATATAAAATATAATATGCAATGGTGCTGTAAAATGCGCGCATCATTATCATTGTTATACTTATAGTCGAAAGATATTATGTTGGGCGAACTCAGGAATAGCAATGAACTGAATGGAAATGTTTTTATAACTATTTTATATAGGCACGTGAAAATAAGCATAGAAAAGTAATATAGGTACTTTACCTGTCGTATATTATATATCATAGCCAACGCTGTCTGTTGAGAAGTAAAATTAACTTCCAAGTCACTCCCCCTTATATTCCTTATATGAATAACTTTATAATATATGTATAGGTGATATATACCTCGCGCGGAATACTGTATATAGAACTAGAAACATATACCTCAACAATATAATAATAGATACCACGGTAAAAGCAAACCGTGCAGGGTGGGACCGACTGAAAAAGTTCTGTCGTAAGTCACGGTCAGCCGCGGCCGCAGCTGCAGTGCAGTGCGTGGCCGTGGAGAAAGGAAGGACGAACAAATGCCATCGTCGTACCAATGGATACGACCGCGATGATGACACGCGACCCGACGACCGTCACGAAGAAGACAATCGGTCTTCCAATTAGCGCTCGCTAACGATCGTAGGTATGCGCCTTCCAGGAGTAGTACCTAACCTAAGTATATTATATGGAATATTATGATGATCAGTTAATGCGTCTACAAATGTTTATATTGGCAAAACTCATTTTAAAACCTATAAACTAACCTTTTGTGACGCGCCGAGGACAATATAATAATACATAATCGAATCTAATTTTTCATTAAATCTGGTATCCACGGGACATAATAATAATAATAATACTTATTATAGGTAATATTATATTATTACGTTATAGATTTCAGACCGCGTGTGGAGAGACAGAGTGCGGAGTGTGTGATAAGTCGTCAACGGTACAAGCTCAACACATATATAGACACGCGTTAGTATTAGAATATTAGATCATGATAATATTATGATACAATAATCACAACAATAATAATTGTAATAATATAATAATATGTGATGAGCCTGTGTACGACCTATTATGTATGATTATAATGTACCTACGCCTGTTTATGCTTGATATGTCGTATGATGGTTACGTAACTACAAATAACGTTTTTTAATAGGCACACTAATTTCGGAACTATTTAACTATTCCGAACTCTCGGTCTATTCGTATAGATCGTACGGTATGATATACCTATACTCTGCTGCAGTGAGTGGGATTGGTGATTGTATGTTACATTATTGCTGATTACGTACATTTCGAAACGGCGATTGTCGGATATACGAAAAATTAAATTGACGGCGGATTTGGCACAATATATATATATATATTATTATATTCGATTTTTATCTGGACATGCGCGTCGGCGAGTGGTCGGTGGGTGGTGGGGGGAGAATCGTTGGCAATATGGCCACTTTACATGCGGCGGTGGTTTTCTAAGTCGCAGAAAGGTTAATGCTGTCGTAAACCCATCAAATTTTATATATTTTCCTTTTCGTTATTAACGATTATTTGATTTGTTCGATTATATATTGTACATAAATATATGTTTCCTTCTGGCAGCGGCGCGTATTACATAAATCACGGTTCGTTATTCAAAAGTATATACCTACTACACCAAAGCGAAAGCGACACCGATATTATCTGGAGGTGGTGAATAATGATATATAAGTATTCCTCTACTCAGCTTTTGTGTTCAAAAAGTGCAAGTTTAAAACTATGCATTGTTGCGCTCAAATATTATATGTATAGCTCCGAAATATATCTATACGTCTTTACCGAGTACACTTTAGTCTCTACTAACGCCGTATATGTATTCTACATGTTTTATTATTTAAAGTATTATTGTACGATTGTTATTGTTATTATATATATTGTTATGTTGTAGGTATGGAGTTCTCACGGTTTTATCGTGTCGCATTGTAAAGACAAACTAGGTATACATAATATATTGTTTCGTTAACACTCGTTATCGTAAATAAAAAATTAGTGGGCATTACCGGTCTTAAAAAAAAATACAAATGTATATTAGTATGTGGGTACTTTGGGATGCTCGGTGAAACTTTGCTCATATATCGCATAAACTCGTCGCATTAGCGTATTATTGCCGCTGCACAGATAACTAGCTTAGTCTATGTTATAAGACAGTCGAACGGCACTTGCTGTAGTATACGGTCTAACGATCTCTCGTATATGATACAGACCTATAGTGTGGGCTACTCCGACCTATGGTACAAACGGTATCAGGAGTACTGCAGAAGAAAAAAACTCGAAGTTACCAAAAACACGAAAAATGTCATGAAAAACCTATGACGTGTGCAGAAGTCCTGTCCCTAGCTATTATGTGAGAGAGCGAAGTCTGGAAAAATTCTAAATTCCTTATGTCTACATCGAACGATATATACTCTAACAATGCGAACAATGCGAAAGCACGATGTTTTATTTTATTATAGGTGTATTATTATTTAAAAATCAGCTCGTGTTGCTATTATTGCTCTCTAATCGTGAACTTCCATCCGCCGACGCCGTTTCCCGACCCACCACGTCCCGATGCTGATCGGAATGTTCTGCAGAACCTTCTCGTTTACGTAATAATAAAAACGAACGCGTGCACACACAGGTATTATATTATTACATAGGTACAATCGTCGTCGTCGCCGTCGTCTTCTTCTTCTTCTCATTCATTCTCCTTCCGCGCGCCGCCGCCGCGGCGTGGTTGCGACCTTTGCCCCGGTGACTTTCGATTTCGTCTCTCACTCCGACGCGATTTGGCTCCTCCGGCGAAAACGTGTGACCGACGAGTTACACACCGACAACGCGGGTATATATAATAATATCATATAATACGTATACTTTTTTTCGCCATGCAGTACGGTATAATATTATAATAATATGTAACCCACAGGTGACGAACCGCGATATTAATAGCAACCGCGCGTTTGACCCCGAACCGTGACCCCACCAGCACCCCTTCCCCGCCGCCCGCCACTTATGGCCAGCAAACCGACACCGTCAGCCGCCCGACGACTCGTGTATATACATCATAGATAATATTAGGTATATATGCACCTCGAATACGCACTCACGGATTGAATTTATGTGTATATATAAAGGTTCACAATAATAATATAGGAGACTTGCGCTTTCTCTTATTTTCCTCTAATGACTGCCGTCCGCGCGCGTCTTTCCGGAAGAAAGTATTATCTATACGTACAATATTATTATTATTATTATTATGCATATACGGCACATGTGTGTTCCGATGTAACACAAAAAATACTATGGGGACACGGACGGACTAAAAAAAAAATAATAATACAAAACTGTCGAGTCACCTGCCGCCGCCGCCGCCACCACCATTAACGCGTAATTAACTTAATGCTTTCGGACGAGTCATTTTAAAGAATTCCACTACGTTTCACCGAGCTGGTGATAATATTATTATCATTATTATTATGTATAGGTACCATATATGAGCACATTCGACGGCTGCCGTGGAGCTTTTTAAACGAGACGAACATTTCGCGCGTATTTTAAGCTTTTTAAACACTAATTATAAACACGCCCATACAATATTTAGTGTATATGTATTGAATCAGATTTGAAAGTCAGATGGAAACGCGCACAAAAGTTCCTAGCATCCGACTTTATATATAGTTGCAGCTGTACATGTACAATATGATGTATAATAATAAATTGATCATTATTACGCGGAAACGCGTTTTACTGTGTTTATTATAGAGACATTCGGGATCGTCGCAGTAGGTATGGAATACGTAACATAAAATATTATAACGCGTCCTTTTCGGTTGGGCAATATAATATTACTTTTCACCGTGAGCTGTCTCTTCACACGCTTGTCGTGTGATTTACGGGCTCGGGACCGTTTGTATAGTATAAAATAGTGGCTTATGTTATTTTAATAATTAATAATTTTATCAGTATAATGCACCTGAATTACAATACACCCAAGGCACATCAGCACGTTTCTTTCAAGATGATGTCACTGTAAAATCTGTTCTCTGTCCAACACATGTAATATAGGTATACAAAGCTATGCACTCTTTGAATTTCTCATTTTGTAGCCCAACTGTTCCGTTTGAATTTGGTAAATACAATATCGATTACAAATTGTTCATAGATATAGGTAGTTAAGATTATTTATGTGGGTAAAGATATAAAAATCAACGTATCGAACAAACACTATTCTCGGTAATTTTTGCAATGAATGAGTTATGTCTATACTCTATAGTATAGAGTTAAATATACCATAGATAGTATTTGGTATAGGTATAGAGTCTAAATCTTAGACGGTATATGGTTTGAACACTTTCGGCCACAATAGTAACATCAAAAAATGAGCGAAGAACAGTTTTTCGGCTATATATTAATATTATCATAAATCTATCACGGAAAGAGACGACAAATATTTTACGTTGACGTGCTCTTTAATAAGTGCACACTAATTTATACCCCACACGCGTTTCGTATAATATTTTTTTAATTTTTATAATGCGCACGCGCGGTACCGCCCATCCATCCGTCTGCTGCAAGGACGACACCTCGGCGCACTCTTTTTGGCGGCGCCGGTCGTATATTATCACAACACTGAGCGCTTGTACTCGACAATAATAATAATATTATCATACACACCAGTGGATATTTTAAGAAATTATCACTGGGCGACATAAAAAAAAAATTCACGCTGACTATCAAAATCAACATATTATTATGAGCTTATAAAAAACTTTTCAGTATTAAATATTATAGAAAACATTACCTACATTTAACAATACCATCAAAACTCACAACACATTAATAGTTACAAATAACTTATGAGTTAGGTAAATTAATTCTTATTAATTACAAAAAATGGTATCAATATTGTCAATGACATACAATATACATAATATAGGAGTATAATAAATAACACCATAAAAATAGATATAAGAATTAAAATGATATTATTTTTTTTATTTTTTCAAAGAACTTTTGTTACTTTTAACTAACTTAAATAAAGATAGTTATATTTTTTTTCGTGTTATTTAGTAACTTATGTCTAATGAGTTACTTTATTTTATCGTCACGTCAAGTTAATTTTATTCCTAAACCACAGATCAAAATATATTACATTTTGTAAAAATGGATTTTAAAAAAAAAGTAATAATAATCCAAAATATTAAATATTATATTAGTTACCTAATAAATAATAATTTGTAACAAAAGTTATTATATTGAATATTCACAGAAATGAACAGAACATTAATTATATTACACCAATACTATTTTTACTAGTATTTATAACCAATGGTAATTTATTAAGTTATGCGTATCATATTAACAAAGTATATATTATATTTCATTTAGTATTTTTGTATTTTTCAATATATTATAATTGTTGAAAATACGTACTGTATTTAGTTTAAGTCCAAATATAAGATATTAGATTTTAAATTATTTTATATTTACCGAAAGTCGTCCTGTTGTCGTAATATCGTATGACGTATTACCTTGAAGACTTGAACGTTTAAACTGTTTAAAGGTTCAAAGTGAAATAATTATTTAGCTAATAGCTTGTATGAAGAAGGACTAAAATAAAATCAAAAACAATTAATTTGTAGATATTTGCCGGGACTAATTACGACCATATAAAACATGTCACATTGTCGAGTGCCGCGTGGAATAAATCACTTTTTTGGATTGTATTATTCTATGAATAAGTACTGCCTACGGGCTACGGTGAACGGTCACATGGATTTTCTATTCTCAATAATTATTTGTCAAACGAAGTGATATACGTCATAAATAAATAACAAAATTCAACATAATAAATAATCAATAAATACAATTTTATAATAATTTCAAACATTGATATTTTTACGAAAAATGGTTGTCGCCCAGTAATTAAATATATCATCTACTAGGCGACAAAAAGTTTTCTCCGGGCGAAATTTCTGTCGCCCAGTTTATTAGTTAAACTATCCACTGATACACACTCATCAAAATTCAAACCTTAACAATGTTAATGTATTTCGGGTTTGCATACGTAACGCACGATAATTCTTTCGTACATGGGTCAAATGTTATATTCGTATTATTATATAGGAACAATAGGACTCTGCAGTACTCGACGAATTATCGAGCGCCCCCATTCGGAAGACGCGAGGTCTGTGGCGGTAAACGTATAGCTATATTGGTACCCGCGAAGAGAAAGTCGAACAATATCAGTCAAATTTTTCCTTCATCGATTACCTATTACGTTGCTTACACTTTTCCCCACGAGTAGGGTTCTGAATGGCTCTTAAGGCATTCACGCGATTGATTTTTCGTCGAATTTTCTTGTCCAAAGTCCAACCACATGGGTAATGTTATCTTTCTTATACTTTAATAATAGGTACATTATTGTTTTGCCAATCACAATAATACCACAAGAGGTTAGGAGATTTTTTTTAACATATTTTGTTTCTGGAGACTACAAATTTGTAGATGGTTGCCATTATCTGCAATGTATAGTCATTTGTTGATGAATACCTATAACAAATCAACGCTATTGCCGGATTGTTGCGAAATTAAACATCAAACTATAACACTTAATACGATAAAATTATGATGTAAGGAAAACAAAAAACGTGATTTCGATAAAGGTTTTTTATAAAAATGTATATTAATTTTATTGAAACATTTAATATTTTGATTATATCGGTTAGCGTTAATATTTTAAACTTTAAATGCGTGTTTATGCGTATATTGGTGTTTATAGAGTATATATTTTGCAAATTTTTAATTATCCTTCAGCTAATATTATATGGTGCCTATTAGGTTTATGTACCGTGCTTATAGGTATGATGCATTACCGAAAGTTTTGATGCGCTTGAGTGAAGCGTTATTAACGGACGATATTACATTATAATGACAAATTATAAGTCAATAGGTACATATTATGGCGAATACGACGTCTAGGTACTTCAAGATCAGACCATCAAACGCGGAAAATTCGGCTCCCAAATGGGAGGGAAATCCTCACTACGAATGACTACTACTCCGCTGTCCTGTGTTTTACGATTTTGCACTCTATTTTATAATACGAATCCAACCGTATGTTTTTATTACCTATATATTTTGTGTTACAAATCGCTTTGATTCGGACAATTAATGTATACAATGTGTAATACTCGACGATGAACACAACTCCGGTGTATTGTTCACAATAATGTATTCATATAGACAGAAATCCATCGAACGTCTTTACAACGTTTGTATTATTCTTGCAGAGGTTGCAAGATTACGACACGTGAATATTAAAATATTATTTGGGCGAAATTATCTCAACAGACTTCGGTCCTACGTACCTATACAATATAATGTACCTACGAACCGGCATGAATATATAGGTATCAGGTATAATGTATATATATATAGTGTATACGGGATGCGTATATAACATATAATATGGTTTCTGCCGTTCGACTCCGAACAATATAATAATATTATAATGTTATTATTATATATTGTATACAGAAGAAGACCCGACTCGGTTGCGATTGAAGAAAATAATTTATTATTGTCTTAATTCGGTCTGACGAAATAACTATATAGGTACGCGTTCGTTCATTGTTCGTTTTATATGTACACAAACGGGTCGCATTCTATATAGCATACATATTATTTTTAAGTACGAACGACCGAGACGACTCGATCGTGTTATGTAAACACGTGATCTGCCATACCTATTTAGATGTTTGGGTAATCTTCAAACTAGTTCCATTTTATATTTGAATAAATCGAACAGGAAACGATCGCGCGATGACGGCCACTGCGGCTATTTGAATATTACGCACAGTTACACATCATATTATTTTACATAATAATTTATCTTGCGCATCGGTGATCGATTAATCGACTATTAAAAAAAAAAATCAAATTAATCGAAATCGTAAACAACTATACGAGATTATACTCGTAACATGCATATTATTATAATAGGTTGGATGTCGATAAGTTTATGCAAATAATACACAGGTACGTATTATACTGGGTATATAGGTATAATGTATATAATTATGATATTATTTATACTCAATATAATATATATATATATACACCGTAGCTCAAACGCTTATAGAAGCTCAATATAATATATATATATACACCGTAGCTCAAACGCTTATAGAAGACTTAACGATGTACAAGCTACTCGAAAAGGAGGTACCTATTGTCCTATATTATGTACTTGTATGTTTAAAGAAAATTGCCGATCGTATAACGAAGATTCGTAAAGATTTCAAATTAAAAAAAAACGTGATGTTTGTTGAAAATTCATTTCTTTATGATGTCGAAAATTACTAGTTTTTTTCTTATATACCTACGTACCTATATCAAAATGTAGGTACATGTATATATTATATTAGGTTTAGTGTATTAGCTGCGGTTCATAACATAATGGTACAAGGCGGACTACTGGAATTCGATTGATAAAAAAATCCATTAGACATCGACGAATTCCTGTGGCCGATCCAAGTCGTTATTTGGACGGATATAATT
The DNA here is from genome assembly GCF_019925205.1 of Metopolophium dirhodum. Taxonomy (NCBI): domain Eukaryota; kingdom Metazoa; phylum Arthropoda; class Insecta; order Hemiptera; family Aphididae; genus Metopolophium; species Metopolophium dirhodum. The sequence continues at coordinate 14,836,683 of NC_083565.1, forward strand.
AGGGATTGTATAATAATATTATTATTATAAAAATGCGACGAAACGATGAATTCCCTACGTTCTCAAGCGTCGACGGTTTTTTAAACATATACGCAAACGTCCGGAGAAAAAAATCGAAAAAAAATCGTGTTTTACCTTCGCGGCGGAGAGTATAGAGTCAATGCGGGTGACATATTATATTATATGATTTTAGTGCACCGTCATCTGGTTCAGATTTATAGATGACATTTGAATATACACGGAATCGAATTACGTGTGTATTTTCGTCACGCCGATGAGCCCGTCGGACCGGTATATTATATTATATACGCATGTTAACGTAATTATTACAATAATGTCTATCGTCGCATGCGATACGAAATAATAATATTCACGAGGGACGCCTTGCAGCTGCAGTATCCTGCGCAGCATATAATATCATCGCATATTAATAATAATAATTATGGTTATCGGTCGTATTACGTGATAATATACTCTCTCACGGTTTTCCCTCATAATATCGAATTATTATGTGCGTAATGATATTATTATGAATAATTTATTGAGATCCACACTCCGTAATAATAATGTACGACGACGACGACTATTGTGACCGCCGATAAAAAATTATGCAACGGCCGTGTCCTGCTCCTGCAACGTCGTATAATAACGGACTGATGCAGCGGACTAATAACTATACGTTGTGTACAGAAAAAGTACATCGATTAATATCATGACGTGTTCGACATTATTTTATTATAATATTATATATTATGTATAATATGTACTTATATAGTATATACTATATAATATATTATACGAACAGGTTACTTTTTTGTGGTAAGTGACAATATACATTATACAGTTTGTAGTTTGTCCACATGTACAAATCGATAAGACACTCCCGCAGTCCGAACACGTTGTATATACCTATATATTGCATTGTACCTATTTGTGTGTCATATTATTATGGTTGACGCAGAATCGGATCGAAAGACGCAAACAAAATAAATGTCGATCGCGTATATATAGACATTAATAATGTACTATTGTTACGACGACGTTGTGCGATTCGTTCGCAAAATATATTAAGTATGTATAGTATTATTCCTATGTTATATTATTGGAAAACAATTTATATTATTTCGAATTCTACAAGTAACTATAGGTATATTTTAATATCATAATATTATGATTAAAGTTTAAAATATGCGATTATTATTTTTTTGTTTAATTTAAAAAAGGATTTCGTTAATAAAAAAAATACATGCATTAATCGCTAACAATAAAAAAATAATATTAATATATTATTGTAGTATAATAAACTTGTCTGAATTCGATTTACCTGTGTGATTCCTTTTAGCGTGTGCAGCAGTGCATTAGTAAACTCACCCGGCAGCGCGCACGTACTGAAGATCGTTCGGGTAAAAGTGATGATGATCAGCAGCAAAGGGTTCCTTCTTCTGCTTCTTCTTCTTCTCCTCCTCGCAGACGGTCACTATAATAATATTATGGTTCCACCACTCTCGGCGGCGGGGCCGAGTCCTAGTGCCGCGACCTATCTCAAAACACGACCGTCACCGACGTCGTAACGATTGTGTTGAACGTTATTAAAATAATTTCGTTTTCGTTTTTTCTCCCATATATGCCAACCCGTTACCTAATAGCGATAATATATAGTAATAATGATGTGCAGGACGGTCTTCTGCCGAGGCATCATTATTATAGGTATCCGAAGAATGTGTGAACGTCTCTAATTGCGCCGACCAACCGCGGTATATACACTATCGCCTATTATTTACCTAGGTATACACAGACTACACTGTCAATCACGCTGATTATCGTTGTATATATGCGCATACTTTTGTGTGTATGGGAAATCGTTAAAGTTCAGTCCGCGATTGCATGCGACCGTCGTCGCGTCATCGTCATCGCTATAATATCACATCGTGTCGTAGAAATCCGATAATTTGTCATTTCGAATCGTATCGGAGATGTATTATACGCATGCAACGTATATACTATATATGTATACCTATACGGTATTATGTATAGTTCTGCCTGTGAGAACTCGTATTGTATATATATATATATATTTAAATATTTAATAATAAAAATAATATGTACCTACGTGTTATCGGTGGGTTCGCAGCCTCGATCGGACGCTTTCCAAACCGCACGATTCGCGGCGTACACGCTCCGAGCTTTTAGTAGGCGCAGGTACAAGACGTTATATTTATCATTTATCGTCATTCCGTAGCGAGATAAAAACATCGCGATTGCCGTAGGTACTACTGTCGCGATCAAGTTCCTATACGGTTTAATTTCAAAAATATTCGATCCGATTTTTTTTTCTCTTAAAATTGATTTTTGTGCGGACAAGTCGTACCTAACTATAGGTATGTACTAACGCGATTGTACTTGCACATTTTTTAATACCTATTATAGGTATGGGTACCTAGTTTCATGTAGTTCATAATAATATATATTACGATATTTTACGTATTTAACAGCACGCTGATCCATCGAGATCGAAAATAAGTATTATAGGTACGCCAACCTTATGTATATAGAAGCCTATACTTTGTGGTGTAGACTGCGCACATCGTATTTTCAATTAGAGAATAGTAATAAGCGAGCATTTCGTCATGCTCTCAGTTAGATTTAACATTTACATATCCTGATTCCTGCTAAATCCTGCCATCCTACACGTTATTGCAGAGACCGTCATAAATTCACGATATCGGTTTTATATTTATATCGCCTGGCTGCAGAGTTTTCGATAATTCGAGTTTTTATTTGTTCGTTAATATCATCATGTTGTAAAACATGTAGATTGTAGGTGTTGTATAATATTACATTTTACTTCCATATGCTAAATGCTTATCGTCTGTATATCGTTTTTATCAGACAAACTGCGGTACCGATCACAAATACAAATTATATAACAATACGCGTATTATAATAATATATAAAATATAAATGTACCTGAATATAGTGTATATCTTACTAAAACTAAAATGTGTTTTGAATTTCACTCGGATATGTACAATACAGTAAAGGCCAATCAATCGAGTAATGTGATATGAAAAAAATGTATACAAAGTACGAACTAAGTATATAAATTTCAACGATATCGAAAGCGACTCCTTCAAAATAATAGCAGTTAAATAACAATGCATTTGTTTTGTGATAGTCTTTTGAATCGAATATCTCTCATCATTACCATTATACTGTATTATAATATTATATTTGTCGTTCATATACTCTGCACGCTTACTTTACACCCACATGATATATGGAATATATTGAATAGACATTTTTTTATAATGAATATTCCTAGCTTATTTTATTGTTGTCACCACATTATTGAAATTAATTTCATACTGAATAACATATTACAGAGCCCACAGATAAGTATAACATCGCGCGTACATCTATAGTCGATTAGTTATGCTAACCCCATTTCTCATAACTCATAAGCAAAGGTGAGCAAAAAAATCAATTAAGTTTGTTAAGTACGGTAACTGGTAAGTTAGCCTATAACAAAAAGTTATTACAATTTTAAAACTATTACACAATTTACAATTTACAGTTCATTTCAATAAAATAATTACATAATAGTTAAATTAAAATTAATAGATTATAGAAGCATAATTTATTATTAGAAACTTTAAGTTGTAAGTGAATAGTATAACTTGACATAAACTAATATTATATTTAACTTTAAAAGTATATACAAATCTATTTTGTTAAATGATTTGTATAGGCTCGGTCAAAAGGTCAACCACAGTTATAGATCTGTATGCTCATGATTTAAACGCTAGAATTTTTTTTCCAAATTAACCGACAAGAGTTAAGCTGTTATAATGAAATTAATATTACCTAGGTATTATAAGTTTTTTATGTAGGTATACCCAGCTAAAAAATTAACCTACTATTTTTAATTTAAAATTAAAAAAAAAAAAATTAAGTTATAGTTTTCGTTTAAAACTTTAGGTACACGTTTTCAGTTATATTATGTACATTGTTATATATACATTTATATAATTAGAACTTTGATAACTCAACAAATTATATGCTATATTTGGAATAAGAAATTGTTTTTTTCGACTAGAAACCTTTTTTATTTTTTCATTTTTTGTCGCTTTCGGATTTCGATTTGCCTACGATCTACACACTCGATCGGCGCATGTCTGCAGCTCGTTGTATTGTATATTACGCATATTTTATTGATGGCGAACACGGAAGTTGCGGGTTCGACTTTGTACGTAGAATGTAACGCGCGCATCACGTCTGTGCAGTTGCAGTGTGGGTTCGTTCAGTGCATTTACACGAAGGCTGCAATTATAGGTGCATTATAAAAAAAACGAGTATGTCGCGATTTATTATACCCGGGACTCAGTATATGGTTGTAATCGAAAACAGTCGACGAATGTATTATATATTATTATACTGCATAAAAGCTCATCGACGTGTACATCGTATTATAGTATAATGATGGAAATGCTAATAATTATTATACGACGAGAGTTCGATGGATGGGCGCCGCACACAAATATAATACAATATCGTCATCGGACGACGACCACGTTTCCTCGAGAATTTATTAACATAATACGTATACCTACATAACTCGCGGCACCATATTATATATTTATATATAGGTACACGCATAACCGGCATACATAACAATGTGCGCGTTACGTCTTTCATCGCGAGAATTTCGAAATGTCCATCTTGCTCCTCTGCGAGTGCATCCGATATGATATCGTTGCATTTATTCATTTTTTTTTTTTTGCATTGGTAATTTTGCGTATCCAAACGATTTATTGAATAATAATAAACCTATACGTTATGTTGTATACACTATATTATATCGTATAGCCGGACAGACACGCTCTCGGCAAATTAATAGTTATATTATTATATCGTCCGTGTTTTCGTATATAGGCGTATTATATTATATTACTAAATCCGTATATCGACGTTTGAATGTACGTGCGATGTGCTGCGATCATCAGTCTTGTAAATAGAGATAGATATATTTTAAAAGTATTCAAGTACGCAGGTGCAGATACTTATTTTGCAAAGTATTTGAATACTGAGCAAAAAAATACACGAGTACAAATAAATATACTTTAAAAAAGTATTTATAGATGGTACCTACTTTCAGATTTTTATAAAATATTGTTTACATCTTATACATCAACTGAACCGATTTTCATGTTTTGCGTTAATTTTATATAGCATATATTCTATACACTACATAATTTAGCGGAACTTTAAGATACTTAACTGCAGTTTTCTTTGACGAAGTACCTACTTGATTATCGGTTGAGTATAACTCACAGTAAAAATATATATTATAATGTATATCCTCAATTGAGTATACTTACTTTTTTCAAAATTATTTTTAATTCGTATTTGAGTACATATGCATTATATATTTTATATTAACCGATGTACCTATGTATACTGACGACGTATACGACGAACCCTAAATTTTAGAGAATACTTGAAGGTTGGGGCTATATACACGGCGATAACCCGCTCGAATTAGCCCTACCTGCCTAACGATATGGTATATTTTATAGTTATGCCAACTTCAGAACTTAGTAAGCTCATATCTCAGCTTTGTGAGACTGGCAAATTAAGACAAAACTATTCATACCGGTTTGAGCCCATTTGAGTAAGATGGGTGGGCCAACTTCAGAATTTTGGAAGCTCATAGCTCAGCTTTGGGTGACCTAACTTTGGCCACGGATCTTTTAGCAAATGAGTACGCAACTTTTGATACCGTTTTGGGCCAATTTGAGTAAGATGGGTGAGCTGCCTGAAGCTGGCCCACCCTTGAATAGAATGGGAGGTAACGACTAGCAAATTCTGGGAATGGACTCGCAAATTCTAGCAAATTACTCGCAAACTTTTGGCATACATTTTGAACGGACTGTGTAAAGTTGGTGGGCCAACTTCATGGCCGTTTCAAACTTCTTCTAAAAATTAGATTTACAAACTGCTTATTTTGAATTTTCCGAAAAAAATGTAGGTACTTAATAAAATTTTAAGTATTAAAAAATCAAAATTTACTTGTAGAGCAAACGCTTAAGTTATTTCATTTGTCAAGTCATTCTGTTACACCTCGTATACTTACCTACATTATTGTGTGGATCATCTCAAAGTGAAAGAAATACGCGTACCTATAATAGTAGGTATACAATAGTATATTTACGAGTATAATCACGTTATTTTTCAGTATAAATTATAACATAATAATAAGTAATATTATTATTAATACATGTTCTTTCATTTTGTGTTGCTGATGGAAAGAAAACGGTTTTACCGCGCACACGATTCGATCGTAAAATGAAATGAGAACAATCGCGGTGGTATTTAACGCGGAAATGCCTTCACCATATGTATTATTTTAATAATTCTTAGGTATAAGTGATGTGTATAATCTGTCCCATATATATATATATTATACGAGCGATTGGTGGTTGTGTTTTCACACAAAAATATGAATAATATTGTAAAACCCGACGAACGCGGCTGCACCGCCACCGCATTATAGTGCAGTTGCCTGTTATACAATATAGACGATTGCCGGGTTATTAAATCTTTGGATTCACATAGTGTATATGGCCGTGTATTATAATATAATATATTATTATTATTAATCCGCGATTACAAATATAGAACATCATAATAATATATCGTATACATACAATTTAGGAATAATGAATGTAAATAAATAATTTTACACGTTGTATTACGTTGTGGAGCAGAGCCACGTGTAGTGCTTATTGTTCGTTACCGGTTTTGCAATATCATAGTATATAGATAGGTAATTATATTTATTTATTAATACGGACAAGAATATATTGTAAAATACTAAAATCTATAAGCAAAAAAATTCAGCAACAGCGTGTATATATATTTTATTAATTAATTAACATTGTGTCTCGAACATCCGATGATGAAACCACGTCCTGTGCGCTGCGGTATAATAGTTGAAAACAGTTTATAATATAAAGGAACTTGTATCATAAAAGTAGTGTTTAAATTAATAGTATACAATATATGACAACGATATGGGGAAATTCTCTGGAATAGGATGAGCAATAGCAAATAGATAATAATAGTAATAGTAGTAATTACAATATTATTGAACAAATAATTTAACTAAATAAACGTAAAACATACACGCTGTTGCCGAATTTTTTTGCTTATAGATTTTAGTATTTTACAATATATTCTTCGTGTAGGTACCAACCATATAATAAATATTAAAGTTACTATGTTATATACTTATATTGTATGTTTGAAATTCCAATATATTATTTTTTCGAAGTCGATGAGTATAAAACAGTTATAATAATAATAAAATATGACATACCGAATTGACTATCAAACACATCGCATTCGAATACCACTGCAAGTTTAACAGCTCCAGACGAGTTCTTGAGAGCCTACTCACTATGAAACAAGCATTTAGAGAGGAAAACTCGGAAAATATCTACACGTTTTTCTAGCACATAGCAGGACTATCAAAGTTACTCTGAGACAATTTATATTATCAATTTCCTCCAAATGTTAAACATGAAGTACCCTCCAACAGAATAAGGATTATTGTAAATTGTGATAAAACAATGTGATTATATTATGTCAAATTGTGAAACTTTCAGGCTAATGACCTCAGATCACGAAGCCTAGTTAACTCAATAATAAAAAAAAAGAATAATACAATATTATATTCTACAAATTAGTATATCGAGCACATTGGTCCAAGCTTATTTAAATTTGCTTTAAAATCTTAAAACCTAACGTAGCGTTAGAAATCTCGATCATTCATGAACCAACTGACATAATATTCGCATCTAAGACAGATATAGCAACATGCCCACGCGCGTCTTATGTATCAGTGTAGATACACGAATGACTGGTGTGGAACCGTGCATTAAAATAATTATTTTACCCATAGGACCAAGACTGATCATCAAGACTATAATATAATACATTATTATATCAAATAGCTATTGTAGAGTCCGTCGACAGAGCGTTCGTGGCGAAACAATTAATGATAAATTAATAACGATTAAAAACGTCTCCGTTTCAACGCCGAGTCGTACGACGACAATGCTAATTAGCCATTTAAAGCGGTGTTACAGGTATGCGCGCGATAAAAACTATTATTATTACATTACTGTGCGCGCCACTGCCGCTGGGCGACGATTTAAAAAACCGGCGAGCTATCTATTTGTCCGAACATCACTTTCACGCCATTGTTTATATAGTTATTTTTTTGTCCTTCGTTTTTTACCAGCCGCGTATTTTTACTTTTTTTTCTGCCAATAAAACGTATATATCCACCACATCGGTTCCAGGTCCCAGCGTCATCCCCAACCGAGTTGGTTCAAATTTTACATTCTTACTTACTTATAAAAATAATATGCTTAGTGTAGTGTTAACTATAATATAACGCAGTAACGCGTATATAATATTCGGTCCAGTGCTGTCGATTCGAGCGGCGTACAATATTTGTGATTCAAATTATTCTGTATTAATTTATTATGATATTATGTTTATATATATTTGAGACAACACAAAGTTACAGCGTATCAGAAGAAAGACAGTGTAAATAGATAGTATGCGTGTGCAAAAATTAAAAATCTTTACCATACCTAATGTCTAATACCTATATTATATTTTGCTATAATATTATATTTTTGGGGTCAATGAGAATCACCTCTTCCTCATATGGTGACCACTGTTGATCCTAAATGATTCTCGATTAACGGACCCATCAGATAAGTTACAGCTATCAGACACGAAGGACATTATGACAGAAACAAAAATATGATTTTTAGCGCATTCCCGTGAGTATCTCTCAAGTACCGTGCACGCATGCGTCATTTGTGGAATGCACGCGGGTATGCACTTTAATACCGTGAAATCCTTTTTATTTCATCATAATATTATATTATAAAATATTGGTACATTCTGGCAAAGCGATCAATTTTATTTGCCTACCATTAATTATACTTTTGGTGTATCTTTTTATTAATTGTGGCTACATTTCAGAAGTACAGTTCTTGTGTTAATTATTAATATTGTCAGAAATTTCTGAAATTCAATAATTTTAGAAGGAAACCTTAACACGTAAATTTTAATAATAATAATAATAGTAACTTATGAACGTGATGAATTTGAAAATATAACTTTATTAATTATTTAGAACTTATACAGATTGGTATGCATCGTATATGCAGGTCTGGATAACGTATGGTGATAACAATTTATTTGAATATTAATTATAGAAAAATGTATGATTTTATTTATTGATTTCTGATTTTTTAATCATCAGTACAACTGTTCATATATTATATTCTACATAAAAGTGCATTTGCATGCCGCGGAAAATTTTGAAATATGACGTCACTACAGCATATTATACAGTATTCGGCACCTATACTGATACTGAATATATTATATATGTATTACCTATATACAATATTATTATACATGCATTTATTGTATATTATATTTTATTAAATAATGGATAATACTGTAATATATACAATATTCGGCGATGGTCACGTTTCCCGTTTCGTGTCCATCGACATTTTTTTTTTTATTACTATTATCGTTATAATATAGTGTGCATGAATTTGCAGTGCTAAATTTCGAATGGCTCACACACATCTATGTGTACCTATATAAATTTACCGCCTCGCGTGGGAAAACGATCGGTCGAATGTGCGTACAACGCGTTTGAAACAAATTTTTTATAATTTAATGGTTTTCAGACACGCGCGAGCTTACAATATTATTATTATTATACGGGTATGATCTGTGTGTATTATAATTTATAACAACGTCATCGCACGCATAAATCGGACGCTGGTAAAACACGTAGTACATGCATAGGTACATAATATGCGAATATTATTATACAGGGTGTATCTAATGTCAATGTACGTGGAGTTTTTTAACGACTATGGATCGATGACATAGAATTTCGTTAAAACGAAAAAAGACGTGTTTCTTTATTTTTAACAGGCAATTTTTAAACACTCAGGTGTATTAATAGCAAAATCAACTTTATTTTTTCAAATGGTAACTACTATATTTTTAATGGATTCTGGTAAAGCTTTTTTTTCTGAAAATTTTGATAGTCAAATCATCAATTTTGGTTAGCTAGTTCATTAAATATGGGCCCCTAAAGTTTAGTAAATTATGCATTACTATTTTTAATTGAAATAACTGGTATAGGTTTAATTTACAAGAGCTAAATAATTTTTTCTTATAAATAACTTTTATAACTTGAAATTTGAACCATAATTTCCCTATATTGGTAGGTATCGCATGCAAAGTATGAATTTAGCAGTTGAAATTCTTTAGTATTCTTTAATATTTAATAATCGTGATTTAAAATAATCTATTTGCAAGATATTTAGATAAATAGTCAATCTCAATATAGGTTTGTACCTAACTTAGGCATACTTTTAATCTGAGTTAATTACAGATTTCCAATATTATTATAACAAGAATTTATGTAGGTATTACTTTCGGTGAAATTTGGGGGGGGGGGTCTAGGGGGGCTTTACGAATTTAATATTATTACTTTGGCCACATAATAAAGAAACCAAATTTATGATATTTTAAGAAAAGTAACTGTGAAGTAATTATAAATTACGATTACCTATAATAACAAATTAAAATAATAAGACTGATTTTGATGATTGCATGTTAAAATAAAAATAATGAACTATGTTTGCCAACAATTTTGTTTATGTTTTTTTTATTTTTGAGAGTGTCATTAGATTACCGATTAAACTACTTAAGTGTATAAAAAGGTAGTTATAAGAAAAAATTATTTAGCTCTTGTAAATTAAACCTATACCAGTTATTTCAATTAAAAGTAGTAATGCATAATTTACTAAACTTTAGGGGCCCATAGTTAATGAACTAGCTAACCAAAATTGATGATTTGACTATCAAAATTTTCAGAAAAAAAAGCTTTACCGGAATCCATTAAAAATATAGTAGTTACCATTTGAAAAAATAAAGTTGATTTTCCTATTAGTACACCTGTGTTTAAAAATTTTGAAAATGTTATAAAAAAATTGCCTGTTAAAAATAAAGAAACACGTCTTTTTTCGTTTTAGCGAAATTCTATGTCATTGATCCATAGTCGTTAAAAAACTCCGCGTACAATGACATAAGATACACCCTGTATAGTAAACACTAGTCGCACAACTCGTATTATTATAATACCTAATAAATAATTTCCTGCACGTCTGCTGGTAATTATTATCACTTCTATTCTTCAATAGTCAATATACATTAGGCTTCAACTCGTTTACAGGTCGTTCATTATTACTATACGACTGATAATCGTCTGTCTCGACATTCAAGCGCCGAATAGGTTATTAGCTGAACGATGTTTTTGTCGCCAGTTCGATTGTATACTCACACGCACCATCGTATATACTGCGAGAACGTTCAAGTGTTGTAATAACCGAAAAACTGCATTCCTCGTCTACACGACGATCGTGACGCGACGACGATCGCCACGATGCTGTATATTATTAAATCGCATTATTATAAAATATTAGGTATTATATTATTAAATGAGCTGCAGGTACCTATACAGTAAGAGCATCACTGAAAAGTGGCGTATTTAGAGTGAACAAAGCGTGTATTTCACCAATATTATATTTCCCAATCAGACCTAATTTATATACTTGTAAAATACCTATTATACCTAGGTATATTAATTATATCCCTAAACAGCTTACAGTTGAAATTATAAAATCAAAGCGTTTGTATTTAAACTATTATAGAGAAAAATTCGAAATACATGACAGAAAAAAAAGTGTTGTTCTACTGATGCATACCTTTCAAATTTTGCACATAGCTGCTTATCGTGTTAATCTTTTAACTTGCTTATGAACTTTCAAACTTCAAAGTTTAGTAACTTAGATATCGTACGATGAATATTTTATTATCATATTATGAAGATTAAAAATCAATTAAAAATATATAGTTGAATATTGATTTTACTGCTGATACAATAGTGCCGATATGTGGTAATAATACGAGCTGATGATGATAATATTTTTGTCGCCGTCCTATCTGAAGTGCAATATAATATACACAGATGAATTATTATTATTCTCGATGAATAATATAATAACGAATCGTTCGGACGAGGCGATTCCAAGACACCGTTTAAATACGCACCACCTGTTACGTACATTGCAAGAGATTTGTACGCCTGTATAATAATAATGTTCATAACGCGCATTACGAGTGTAGTTACCACGTCCGGTATATGGTTTGTAGTTTGTAGGTACGTATTTTGTGGATTAATATTATAACATTAATATTAATGTTTACCGGGTGCTGACCAAACAAATATTATATATACGCGGGTATGGTAGGTACGTTCCTCGAGAAATCTACAAACGTTTTGCGCAGCGGCACATATTATACACAGTGAAAATTATTATCATTATAATTATATTGTGTAGGTACCGCAATAAAAAAAAAAAAATAAAATACAAGAAATAAAAAAGGCGATTACAACACACGACGATATTATTACATTTTAATATTTTAATACAAACACGCGCGCCGCCGGCCAGTCTCGCGATTATCTCGTAATAAAACGATCGGAAAAAGTGGGTACCTATATTATGTATAATACAACCGATATACACTAACGCGTCGGTCGGAACTATCACCCATACGACTGTATACGGGACTTGTAACGCAGTAAGTTAATGTCCGCTATTATACACATATAAATCACATAATACAATATTACAATATATTATACTCGTATGATATTAAGATATCGAGTCGTATATATAATATACTATACCTACCTATATAATATAGTAGGTACCTACTTTTCCTACCCACCGCAGCGACGGTATTGATCCGCAGCTGCTGCACCGCGCTGCAGTGATAAGTCCTATATTATTATATCATTGTTAATGTGATGCTGAAAAAATGAAAAAAAAATGATATGCTTATAAAAAGTAGGTATGATATACACCGGATATTGACCAAGCGCACATTCACCGCCCATAATAAATCCATTAATATCAAATTTATTCAAAATTCAAAATTTTCGGAATTCTTAACTCTTACTTAAGAGCATGCTGCAAGTACACTTAAAGGTAATTTTTTCACATACATTTATTATATTTGTGTATGCCGTTTTACGGAATTAAATATATTATGTACTTATTATTCTCAGGCAATACTTCTAAACATAAAATGTTAGGTTAGTGTTTTATATTAAATATTATAATTTTGAAATCATCGTAGCCTCCATAAATTCAAACCCCGATTAGGTATCGTGAAATAGTATATTGTGTGGCAAGGGCGGGAAATGGCCTTCCCGCGTGAGCCACACATACTATTTTTTGTCACGCCCCTGCGTTCATGGAAAAGGTTATGCAGGGATCTATGCAACAATTATAGACTATTCTACAAAAACAATTTCATGGAAGACATTTTATTTTATTTCAAAATTACAATTTTCACTTTGTATATTTTATTATTGTAACTGATAAGATTATTATACAAATTGCGTGAAATAAACTTACTAACGCATCGTTCGACGCACTTATCTAGGAACAGTGCAAATTAAATATGTTTAAATGTTTATGCGTCATGCAAGGAGGTTATACTATACATTTAAGATGTAACCAAAAGTTTATGTTTTGTAAGAACCGTGGTAGGTATACATTTTAGTTTCTAGTTGTGCAGGGGATACGCGCCCGGCGGCCGGCACTTTTGGGGATTTCTTCTTTTCCGCCCGGCACTTTTGGGGATTTCCTCTTTTCCACCCGGCACTTTGGGGATTTCCACTTTACCGCCAGCTGGACGGAAAAAGGACGCTTTCGAACACTTCAACCGTGGTCGAAAACCAAACTTTCGGTGCAGGTGTGACAAAAAAATTGTTTCATATTATGTTTTGTACAAAAATCAATGCCGAATATTAAATTACCTATCGTTAGTAACCTAACCATAGTCACCGTGATTGTTACCGGTGGTTTTATGGTTCAGGTGATATAATGGAAACAAGTAGGTAACGTGAGAAATAAAAATAAATCATTCAACTCTAATAATATCATAATAAGTTCTATTATTTTGGCGCGAAGGATGATTATTGCGTTTGGGATATTATTTTCAGCTTGCAGTTGATATTCTAAATATGAAAATGAATTTTTTGAACGTCCTTAAAATATATATATTTGATTCGATACCTATTTAAGACGTCTGTACGTTTTAAAAACGGCAATGCCTGTAGGGATACTACTACCTACATACGACAATGAATACATAAATAAGCTCTATGATTAAAAACAGTTTTTTTTTTTATGGCGAATAGTTATCTACCACACACTAACATACCTACAATAAACGTTTACGATAGATCATCGATTAGTCACATCGAAGTATGCTCGAAAAATTTCGGTTGTTTAAGTATTTATTTCGTAATCTACTGCATCGTATATATTATAGATACTTGCGGTTTGATATAGGTACTCATATATACGACGAACGTAAATCGTATGTAAATCGGCTACAAATATTTTTTTATTAGGCTCTGTCCGCTTAAATAAATAAATAATGAAAAGACATCCAGTAGCCGATCCATCGCCGTTATCTGGGTTAGCTATTTTGAAATGTGAGAACGCACAAGAAGCTATAAATTATTTATGAAAATATCTATAGGAAAAATGCTACTAAATGAATACATCGTGTTTTTATATTCTTTTGCAAATCGTTAGTTAACGCAATTTTAACTCATTGAAATTAAATAAATACCTATACTGAAGAGATATAGGTACTTTGCAAAGTACCATATAAAGTAATTAATAATAATTAAATAACGCAATGATTTTTAATTAAAAGACATACCCTACGTTGTTCCAATTTAACGTTGACACATATTATGTTATAATATAGGGCGATATGGGTATAGTTTGGCTCATACTATAACGATATTATATTAAACATTTTGTTTTGCTAAATCCAAAACTATATAATATAAAGCACTATAAGAAATAAACTCTAGTACCAATTTATTAGTATATTTCTACATCTCTTCTCATTAAATTTTATGTTTTACTTTTGGTCTAAACTAATGTAACATATTTGGTGAAACAATTTTTTTGATTTGGTTAGTGACAAAATATATTTTACGAAGGAAAATTATTCCAAGTTTACCTTGAAAGATGGATGATATTACTATATACATACTAACCAACCAGCCTCCATATACATCAATATTATACCTCATGAATAATTAAATATAATATTTACAAACAACTATCCGAGTGCAATGCTGTAAGGTTACCATATTTATTTTGATTATTTAAGACAAACTACTCCTTTAAAAAAACCAATTTTATTTTATAATAAGATGACCCCCAGGCCAAAAAAAAATAATGGTTTTAAATAAATTGTTAGTGTAATAGTAAAAAAAGTATTCTATACATAACCAATTAATTTTTTACTTAAAAGTGAAAATAGTAACATCTACATCCAAACTGAACACTTTTTAATTACTTACCTATATAATTATAATTTCCTATTATTATATAGATTTAATTTTTAAATTAATATTTTAAATTATGTTAAATCTACTGACCTATAAATTATAATATATTATATAATATCCATAGATAAGTACATTATGCATATTAATAACTAATAAGCAATAATTAGTATTATCGATAACGATAATATATATGCGTACTGTGCTTTTATTTTTAACCACAGTTTTTTTTTTACACTACATATTTACGAGTTAATTTTTTTCATTTTATTTCATACTAGATTCTAGATAATTTTTTGTGTTCAATATTTTATCCAGACCGACGATGGAGACACATCACGACGCGTCACCATCTTAAGCTGGCTCGTGTAATTTTTATTTTAGTGAGTTATTATTACTAATAATTGTATATTTATTAAGAACTATACTTAGTTAAAATTGTAAACAAATAGAGACTAGTCGAGTTAATATCTGCAGTGGTGGGTCGTGTCTATAGGTGCACGATGGTTCATCGTCATTCATCACTCCGAATCACTCGCACCACGAAAATGCTTCAATTTTTATAGGTAGCTAAGAATTGAAAATTTAAAACAAGGCTCCACGTAAATAGATTATATATAACTTACTTTATTCACAATAATATCATCAAATATACTTGGTAATATCATAGGCTGACTGACCGTTTTCGCTCAGAATCGTTTTTCTTATACAATGATATTATTTCATTGAATTCAAATTTAACCTAACCTAACCTAACCTAACCATCCATTACAGTGACCCACTTGTAACCTACTGTACAGCAGAGCGACATCCACTTATCCACATTTTTATTCATGTACCTACTTTCAAAAATATCCTACATATAATTTATAATTTTTTTCCTTTTCACTTTAAAATTGCAGACTGACGTGGACATTGTATAGATCCCTACATATAATTGTGTCCTGCCTTCAAAAATCGATCATATTTCTCTATTAATAACGGCGCCTGATAAACTGAACAATGCCCTTATTAAGTTAAGTCAACGCGATTTTTTCAGGAATTCTTTATTTTTTGATAATTTTTAGAAAATTAAAATATGGAAACATAATGATCTGACCTACTTTTATATTTAATATTAAATATGTTTGTACTATATTATAATATCACGTAATCTGGGTTTTCGATAAAACGGGTCTTGGATTTATTTTAACGACTGAATCGTCACTACACCAACCGTCAACTATTGCATCGATGTGCGGTTTTATATTACCTCTCGAGCACCAGCACTAATAAAATAATTGTCCTACATACACATACATTTTTAACAACATTTATTGGGAAAGATCTGACCTAAAAATTATTATTTTTTTCATTTTATTATTTTTAACATTTTTCCTTTTTATTTATCGAACATGAAATGAAAAAAAAAGTTGAAGTTAATTTTTTTAGGGAATTTAATTTAAAGTCTTTTTCGAAATAGTATCAATGCATCCAACCGTTTACAATACGTCGTGTGCAGTGGGTATGCAAAAACATGTTGCTTTAAACTAAATTACACACACATTTTAAACATATTATACCTATCGCAGTAACGTGCACAAAAAAATAACAGCGTCGTGTAATATTATATAGTTTGAGATGTTAAAAAAAACACATTGTAATTTTTAAACACGATTCGAGCTACCTTTAAGCTTCAATGTGAACCTTCAACATATTGAAATATCTATCCAATTTAAATATGATATATGGTATAGATAATACAAATACATTACATAAGTATAATAAGTACAATATATTAATATTATATAGGTACCTGGTACCTATGTTAAATGTTATATACTTTAGAATATTTCCAACTAAATTATTTTTTAACTTTCTTTTTTCTAAATGATTTTTATTTTAACTTCGTTTTCTAACATTATTTAGCACTCTGTCAGAGAGCAGAGAAAAAAATTAAAAACTTAGTGTAATTATCACAAGATTTTGAGCTGTAGGTATATTTTTGTATTTACACCGTTCAGTTCTATATACTGTACTCCTAGGTATTATGTAATTATTGCAATATTATAGTAATTATAGTATTATACTTATCTATTGCTAACTTACCTACGATGATACTCGTAAGTACTATGTTTCACGTAGTCAGATCTTCGTTATAATATCACAGAACAATCAATATACGAGTAAATATTAAAAATAATAATATTAATTTATTATAACGCCAAAATGGCCTATCGCGTGCGCGCGAGCCTCATACCCATTTATGCTATACCAGCACACGTCTGTAGTGTTGTAGTCGACGTGTAAGTTTATCGTAATAATAATAATAATATTACAAATAATAATAATAATAAGAAGAATAATTATACGTAATGTTATATACCACGGGGATACGTAGTTTAATGAGACGTCTCGCGCGGACATTAATCTCGTCATTAACGGCGGTACAGCAGGCGGCGTAGGTAGCAGGCGGAGACGAGCCAAGGCGATCGTGATCACGCACTAAACATACAATATAACATATAATATTATTATTACCATGTTTTATTCCCATCGTTTAATTTTTTTCCCATTATTCAATTTTCCTTACTTACTTTTAATTCGTAATCGAGTGTCCTTTACCGGACGAAATCGTCCCGCACGTGTGCGTGCATAATTCGATTTGCGCGCTCACTCGACGGGAATTTATTAAAAATAACACCGAACGGCGCCTCGGGTATACACCGTGTATTTATTCATTATTTTCTGCTGTGTATAATACGATATATAATACTATATTAACGTTTCGGTCAACTCCTCCCCTCTACACTGCCATCAAATCGTAAATAATAATAATATAATAATAATAATGTAGTATGCGATTTCGTGTTGAATACGGGGCTGAGAAAACCGTATTAAAATCGATACGTTTAAATAGATAACAGCTGGTATGGAGAGTAACGCACGAATAAAAAATATAATATACATATAATGCACATTACTGCAGGCGAAATGATGAGTGAATCGTTTTCCCTACCCTGGAGTTATATTATATAATAATATGCGAACCAAAGATCGAAAATATTATTATAATAATATTTTTCTATAAGTGTGTGTATTATATTATTATTATTATTAAGTTTATATGTTACGTACGCGTATCTATCCAACATTTTTGTAACGTGCATCGTTTTACACGAACGTTTTTTTTTTTCGTTTAATTTTTTTCTAACTTAGGTTTGGTAGTGGGTAAAAACTATAAAACAAATTAATATAACATTTTAAAATAATATAATCATCTACTCTATAGAATATAACTCAAAGATTGCAGGTATCTTGATTATTCGTTTCTTTTCTTTTCTTTTCTTTTCTTTTCTTTTTAAATCACGTAAAATGTATACCATTCAATTTTCGTAAGTATACTTCGCATAGGTTTCACAACGTGCCACGTGGATTTAAATTGCATAAGATGCAGAATCTACTGAATTGTGGCGTTTGATCTTTACTTTGCTTGGTATTTGTAAATTAGGTTTTTCCTCATTTTCAAGTTGGACCGCGTGTATCACGTTACACATGATATTATTATTTTGTTTACGTTATACGATGCATTTCTGAAAACCAATAATTATTGCATAGTAAAATATACCTATATACTATACGAAATTAAATAAAGTAAATAGGTTATTATTGTTGACTGTTGCTTAATGTTAATTATAATTTGAATATTGAATGCAATATAATTCACCAGGAAGAAATTGAACATGGAACAAATCTTATGGAATTTGAGATTTTTAGAATGCCTAATTGTAATAAAAATTACTTCACTTGTAGCGAATTCTCAAAGGCAGTGATTTATGATATTTTTACTTTTATAATTGTAAAGTAAAATAAATTACTTTAATAGCTATAATATCATAAAGTATAATACTTATTATAATAAAGGTTGACACACTTCGCTCAGAATCGTTTTTCGTCTACAATGATTTTATATCGTGAAATCGTTAAATTTAACACATCCATTACTGGAGTGACCCTGCACATGACACTTAATGTACTCACTTACCCACCTTATTAATATGTGATTGTAAACGTCTGTCATGATTGGTATAAATTTGTAATGTTTACGCATTTTATTTGAATGCAAAATATAATGTATGTACCTATGTATGTATTATAACTTAAGAACTACGTTACGTATATAATATCACAATTTATTGAAAAAGTGTAAATTATATACCATGCACACGCGTGATTTGCGTTTAAAGTATATACGTAGGTTTCAGTGCTTTGGTATTACGCTCTGATATTAGGTATTATTATTTTTACGATTATTGAATAATGTTATAATGGTATAATATTAAATAACTCGTTTTCGATTGTGTGTTGTCTCAGCGGTTTTAGTTAATACCCATATAGGTGAACCTATAACCTCCCTCTATATTCTCTGTATATTTAATTTGTATGTGTAATAAAATATTATTTTGTTCATCGCATGTGGCCGTGGCGTGTGGTGTATAATACAAATAATAATGATAGTATATGTTATACATTGGTAGTAGGTATATGAAAAATCTTCAACCTCGCGTGGGGCAGTCACTTGCCGGAGCTCGCTGGTCACGGGATAGATAATATAGTCTCAGGTATTATAATCACGTTAATTAATAACACAATTTATGTGCATATTCAATTATATACGTACCGCATGTATTAATGCATTTTTGGATTTTGCTCTATGGATTTTCAGAACATTTCTAAGTGTTGTGTGGGCATGCTATGTCGTTGTGGGAAATGGGTATGCTGTACGTGATTATTAATTTTCAGTCACGGGCAGTGTTGATCAATTGATATCGATAATTAGATACATCAGTACATCACAAAAATTGAAAAATATATAATATACTAGCTGATCCCATGCACTTCGTTTCCCGTTAAATGTACCAACTCTATATGACTCAAACTTTGTTCAATTCGTTATTTAATATTTGGTGTATGATGTTCAAAATTTATCTTAACTTTTCTGTTGCCTGGAATAAAAATTCTGATTCACAGCAGTATATTATCAAGTAGGCAATCTACCTGCGGTAGATCGTGGACCCTGTGCTGTTCATACGTAACTTTATAATTTAACTCTAAAGTATCAAAGTTATACCAAGTATGTCACTGAACTCCTCCTAAACGGCTGGACTAATTATGAATTCCTAGTCTGTCGACCAATATTTCCTCCTCGTCCACGAAGACGTGGCATTGTTTTATGTACGTAACTTATATGTGAGTATAATACGCTCAATATTTACGTAATTGCGATACATATAATATCAAAACACAGCGTACAAAAAAATTGATTTCACGGCAACCAATAATTATTATTATAATAGCTTTAAAACCCATGGCAACCATTTATAAAGAAAAATTTCCACCGTAAATCTCTAAATCCCCATTTGAGCACATCCCCTGGTTGGACCTAGGGGGATGATTTGTATATCTAAGCCATCAAATGGCTATACCTAACCTAACCATTCAAGATGAGTTCAATCACAACACACGTACAGTAGAATTATTATACATAAAGATGTTGTTATTTTAACGAATTTATTCTTTCTGTTTTTTTTTTTTTTTTGGTGACGTTTGTGATATTTATTTATTATTAATGTTTATTTAATAATCAGTCTTGAAGTTTTTATCAATTATCGAGCTCGATACAATATCATGGTATTATAATAATATACGAACGATATCAGCCCACGGTTATGAGACTATATACCGTTGCCCATCACGTTATACCTATAACGTATCGTTTATATTATTATATAGGGTTATTGGTGGTGTAACGTTTTCGTAAAATCAAAAAAAAAATATAATTAAAAACCTAATAAGTTACGACGTTTTTGAGAGTATTATATTATACTTATATAATTAACAACAAGTCGCGACCAATAGTAAATAAAAAACAAAATATACATAAACATATTATGATGCACACAAACACGCAACAACATTAAGTTTCACATTTTTCGTGGCACATATCTCATAATTCATATTATTATATATTAATATTACATTACAATCATTAAATCGTTTATTATTATTACTATTAATTATTATTTTTTCTTGTTCTCTACCTATCGCCTATCGGTTAAAGCTCCTACGCTACTATATACTTCGATGGTATATAACAAACAGAATACACTTACCTTTATTTTATATTAAGTATACGCTACTAAATTAAAAATGTTATTTTAATTATTATCATTATTTTTTTCATATTATTACTAAATATGATTAATTATTATAATTATAAATAATTTATTAATCATACGTAGGCGTGTTATAATAATAATAATAATACCTATATAATATATTATATCGACTCGTTTTCGTATTCACTGTAAATATATATATTTTTAATCGATCATTAGTAGAAGTAACGCGTGGCGTGTCGTATCATAACGAAAACGAACTATTAAAAACGAGTGTATTACGTAATTTCAAACTAATTATGCGTGTGCAGACGTTTTAGATAACTACAATTTTTATCAATTATGATAATTAATTAAATCGACTGCTGCGAAGGTGAACGTTATAATATGGGTAGTAACAAATTACCTATAAAATATCATTTTAGGTTCCTATACAATATCCAGTTAGGGGGACGGAGTGGCCGACCCGAGTTCGATACCTCGGCCGCGGGCGGCATTTTTCTTCGGGCAAGTCACGGTGTCCGGAGAACAAGTGCCACCATCTTCCCACCCGGGGCACGATGATTTTGGCGTACAGTTTTTTATGCGATAGATGAGATCATATTTCTATGCTTGAGTCTTCCAAACTTCTTACAACCACGCGCTGCAGACTGCAGGCAACATGTATATCCATAATCGTCATCGAAAACTATATTATAAATCGTTTTGTAGTTTTGTACTCGAACGTATCAAAGATAGGAAAGTGCGCACGAGTTGATTCGCAGCTCAAGTATATCTCTAATAATTAAGAAGCACCTATGTATTGATTCCCTTTTTGTTGTGAATCGGTGTAGAATAAGGAAAAACAAGTATTTATGAGGGAAATGGTGTACCTACCAATAGTGTCCAAGTGTTGCCTCATTGCTTACCGGTTAGGTTAGGTTAGGTTAGGTTAGGTTAGGTATTGCTTTCGTCTATTGGTAGATACCAATTTTTAAAAGTTATGTGTTTAAAGCTTTTACCTTCCCCTCAATAGCTAGTATCCTAGTATTTAAAAAAAATTCAAAAAGTTTAACCTACTTTTATAAAGTCATTATAGCATATTGAATTAAAATTATATGACCAAATATTGAATAACTAAAAAAAAATAGTTTGGTAGACTTGTTAGCCATAGTGCCTCGGGTGTAACGCTAATAGGCTGAGGTATGGGAATATCAATAGGTACTATATACAATAAGTATTGTGTGCTGAAAATCAATTAATGCGTTCCCCAAATGAACCCGCGAATCAATTAATACAAAAATTAAGTCTTGCGAATAAACTCACCCACATCGATACATGGCATAATATTATAATATATAAAAATCTCGTGTCACGTGGTGTTAGGGATCGCACTCCTCCGCAACGGCTCGACCGATTTTAATAAATTTTTTTTGGATATTTGATCGGCATGAAAATAGGTTGTTAATTCACCCAGCTCCTAGGTCTAATCCGGGGAAATGCTCAAACAGGGATTTTGAGATTTACGGTGGAAATATTTGTTTATAAATGGTCGATATTGGTTATAGGAGAAATAATTAGTAGACATTATTATTTGGTTGCCATTGGGAAAGATCAGGTGCAAGGATGCATCAAATAAAATTTTCGCACATTGCCTACATGATATGCTGTTACACATTTGTCTACCGAAGGCTGAGTTAAACCCAAAAAGAGTTGAACAATCAACATTTTTTTAAAATTATTTGTTACGGACAACGAAGTGCGCGGGATCTGCAGCTAACCTAACCTAACACGTATTCGACGCATTTGTTTCGTTTTTAAATAATTGTATCATTTTCATGGAAACACAAGGAAAAAACTGCGTTTGGTGAGAAATCAGGAAATTTACAAAGTTGGTACCAATATTGACTTGGCTGGTATAATATAATTCTATTCGGTTTGACCGTCGTCCGTCGGTAACATAATGTAATATTAGGAATTTGTATTTTATATATTATCGCGGCGGGGAGGGGGGCACTTATATATAATATATAGACATTAGGTATATTATATAATATGTTTATAATATCGCATAGACGCCGAGGCCGAAAATTATTTTTCTCTGTTACACATTACAGTATACCACAGCACCATAACCGAAGTGCACGCAGTTCAAGGAATCCGGTCGAAACCCAAATATTGTTAGGTACCTATATTATGTATAATATAATATAATAACTATAAAATCACTTCGTCCTACATAGGTACCACCTATATGCGTATAGGTCACCCATATAGTATATTATATTAAAAAGAAGCATTTGCGCTTATTAGATTGCTGCCCCGGTCTTTAGATGTAAATTAACCGAAGCTAAAAAACAGAAACACGAATTATAGTTTATAATATCATTGCGTATTATTAATGTTTTTTTAAAAAAAAAAATAAATAATAATAGCCCAAAATTTCGTAACGTCAGAAAACGGATATAATTATATCTGTATGAAATTATTATTATATGATGATGTTTCGCCGTGATTTATTTTTTCCAAGTTTTTTTTTCGGCCGATTTTCTACACAAAAACGTTCGTGTAAAAATGTCGTTTTAATAACCGGATAACGCGGTTGGATATAATAATTAAGATATTATACTAATACAGATATCTAAATATCTAAGTTTTGTCGAATCAAAGGTTCAATTCAAAAGCGTACCTATATATATACAGCTGCGGTTGAAGGTCATCATCTACGGCGATATAAACGGTCGTTGCGAGGAACTATATTATGATCTCGATTAAAATCCCGTAGTCAAATTAATATATAGTCACGCCGAATGTTCAGCGTAATTCATTCACCTTCAGACCAGATCTGTAAGAATAAAAGTACTCCCGCGAGTCCTGACGCAGGTTGAATATACAGTGCATGGTATTTAAATAATAATAAAGTTCACACTGCACACGTTTTTCCAGCATAATAAAGGTTGAATTTATTGCAATCTAACGTGGAAATGGATTTGCGAAGGTGTATACAATTTAATATCGGAAAATAAATTTAATGATTGACGGCGTAAATATTTGCACACGACTATTAACCCGAAAAAAATAAATTAAGATTTTTAAATCATTTTTTCCTTGTCACGGATTCGATGTTATCTGTTTCTAATAAAATAACAAAAAAATGTGTTAATACTTTGGTGTATTGTTCGACTCGTTATCCTAGAAAAAATATCTATTCTTGATGGGTTGTTGAATATTGGGGAGGAATGCACAACCTGCAAACAGTATTTGGATTGCAGATATTTCTGCGTACGCATATATGACCATAATATATCGTCGTCACCTCATCGGAAGGACTCGACGTTGGTATTAATCATTTTTTTATAAGAAATATTTGTAATCCACCACAATATTTAAATAGCTAAAAAGTATATTTCTTAGTTTCTTACGTGAGGACGAAACTACGTCCTATATTATACGAATAAAGCTTATCGAACTTCCTAATTTTTACACATCGAGATTTCGGATGATCGATCTTTAGACTTTAATATATTTTTGAACATCTAACTGTATTAATTTAATCGTGATCCCTTTATTGTGGGAATAATATTTTTGGGCTTGATTGCTCTATAGTCTCCCCACAAAATTATTCATATATTTTTATAACAAATTTAATATTTTAGTGTCAATAACTATTGATTTCATTAAATGTAGTTTTTATATTGTTAAAGTGTAAGCACAATTATATCATTATATTTTCTTTTTGTCTTTCATATTAATTTTTACACTGTTTTTTAATGTTTTCATTATTAATTTCATTTTTAATGTTTATACTATTTTAATTACTTATGAACTATATGATATTAGTACTCCAATTTCACCAATAAGAGGTTTTCCTCAGTGGTGAGTTGGGCCATTACACTCAATAATTTTGTTTTATCAACTGATATTATGTAACTACATAAAGCCAATAAACTATTATTATTGTTATTAGTTATTTTTTAATACACATATAAAATTATAAAAATATTATCTTTGTTAAAATTTAGTCTATATAGTCTATGATAATGACAATACTATAATAATCGAAAAGTGATAACAAATTATTTCATAACGTTTTATAATTTTTTTTATATTGTTCACTGTTCAGTTGTGTTATCAAAAAAAATTCAACAAATCAACGAAATGGTGTTATATTTTAATAGGATTAAAGTTCAGTTTCAGTATATGGGTGCAAAAGTATATCTTTGCACCTTTCACATGACACTCGCAGGGGGTGTAGGTACATAAATTATCCAACCATAACTACGCCATTACAGATTCTAACGAAAACATCGACTTATGAAGCATACGCGTAAGTGCGTAACGCCTCTATAATAGAGACCTAATCTAACTAGAGAGGCACGCGTAATGGTTTTCAGATAGATTCCCAGACAGGTTCCTATATAACGTGTGTACAATATTCTGGCCGATGATGTCTTACTAACACCTCAAACACTCTGAACCAGACGTTTAAAAATAAACCGCTGCACATATGTTCAAATAAACGTAGACAACCGTGATAATAATATTATAGGTAACATGTTAAAAAATAAAGCGCGGTAGTCGACCGTTAATTTATTATTACAAGGCGTAAGTTGATTAACTCAACCGGACCTGAGTCGTGTCTATTGTACCTATATGTGTATATTATGTATTATTAGATATTACTTATTAGTACGTGGCAGACGAAACACGGCAATTATTCACATTGTCCGTTTCAGCGTTTAAGTCGCTGCACCTAAACATTAATATCCGCGATGTATGCGTGTCATCAGCGTCTATATAGCCATAAATACAATATGGTAGTGAATGCTCTAAAAACCAGTCGCGTACTATGAAATATACGTGCATTTATACATATAGATAATTGGTAAACTATAATATATGCTCTGAAAACTCCAAATTATGCAAAAATTACGCAAATTTGATTTTTTAAATAATAAACTGTGAAATAATAATAGATAATTATTTAAATAGGTAATATCATATTATTATCAAAAACCTAAAATATGCATAGATATGTTAAATACTTTTTCGATATTATGTTCAAGGTGTGTAATAATAAATGTTGTAATTTAAATTTTATAGGCAACAAATTTTGACTAATGTTTAATGTCTACACTCCATAATATGATCATTCCTCATATTATACGATGTAACAAAAAATCAAAAATCATCCGATTGCATCACATTAATTCATAGCTCCGCGGATCGTAAAAAAATTATAGTTATTGGTGCGCAATCCCACTATACAACTTAAACACGCTAGATGTCCCAAATTTTAAACGCGCTATCTTAGGAGAATAGACCACTTGTATTGCACGTACAAAATAATGTCTGTAGATATGCGCAATCGCTATGCCTACGAATCTACGATAATAATTGTGTTATGGACTATGGTTATTGAGCTATGAGTGCCTATGACATGCTATTAAGTCATCGTATGTTATCTATCTGATTTTATTATAAATATGTCTAACTATTTACGTTAATAAATAATAATAATAAAATACTTCAGTATTAGCTAATTTTATTGGCTTAGAGTAATAAGACGCATAATATAATACATGCCTGCAATACCACGAACATATTTATATCATAGAAACGTTAATTTGGGTAGTATACTAGTATATAAGGCAGGCTTTATTGGAAGGATTTATCCCATCTGCACAAATATAATTTTTGTTAGATTGACTTGTTGGGGTCTTTGCACCCTCCCCAACCCTCAAATGTATACTTTATTTTAAGCACAAAAAGATACGTCAAGAGTTTTTAGAAATTACGGAGAGTCGAAGACGATTGGCGGCGATCGCCGATAATATTATTCAATCAAATACACTGTGTAAGTGCCCTTTTATTATAAATAAACTAAATCTAAGGTATATACAGTACCTATATAAGTAACTCACTAGGCATTAAGTTGGTTTTTATATGTAATCTTGTTAATACCGCTAAGTGAATTATTAATATTTTATACATTTCTTAAGTGCACGTATTCGTTAAGTCGACTGAACATTGTATAACTTCTACCTTACAATTATAGAGTCCTAGCTACTGCACCTTACAATATAAAGCCTTATATCATAAGGTTTACTGTTTAGGATCATAGACGTCTACGATCTTGACTTCTACAAGATGTATCTACTCTCTTCGGATGACATGATAACTCTTACAATGCACATTTTAGCTAATATAATATTATAATTAATTCAGTATTAATTTCACTAATTGGAAAACATGTTTTATGAAATTTATTGATGATAATATTATAATATCAAACTATCAAATAATAATATTATGCAATATGCAATCATTGTAATGAAACATTATGAATATAATAAATAAAATATAAAAATAAGTTTAGGAAGTGAATTTCGTGTTACAGATCAATATACTGATAGGGTACCTATATACTTATTTTCTAAGCTACCTTAGTTAGTAGTAGTAGAGAATATTGAAAAGGAACAAATTATTTTTGTTTTGATTAGTTATTGTGAATGATGCTGCGCATATCCACAAATCAAGTGTCGCATTAAAATAATGGTCAGCGATATAATTCAGAAATAATTGCGTTTTCTATTTTGGCCTACTATACCTACTAATATATCTATATATATTATATACATATACAATATACCTAATACCTATACTTTAACGTTTCAAAATTAGTTTACAAAACCTCGAAGTGATACACATAATATCATTCATATCAACTTCACCTTATAGATAATAATATATACTTAATTTATGTAATATACGTGCTTTATATAGGGAGAATAGGTACCTTCCTATATTATCTATATGCTTCACCCACTCCCCGATGGCAATAACAATATGGGATAATATAGAAGAAAATATATAGTTAAATACCTATATAAGACAAATATTTAGATAATAAATGTATACAAATTGAAAATTAAAAATTAAATTTTAGTCTGTTTGTAGTCGTTATTGTTTATCAGACTGTTCTGGCTCAACAAATAAATGCGTTTTATATAAGCACAAAACAGATACTGGAACCTTGATGTTTTTGACGGTTCCGGTTCCCAGGAAAACTAAAATTTAGGTTTCGGTTTCTTATCAGTTCTTAAAAAATAAAAATTTGTTACCTGTTTTGGTTTTATACTTGTGTAAAAAAAATTTGTAAATTACAAGTATAGTTTCCAGTAAGGTTCAGGTTTTCAATTAATTTAAATAAGGGTTCCGGTATTAAAATGAATTTATATAAGGGTTTCGGTGAGGTTTTGGTTCCCAATATGCAAAGGGTTCCGGTTCCAAAACCGGTTCTTTTCTGTAAGGTTCCAATCTCTGGCACAAAATGCGCGCGTTTTAGTAGGCAGACACAGTGAAGTAGCCGAGGAGGAACCCCCTCCCCCAATGGCTATTTTTTTATAGATGAGTAGATGGCATTGCATTTGCATTTTGTTTTTATTATTTAATAATACAATAATTACATACGAACTAATAGTAGTTAACTAAAAGTATAATTACAATAATAATGAACTGATAGGTTAGGTTAGGTAATTATACTTATAACTATACTAACGTCGTTATAAATTTTCAATTATAGTGATTATACGCAGAAAAATCACCAAAAAATGCATTAGAAGCTCTTATATAATAATGTATAACCCACTCATTTTAACAAAAATATGTTTTTGTGGTGGATATAGGTACATGTTTTTTGGTTTTCTGACCGATTTTTCGTAGTTTTCGTTGTCACGATTAGGTACTTGTGAACAAAAACATATTTATGATTCATAGTCCTTGTAGAGGAAAAATATAATGAAAAAAAGGGAGGGGGGGGGTAGCTGGAAAGTATTCCGAAGTTAATGAAATTTTTACAGGTTGTCTAGGGATACTCTATGATGTCTATCCTAAGTTTTCGACCTTGAGGACCCACTCTTGACTAAGAGCTTTTTGTTGTGATTTGCTGTTAATTTCATATTTTTGTGTCTGGTCATCAATACCTACTGTGTATTCCTGCTAACCTTTAGACTTGAATTTCAATAAACGTAGATTAAGTAGTTTAATAACAAAGTTTAGTAATCAAGAATTAAAGTGAATCAAATACACATATGACCATACACGTCTATGCTATTAACTGCAATCCAACTGTTACTTGGAGAAGGCAAGTAAATAATTATACACCAAATAATATTATATTGGTTACCGCGATGGCAAAAGTCTTCTCTAACGGACAAGTGTATGATATAGCAATCGCGTCAAATAGAGTCCTAGCGGTTCGATCTGCAATGATGCTTATACATTTTAATTACAATAGTATTTTATTAGTAGGTATACCATTTACAAGTCTTGGGCATGATCTACGCAGTTTTAGATTGCGTTTATAAAAACCATTTTTATCATCATTTACCTATTAATTATTTTAGTATTAAAAAACGTTCAACTGAAGTAAACTTGTCTATGCCGACGGGAGTTTAAAAATGGTAATTTATCGATTTGTATGTTTATTTCTTACGTGCGCATTTTACAATAAATTACGTTTCAATTTAGAAATGTAGCTAGTATACCTCCCAGGTGTATGTAGTGTGGTTACTGTAAGGTCAAATTACACTCGGGGTTCGGGACTGAAAACGGTTAGTGTGGTTTAGAATGTTAATGTTCAAATATTGCACTCAATCTGATCATTACATAAAACCATTGATTATAAATACTATAGATCGCTCACATTATTAGTTATAACTGTCTTATAAGATAGGCCACCTAGACAGTTTCTGGCATTTAACACCAGGGTCGCTATAGTAAATTAGCGGATCATATTTTGTACCGCAGTGAGCGATCTATAGTATTTATAATCAATGATAAAACCCATTTACTACCTAACGAATATCATTAAATGGATGGAAGAATGACTTGTATTGTTAGGTAATATATAAATGTTATTGCTTTCATTGTTCTAATTACATATAGTTACAACTGGCTACAATTTAAATATGATATTATTTTGAAAATGAATAAACAATAATATATAAATGAGTATTTTTTTCAAAATAAATAAGTAGGAGCAATTTAAATATAACATAGTTACAACTTAAAATACATTCATCGCTTCGCTCAGAATCTAAAAAAAGGACTACAGCTATAAATGTTAAAATGTATATTATGTATTTAACACAATATATTATAATATTATTATTTTAAAATAAAAGCTTTTAGCTTAATAGTGATAAAAATTGGTAAAAAAATGATATCAAAGACTTGATTTTACAATGATGTTTGTGTTTTTATATAGTTTTTTTTGTGTCTGTGTACATTACACGACGATTAGTAGCGAAATAATGCTTTAATTTTAAACCTCATTATCTTTTCTGTTGGGAAAGTGAATCTAGTTACTGTATTGGATAGGTCCAAATAAAAATTCTCGGTAATTTTCAAAAGCATCGGAAAAATATAGGTACCAACATTTTTTTTTTAAACGGACATTTTTACGCAAAACTAATTTTATTTTTTTACACATATATGTGTTATTATTATATTTAGTTAAATACCTGATATTATTAATACATAATATTATACAACTATAATTCAATTGATTTTTAAATTGTGGTGATTACAACCTTAAATATAAGTAAATTTAATTTTATTGATTAGAAAATAAAATCTGTTTGGTCAATACACTGCAAACACGTTTATTATTTCGTAAATCATTGGTGGAATTTGTTTTATGATGAAATCTTAATTTTAAGTATTTAGCAATTACAATTTTGATCAAACATATTACATGATTTCCTTGAGCATCCTCATCAAACATGACGTGCTCATGCAAACATTTAAAAACCGATTTATTCATATTTCGTAAACATTTGATCACTAATATTTCAATTATGTTTTTCTTTTTTAAATTATCTGTTTCTTCAATCATTCTGAATTCTTTTTCAGCTAGTTTACACAAATAGATAACATCAGATGAAGCATTTATGAGTCCACTTTGTGGGTCCTCTCTGTGGGTCTGAAGAATATTGTTTCAGAGTTACAAGTCGAGATGTATGATCACTTGAAGTAGCGCAAATACAAATATTACATTTAACAACTTTTTTTACCTGTCTAACTACAAATCCAGATATATAACTAACAACATCTACAGCATAAAGCGAAAGTGTTTCAAACTCTGGAAGCTTATAATATGCATGATCATTTAAGTTAATCTGATTTTCAAAAATATTATTTTCGTCTTGTAGATTAGCATCTACAGATTCAATTCCTGATGGTATAATTTGAACCTTGCATCTACTGCTCACAGTTAAAATTGAAATTGGCAATTGATCTAAGCAATTCGCGTTTTGAGATCCAGTCTCTTCCCAATGAATTAAAAGTCGTTTATAAGCACTTTCAAATTGGCGAGCTGTCGGATTATTATTATGACCACACGACTATGAACAGCACTGAAAAAGGTTAGGTTAGGTTAGGCATTTTGTAGGAAGGAAAATAATGTCAATAAGGGGGGGAGTCTTAAGCTATATTATATTGACTGAACTGCAGTGAATATTTTCTTCTGAAAAACCGTTCATCACGATGTCACGTGAAACTATAATATTATGTTCTAGCAAAACGCATTAACGTATACCATCATACCGCCGACAGACACGTTTTCAGCACGGTTGTTGAAGATGACACAGACGAATAAAATAATAGACGCTTATTAAATTCGTATTTTTAATACTTGGACACACGTCATATTACGTGTGCGTATATGGGCTTTCTACAGCTCGGAAAAGTATAAATCCAATTCACTGCCGGAATCTATCTTCTTAAACACACACACGTACCTACCTATATATTACATATTATTATTATTATTATTATAGTAAACGTACACGCATCGTTATATAACATAATTCGGCTCGTATTTATTTATGCGATGTATATGCGACTGTCTGCATATTATACGACTCGCAACTTTTATTGAACGTCTCTTCGGGCTCTGAAATCTCACGCCATTCGCCTCTATATGATATATGATAATAATATTATAATGTAATATATGACTATGTAGCGACTATACAGCAGCGTTGTATAGGTATATAATATGGCAGTGTAAAATATTATGCTGAACAATAATATGTTTGACGGACGACCGCGACGGTGCGATTTCTGGTCGGACAACAGAGCGGTGAGCGGATATCAGCACGCATAATATTATTATATTTTATTGTTATCTTGTAGATAATACGATTATAGTAATAATAATAATAATTATTACTATTATTATTATTATTATTATTATTATTGCACACACACGATCAGAATGATAACGCGCGTAACCTCCTCCCCGCGGGCGACTGACGCGGTTTATATTATATCACGTGATCACGTCCCCGACTTGGTTGTCGTGAGTATATTAATATACCTATATGGCTATATGACATGACGTGCACGCGCGATATTACCAGACGACATTACGTACCTTTATAGGTATACAGATAGGTATAATAGTCGTATAGATAGATAGATGCGAATATATGTGTGTGCGTGTGTGTGTTGGCTGTTGTTATTATTATTTCGGCTTGATTATAATATTATATACACATTTATACACGCGGCACCATTGTATGCAAATAATATAATATAATAAACGAAAATTTCAAACGATACCGAATCCGACGGTTTTTGTTTCGTGGTGTACAGGGTGATCTTTATTTTAACGCACTCAAAAAACGTCTTCTCGCAGAAAATTATTGTTTTTTTAATACATTTTGAAAATGTTGACTTACAACGGTATAATAATTTATAACTATTCGCATCGATAGTATGTATAAATATATCATTATATAGTTAATTAATCATATTATTAACACATTTATAAGCGCTTAGACATAATTTAGAATTTAGATGAGTCGACGGTGGTACATAAGTGATACCTAGGCATTATAGCTATAAGTAGTTATCATTACAAATTATAGAACATAACTTATAAGTTATAACTAAACACTAAATATTTACAAAATATAGTAATATACTTACTCTTTATTAATGAAATGCAGTATCAAAATCAAAAATGTTCAAAAAAATATCACTTTGGAACATCCAGTAATAAAAATATATGATTCTGTTAAAATAAATAATTTAAGACACCAATACAAACTACAGCATTTACAATGCTTACGGAGTAAAATAATTAAACTAAGTTTCTATGAACTAATAATACTAAATAGTAAATTGTAAATGGAATATTATTTAAATGGTTAGCACCTAAACATATTGAATAGATGATTCAATTTATACTTCTACATTTTCTTTTAAAACAATAACATGACTTATCATACTATAACGTTTAAAATAAAATCACCCTGTATATCATTTAAAAAAGTTACTGTGTACTGCAGGTACCTACGTCTTTCCGCCGCCGCTGGTCGTAGACGAACAATATTTCTATACGTACATTATTATGTGTGTATAAGCTTAAGTATATATATATTTATATATATAATGTAAATATGTTAAGGTATATGTTAAGGTACGCGTATACAAGAGATCAATTGTGTTACAGATTTGTTTTTCTATTATTATTATTATTATTATGATCTTCGTTAAAATATACGCGCGTTGTTGTTCGCCGCCGCCAATACAACGTTAAACAAAACAAAAAACTGATCGTAATCGCATTTCACGATTAGCATCATCTGTCTGTGTGTATATACAATAATAATAGTAATAACAATTTATAATATTATAATAGTAGCCAGTAGGTCATTGTACGTCATGATA
This sequence comes from Metopolophium dirhodum, assembly GCF_019925205.1. NCBI lineage: Eukaryota > Metazoa > Arthropoda > Insecta > Hemiptera > Aphididae > Metopolophium > Metopolophium dirhodum. Next base: position 14,871,129 of record NC_083565.1, read on the forward strand.
CAACACCACAACAACAACAACAACAAAAAGCACGATAATTGCGTCACATTTTCGCGGATGTGTATATTAATATATTATTATATTTTCAATGGAACCAACTCGTACCTACACACACCGGGCATTGATTATAATACGAAACAAAGACGGCGACGATATTATAATATTTGAATATTGCTGCAGTGTGTGTTATAAATCATTATTATAATAGATACCTATTTTATATTAACTGGCTTATCGACGATGCTGCAGGCATATATATTTGGCCGTACAACTTAAATTACACTAAATTAGAAATCAAAAGTTGGTTTTATTATTTTTATTCGACTTTGCACTATATACTATAATATTTACGTACACGAATGGTAAACGTATATAATATTATTATTCAATATTGTGGTACATCTGAATATTGTATTGGATATTGATCGTGTTTTTCAGTATTTTTATAGACATGATACATTTATTTTATATTTTTATGTGTCCGTTTTCAAACGTTTTCCGTCCAAATATCTACAAAGACATGAACGCACAACTTGACGAGAGCAAAATGTTTCATTTTTATGATATTTGATGTTCTATTAAATGCTTACTATTCGTTCGATGTTCGATATTTGTATTCGTAAAAACATTATGAAAATGTTCTGTTTGATATAAAAAAAAAAACCACTTAGATAAAAAATATAGTAGAAGATTAGACTTTTTTAAAAGACATGTTAGGTACTATATACTAGATACTATATTGTACACTTTTTTAAGAAATTACAATAATTGTCTATGAAAATGGATACAATAATACACTGCATATACAATCTATGCAGTAGCGTTGCTGGTGAGTGACGGGTGGATGCCCCCCTTGGAATTTTTTATTGGTGATGCTTTAATCACGGTTATCGTCTATGTAAATAATACAATAATATAGTATTTAAAAAGCCCCCTCCCCCAACTTGATTGAGCTCCAACTACGCTACTGGATCTATGTTCAAGTATACACAGTATACACGTTACACATAACATACAATTATTAGGATCACTACCTTTTGTTCTACAAAACCTTTGTTCCACGATATATTTGTTCCAAATTAACTAAGTTCCAAATTTTACCTTTTCTTCCACAAAATAATTGTTCCGAAGGACTTTTGTTCCGCAAAACATTTGTTCCTATGGACTTTTTTTCCATAAACCATTTATACCAATACACTTTGTCCCACGAATATTTGTTCCAAAAAACGTTTGTTCCAAACGTGGAACAAGTGTTCTGTGGAATATATATTCATGGAACAAAAGTCCATCGGAACAAAAGTAGATGGAAACAGATATTTTATGGAACAAAAGTCTGTTGGAATAACTTTTTTGTGGAACATAGTTTATTTGGAACAAACTACGTCTTGCTCAATGCCCAACCACCTCATATCATAATATAATTATATAAAAATCTGGTATCACACTATCACAATACATACCACAATATTGTATTCATGTCCCATAAGTCATAAGTCATAATATCTATTTTCTATTTTCTAACATTTTTTTAAAATATAATGTCTGACATAATATATTAATATATTTGGACTTAGTAGTATAATATACAAAATTATTTAAAACTGTAAATACAAAATTATAATTTTCCTAGTGTCAACTGCACAACTCAAATACTTAATGTATCAATGGGCTGACATATACATATTGTACGCTTAGGGGGGTGGGACACCTAACCTAACCTAACCTAACCACCTTTGGGACGGCCCTGACTTACACAGACATACAGTATACACAATGATAATTTCAAAATATTTAGGCTAATCATTTTTAGCGTGGTTATAATAAGCGTCGTCACTTTAAATTAATAAGTAATAGATAGGTACCGTTAAAATAATATCGTACATTCGTACTTACTTAACTTGATTTTACATATTATCAATAGTAGTATGTAAGTACATTACATTTGTATATTCACAGTTTGTAGTTTTTTTCTCCGCCGTAATTACACCATGCCCAAGGGGGACGTTCGCCTCTGAGTACATCGATTTTACCGTATTACACACCACGGGGAGATTACACTGTCGTTGTCCACCTATTTCCGCCTCGCACACAAATATTTACCGCATACACATTATTTTTTTTTTTTTTTTACCCTTTGAAACTCGATTCATCAAACCTTACTGGTTTACTATAAAACTGAAATAATTATTCCAAGTAAATAACACAAATTATTTCAGTTCTATAGTAAGGTTTGGTGAATCGAGTTTACATAGGATGAAAAAAAAAATCAAAAAAAAAAAATTATGTATTGATGTGTATATGGTAAATATTACTGTGTGAGGTGACAATAGGCGGACGACGACTGTGTAAACTCCCCGTGATGTGTACTACGGTCAAATCTATGTAGGTACCTACTCAGTGGCGAACATTCCCGCTTGGACATGTCGACATGGTGTAAAATTACCGCGGTCCGTCGTCCGTGGTGAAAAAAACGAACGAACTATGAGCAATGTTGTAAAAAATACTTTTTAAAAGTATTTAAGTAATTACTTAAATACTCTTAATATAAAGTAAATACCACCCAAATACTATAAATAGTTAAGTATTTGAGAATTACTCAAATACTTTTCAGAAGTATTTGAAATAATCTTCAAATACAAAAAAAAAAATTTTTTTTACTTTTTAGTGCTGAAATAATTTGTAATAATCAAAAATTTGTTAATTGCATTTTAAATACATGATTTTTTCAATAATCGAAATTCTGATCAGTCATGTTAGTTGCGTCACAACAATGAACTTTTCTCTACAAATCTATGTATTAATTCAAAACTATAATAATGTGTATTTGGATATCTCATACCGCCGTCAACGATAAACGATAATGATAATTATTGATAAAAATTGTCTTGGTAAATTGGTAGTAGTACCTACTAATAATTACCTAGTAATAATATTTTCGTATAGTTAAATAATTATAAAGTATAATAGCCGATAAGCAGAAGATTTTTACATATTATATATTTTGTTATTAACTTAAGGGGCCTCGCTACTATTATTATTTAAGGGGCAACATTTAGGCAATTTCTAATCTAGTCATTGCCGACCGGGATCTATGTGTTAGTTGTAAATGATTTATGATTATTAGTGTTAGTGAAATTACATGCGGGTATCCTCACTCGTACGCGCATGGAATGTCAATCACTCGATAATCATATCAATCTCACTCAGGGCTTGAAATCGATTTCAAAATCGATTTTAAATATCGATAAAAATCGTTAAAATTTTTTTAAAAAATCAAAAGTAATATCGAAATCATTAATGCTGGTTAATGATTTCCAAAATTTATATTAAAATTGAAAAAAGTTGAAATCGATAATTTATATCAATATCGAAATCATATCATAATAATATCGATTTTAAAGAAATTACAAAAAACATTTAATTTAAAATTAAAAAGTATACAGGCATACAGCCATCAGGTCTATTTCTATTTTATATTGTTAATAGGCACACGCATTGATATATTGGGTTATAAGTTATAGCATTGACTATTATATACTTACATAATGACCATATTGCGTATTATGCACAATAGTAATAACTAATTACTAGTAATAATTAATAACTTGTGTCTAATATTTTGTTTTCTTGAAAGTTAAAATAGAATCTTTACAATATAGTGTACCTACATATTATAGGATAAAAGGAATCAGCGTTCGACAGGCGATAGTTGTTGTTATTGCAAGTTTTATTTCCATACACACATTTAACTTATTATTAAGTAAAATGCTTGGAAAAATAATTTTTCCATTATCGTACATTATTTATTCCGTATATAGATAATTTGTATTATGGAGGTAAGATAATAATATCTTAGTGCGTGGCGCGTATGTTGTTAAGTTTAAACCAATAACCTAAAATACTAAAATAGTTTTAATAATTTACGCGTCGTCAATCTCAATCATTACATTTTGTCGATTTGACTGTTCAGTTTGCTGAAGCTTGCCGTGTATGCCGCTCATGCCCGGTTATTAGTTATCACGTTGTAAAATTGTCATATTATATAATTTTAAATGGGTAGACCTCAAACTAATCCCGTGAAAAAATTATTTTTTTCCTACAATATTGACAAAAATGAGTCCGTATGTAAGATTGAAGGGTGTCGTAGACCTGTAATTAAAGGTAGTGTTAGTCATAATTTGGAAACGCACATACGAACAACTCATCCTGATGAAGCTATCATGTTGGATAAAGCTAAGGAAGATATTAAAAAACAGAAGTTCGTAAATAGTGGTGCAAAGCGTCCAAATGATGAAGATAATTCATGCTCAAATAAAGTAAGTATTTATAGTATTAACATTTTTTATTTTAAATTTTTTACATAATTGTATGTACCTAAATCTTTTGAAACAGAAACATGGACCTTGAGATAAACATATTTCAGTTGAAAAAAAAAATTAAACATTAATTTGAATAAAAGTTCTTTGTTGGAGGCATGTACTGAAATGGTAACTATAAATGGTAGACCTTTGACCATTTTCAATGATTCAGGGTTTTCTAAAATTCTGCGTCCTTTAACAGAAGCAATTGGCGGAGGTAAATATATTATTTTAAATTATATTTAAATATCTAACTATAACATTGGCTGTACACTGATACACGGAGCGCATTAGATTTGATTTTTTGCTTACATTATATAATAATATATTATATTATGTACCAAAGTATGCAAACATAAAATGCATAGTGCTGTGTATCAGTGTACACTGTACAGGGTTAGGTTAGGTTAGGTTAGGTTAGGTTCAGTCGGTCGGCAGAGTCCTACCCCCACCTCCACGCGGTGCCGACTGGAAACGGAATTCCGGTTCCGGCCAACGGGGGAGGCACAGAAGGCAAACTGTATAAAACCGAACACCGGCGGGTCAACAACAGCGACCAGAGGGCCAACATCGCCCTCCAAACACCGACAACAGACCGAAGGCTCGAGGCGAAGACTACCGGGAAGGTTAGACGGGGACCCAGGGGCTAGTAAACCAGCGGCCCAGTATCATCATCCGAAACTGCCCCACAGCGGCAGGCGTGCCCCGGGGCATTAGTAGGACGCCCACAGCACGGCTTGGTCACCGTCCGGGTGATCGCGATTGATGAGAAAGGCCGCTAGTCCGAACGCCTCAAGAAACCGCAGACCGGTCAGTCGACGCACCGAGCAGTACAAACGAACGAACGAACGGAGGAAACAGAAGGAAAACTGTATAAAACCGAACACCGGCGAGTCAACACCAGCGACCAGAGAGGGCCAACATCGCCCTCCAACCATCGACAACGGACCGAAGGCTCGATGCGAAGGAAACCGGGAAGCGGGGATCAAACGGTCAGATCGCCCAGCGCCTCAGTACCATCATCCGAAACTGCCCCACAGTGGCAGGGGCATTAGTAGGACACCCACAGCACGGTTTGGTCACCGTCCGGGTGATCGCGATTGATGTGGAAGGGCGCTCGGGCTGAACGCCTCAAGTCTCCGCCGACCGAGGACCCAACGCATCGAGCAACGCAAGACGAACGGAGGAAACAGAAGGAAAACTAGGAAACCAACAACGGCGACACGCGAACTCCAGTACAAAGGAAGGAGAACGGCGACGCACGAGACCCGAGGCCGACTGGCTAACAAGCCGGGCCGGGAAGACAACGAACGAGACTTCAAGACTGGCGGGCAGCAAAGCCGGGTCGAGAAGTCTACCAAAGCAATCAGCGGGCCTTAAGCCAACAACGTTACTTACAAATAAAATGTAAAATTATTTTCAATGTGCGCCCATTAAGGGACAAAACAAAACAAAAGGTGTGAATATGAAATTTATAAAATGTTACATTTACTTAATTTCAATAAACGATGGCGGCGTCGCGGAAGTAATGCGAAAGCAATTCCCGCGGCGCCGTCGGTTATAAACTGAAAAAAAAAAAAAAAAAAAAAAGGTTAGGTTCAGTCAAACCACAGGCAGAAGGAGCAAACCACAGGCAGAAGGATCTCTGCGTTTTGGTCACCCTTGATGTGAAAAACGCATTTAACTCACTCCGGTGGCCCGTCATTGATGAAGCTCTCAGGAAAAAGGACACGCCCGAGTACCTCGTCCTCATGATTCGCTCCTGGCTATCGGACAGAGTGCTCCTCGTCGGGGACCAGAGGGCTCCCAGGGCCGTCACTTGCGGCGTGCCCCAGGGCTCTGTCTTGGGTCCTACTCTATGGAACGTCGTATACGACGACCTACTCAACATGGAGGTTCCTCCCGGCGTCCGCCTTGTCGGCTTCGCTGACGACCTAGCCGTTGTCGGAGTGGCCAGAACGGGCGAGATGTTGGAGAACCTGCTCAATCCAGTCCTCGAGAGGATAGATGGGTGGATGACCGTGCACGGGCTGCAACTCGCGCACCACATAACTGAATCAGTCATGCTGACAAACAAGAGGATCTACAACACCCCTCGTCTCACCATCGGCGGGTTCCAAATTGCTCTCAGCAAGCACCTGCGCTACCTAGGAGTCATCCTGGACACGCGCCTTTCACTTGGGAAACATGTGGAGACGGTGGCCAAGAAGGCGACTTCCTCAGCGACAGCCCTGGCAAGGCTCATGCCAAACATCAGTGGACCATGCCAGTGGAAAAGGAGGCTGCTAATGTCGGTAGTTGAGAGCCAGCTATTATACGCCGCCCCGGTGTGGACCTATTCTGTGAACGGCACGGCCAAGTTCAGGGCCAACCTGAGGAGGCCACAGAGGAAAGCCGCCTTGAGGGTCATCAGAGGTTACAGGACGGTTTCTGACGAGGCCGCCTTCCTCCTGGCCGGAATGCCTCCCGAGGACCTCATCGCTGCTGAAAGAGGTTAGGTTAGGTTAGGTTAGGTTAGGTTAGGTTAGTCCGGCTCCGACCGCCATACCGATAACACGCACCCGCGTACCGCTCCCGAGCAGTTTTTTGTTTTCGACGAAAAAACTTAACCGATCTGAGTGAATCCAGTGTCTATCGCTCCGTCTCGACTCCGCCGTCACTCCAAGACATCGCGCGTCGAATTCGGCCAAAGTGCGACCGAGAAACAGCAAAAAGAGTGCGCCGAATCCGCCGCCGCCTAAAATAAAGTTCGTTCGCAAAGTGCTTCTGAACTGTTCGTTCGCAGTGTCTATCGCTTCAGCTGCACCGCACTAAGCGAAAAAGTCTTCGCGCGTGAACGTAGGTGCAAAAGCCAGTGCGTAACGGCGAGTTAAGTGCGCCGCGGCCAACACAAAAGGAAGGGGTCAAGCTCACCAACTCAAGCGAGCAAATCAAAGAAGAAGCCGGTCAACACCCCCAACGTTCCGACCAACATCGACCCAGAAAGTCTCCTCGGCGCCACCGCTGACGCCACAAAGTACGCGTGTGAACTGGTTGAAGGACTCGCCGAAGAATACCATCACGAAGATGAAATCGGGCCATGCCTGAACAAAGTTGCCAAAGCCCTTGACCTGGTATGCAGGGCACTGCTCCAGCTGTCTAAAGAACGGCACGCCGCATCACAAAACGGCAACCGAAAAAAAGTGGATGCCGAGACCAACACTGAAATCGCACTACCAACTCCGCAACCGCCCCCAACTCCACATGTCCCCGGAAAAAAGCAGATGACGAAATCGGCCAAACAAAGACAACGAAACAATAACGCCAAAATCAAAAACAAAAACGACGAAAGGACCCCGACTCACGCCACCCCGGCCGAGAAGCCGACGACCTCAGGAGAGGCAAAAACAATCTACCCGGAACAAGTCGAAGAACCGTTCACTGTAGTGGACAGGACCGCAAAAACGAAAATTCCCCCCAGGACCCAAACGGCCAGGAAAACGGTGCAGAGATCTGCGGCCGTCCTGGTCAAGGTCCCTGAAGGCCGGACTTACGCGGACACTCTTCGCGCGGTGAGACTAACGGACATCGACTTTGAGGGCATGGGAACCCACGTGACGTCGATGAGGAAGACCCGAAACGGGGATCTGCTGGTTGAACTGACCAAGGGGGCCAAGGCCACCGCAGCTACTGCTATCATCCGTGACAAGCTGGCGGAAAACATGTCCGGATCCGTGGTCACCAGACTACGCCACACAGCCGAAGTCGAGATCACGGACCTCGACGAAGTGGCAACAAAAGAAGAGGTCCTTGCAGCCATCCAGAAGGCCATACTCGGCGACGATCTTCCCTCCGGCGAGGAGATTAAGATAACCGGTCTGTGGGCCACTCGGGACAGCCGACAAATGGCCACCGCAACAGTGCCCATCGCCATCAGCCGCAGCCTGACGTCCATCCGCGTCGGCTGGACGCAGTGCCGGGTCCGTCCGCGCAGGCCGGAGCCTGCGAAATGCTACCGGTGCCACGGCTATGGCCACGGCACGAGGCAGTGCACTGGGCCTGACCTCTCCCACGCGTGTAGGAGATGCGGCCTCACCGGGCACACCCAGGCCACCTGCGAAGAGGCCGACCACTGCGTCGCTTGCGACCGCCTCAAGGTCCCGCGCGTACCCCACAAGCCCGGCTCCGGGGCTTGCGCTGCACGTCGGAAAGCCATCTCTGAGATGAACGCCTCCTCCAACCGAAGATGATCTCGTTCCTCCAAATAAATCTCCACCGGAGCTCAACAGCGCAAAGCTTGCTACAACAGACCGCCGCCGCAACTGGCGCCCAAGTACTCCTCGTCTCCGAGCAAAACTGGAGCGCGGCTCGAGACGACAGGTGGGCGGTCAGCGACGATCGCTCATGCGCGGTTGTACTAACAGCGACGGCAGACTTTGCACCCGAGTCTTCCGGGTCGGGGCGCGGGTTCGCCTGGATCCAGACACGTGGGCTTAGGATGTACAGCTGTTACATCTCCCGCAATGACACCGAAGCAAACTTTCAATCCTTCCTCCTGGACATCCAACACTCCATCCGCTCAGCCGACCCACAGCTCGCCATAGTGATAGGAGGCGACTTCAACTCCTGGTCCCAAGAGTGGGGGTCACCTCGGAACAACGAAAGAGGTGACCGATTGTCAGATCTGGCAGCCAGTCTGGATCTCCTCGTGGCCAACGCAGGGACCACACCCACGTACTGTAGGACAAACGCCGAGTCAGTCATCGACGTCACTTTCCACCGCCTCACCGCACCGGGGGCCATTCGCGATTGGAGGGTGCTCGAAGACGTGTATTCCGCCAGCGACCACCGCTACGTCGCGTTCACCCTAGACAGAGCAACTGAAGGCGAAGATATCGGTGGCCCCGTCTCCAGAGGCTGGTCCTACCGCCAACTAAACCCCGACGCCTTGGCCGCATACCTCGCCAGTACTGCAGAACTCATCGTACGCGGCGAAACCACTGCAACAGAAGCAGCCAACTCACTCATCGAGTACCTAGAGGGCGCCTGCGACTCCTGCATGCCCCCAAGAACGCCGCACAGAACGGGCAGAAAAGAAGTTCACTGGTGGTCGACCGACTTGACCACCCTCCGCAACACGACCATCAAACTGCGCAGAGCACATCTTCGGTCCTCGCGCAGGCGCGACCCCCAAGGCACAGTAGACGCTCACCGCGAGGCGTACACCACGAAACGGAAGGAGCTCCGCAACGCCATCCGGGACGCCCAGTCCAAAAGCTGGGCAGAGCTTTGTAGAGCGTAGACGACGACCCCTGGGGACTTCCCTACAAGGTGGTCACCAAGAAGATAGGCCGAAGCCGTCCAGGGGTCGAAGCACGCGGCAGGGAAGCGGCCATAGCCGATCACCTGTTTCCGGATCCCCCACCAACAGTCTGGGCCCACGAGCCCCTCCTAACCGACGACCAACAACAAGGCCACGATTTCACCATGGTCGAAATCCTCACGGCCTGTAGAAGACTACCAGCGGGTAAGGCTACCGGGCCCGATGGCATACCCAATGAGGTCCTACTTCACGTAGCGCGACTCCGTCCTCGGGTTCTACAAAAAACGTTCAACGCGTGCCTGGCTCGCAGGGAGTTTCCTGCACGTTGGAAGACGGCCAGACTGGTGCTCCTCCACAAAGGATCCGGCAAGCCAATAGACGAACCATCGAGTTTCAGGCCGCTATGTATGCTCGACTCGGCAGGCAAGCTGCTAGAGCGCCTGGTGCTCGGCAGACTCAACCAACATCTCAATGATTCGGGTCAGCGATCGGAAAACCAGTACGGCTTCCGCAACGGTAGGTCGACCGTTGACGCAATCGAGCGAGTGCTCCAAGCCGCCCACGGCGCGGCCACCGGCGCTGTACAGCGTCGGGACATATGCGTGGCCGTCTCGCTAGATGTGAAAAATGCGTTTAACACCGCGCCTTGGAGGAGAATCGACGCCGCCTTACGAGCAAGTCAGACCCCATCATATCTGATCAACATCATACGATCGTACTTGGACGATAGAAAACTCCTGGTCGGCCAGTCGCTGCTCAGCAGGAACGTCACGTGCGGGGTCCCGCAGGGCTCGGTCCTCGGACCAGCCCTATGGAACGCGTTTTACGACAGACTACTGGAGACGGAGATGCCGTCGGGCGTCCAGCTAGTGGCTTTCACCGACGACTTGTGTGTCCTAGGAATCGCCCGCAAAGGAGAAGCAGCAGCAACTTTGCTGAATCCAGTGCTGGAAAAGGTCTCAGACTGGATGACAAGCAACGGACTCAAGCTAGCCCCTGCGAAAACTGAGGCCGTTGTCCTAACGAGGAAAAACGTCTACGACGAGCCTGAGCTGTTCGTAGAAGGTCACGCGATCCCGATCAAACCGTCCATGCGGTACCTCGGCGTGGAGCTCGACACGCGGCTGTCCTTCACAAAACACGTGCAACAGGCTTCCCTCAAGGCTTCCCAATCGGCGCTGGCCATAGGCAGACTCATGCCCAACATCGGCGGTCCGTCCCAAAGTAAGAGAGCGTTACTCGGGTCAGTGGCAAATAGCAAGATGCTATACGCCTCCCCCGTCTGGGCCGCCCGAGGGACGAAAACCGCCAAAAATCGACTGGCAATGGCAAGGGCCCAGAGGACAGTTGCACTCCGCACTATACGTGCTTACTGCACCGTCTCTGCAGAAACCTCGTCCATCCTCGCTTCAATGCTACCAGCAGATCTGCTAGCAACCGAGAGGGCCAGGATCAGAACACGACTGGACGATCAGGTGGACGAAACGCCCACCAACACGCTGAAGAATCAGGAAAGAGCAATCAGCATTGCAGCCTGGCAAGCTCGGTGGGACCGGTCAAACAACGCAAGGTGGACGCGCAGGCTCATCCCTAACGTCAGCCGTTGGCTAGCCAAGCCTCCGCTGAATCTCACGTACCGGCTGACTCAGGCGCTTTCCGGCCACGGATGCTTCAAGAGCAGCCTGTACAGGTTCAAACGTTCAGAGGACAGCTACTGCGTCTACTGCATGGACCCCGACGACACTGCCGAACACACTCTGTTCGTCTGCCCTAGGTGGGAAGACGATCGAACACGCTTGTCCGAAATTATCAGACGACCTCCGACCGCGGCGGACGTCGAAGAGATCCTCTGTGGACCATCGACGGACGCAATGCCAGACGATCCAGCCACAAGGCTCCGACTGATGGAGCAAGCCAAAACCAACAGACAAGAACTCATCACAATGATCGAATCCATCATGGCCACCAAGGAACAGGATGAGAGAGAAGATCAAGCCGACGACCTGGCTCGACTTAACAGGTTGAGAGCACTCGACTAGGGGGCCATCTCAACCCGCTCTCGGGAAACTCGATGAAGAACGGTCAACGATCACCCCACATTTCTTAATCGAAACGTCGGAGGTGTCACCGACCACGTTCTTCATCCCCCCACCTGTGACACCATGGGAGGGACGACGATCACGGCATCGCGGCTCAACCACTTCGGCAAGTAGGCCGCAACACGGCGCACACACACTGGACTGGTTACGGATAGCACGAGATCGCAAGGGCGGCGGACTCCGGTCGGCCTGCCAACACGGACAAGAACGAGATCGCAAGGGCGGCGGACTCCGGTCGGCCCGCCAACATGAAGCACCGGATAATGACTTGTATTTATAATATGAAATGTAATGTATTAAGGGGGCGGTTAGGTTAGGTTAGGTTAGGTTAGGTTAGGTTAGGTTAGGTTAGGTTAGGTTAGGTTCCCAGATGCTACCGTACCGTCTCTGCGGACGCCTCCTCGCTGCTTTCGTCGATGATCCCAGCCGACCTGCTGGCAAACGAGAGGGGAAGAATTCGTCTTCGGCTCAACGACCAAGATGACGCCACCGCCACTCCTACCATTAGGAAACAGGAGAGGGAAATCTCCCTACGCGCGTGGCAATCGCGATGGGATCGCGCTACTACCAGCGGACGATGGACTCACCGCCTGCTCCCGGATGTGACGCGCTGGTTGAACAAACCACCGCTAAACTTGACGTACCATCTTTCCCAGGCGCTAACCGGTCACGGTTGCTTCAAAAGCTACCTCCACAAGAGGGACCGGGCGGAGGACAGCTACTGCGTCTACTGCGTGGATCCCGACGACACAGCCGAGCATACGCTGTTCGCTTGTCCGAGATGGGAGGACGACCGCTCGCGCATGGTAGAAATCCTGCGAAGATCACCGGCGCCCGAAGACGTCGAGGAAATTCTCTGCGGCCCTCGACCCGACGCATTACCAGATGACGCATCAGCCAGGTCCAGGCTACTCGCGCAGGCACACATAAATCGGCTCGAGCTCATCGCCATGATCGAGTCAATCCTGGGGACCAAAGAGGAGGACGAACGAGAAGATCAGCGAAACGGCTGACTTACACTGGGGACTCAAGATGAACAACTGGACAGACCCTCACACTATTCGCTACTGCGAGTCGTCGGAGGTGTCACCGACCACGTTGTTCATCCCCCCACATGTGACACCACGGGCGGGACGGCGATCACGGCATCGCTGGACAACTGGAGAACGAGACTGCAAGGGCGGCGGACTCCGGTCGGCCCGACAAGAGGAGATCAGCACGAGACAGCAAGGGCGGCGGACTCCGGTCGGCCCGTCAAAAGGACGAACGAACCAGCACGAGTATCCAGAGCGGCGGACTCGGGTCGGCTCAGGAAAATAACAGACACCCACACACAACCTGTAATAATTGTAAACATAAATTTGTTGTCATGTATAAAGAGGGGGGTAAGTCGGGGTATTGTCCCGTCTACCCCCCTCACGTATGTATAAAATGTTGATTATCAATAAACGATGGCGGCGTCGCGGAAGTAATGCGAAAGCTGTCCCCGCGACGCCGTCGGTGCAAACAGAAAAAAAAAAAAAAAAAAAAAAAAAAAGGTTAGGTTAGGTTAGGTTAGGTTAGGTTAGGTTAGGTTAAACGCGTTCAACAGTGCCCCCTGGGACAAAATCCTCGACGCGCTAGCGCGGAAGAGCACCCCGCCATACCTGCAGAACATTATAGGGCGGTACATGTCGGAAAGGAGAATAGTCGTCCACGCGCCAGACGGGAGTGCCAAACACGTGGACGTCAGCTGCGGCGTGCCGCAAGGCTCGGTCCTTGGGCCTGACCTTTGGAACGCCTTGTACGACGACCTCCTGGGGATAGAGCTTCCACCGGACGTGGAGCTAATCGCGTTTGCGGACGATGTGGCGCTATTGGCAACGGCATCCGTACCCTTCTTGCTGGAGGAGAGGCTGGAGCAGGCACTTGGGGACGTTGTCGATTGGCTGACTGCTAACGGGCTGGAGCTGGCCGTCGACAAGTCCGAAGCGATACTCCTCACTAACCGCAACAAGCACAACCGCATGACGGTAAAGTTTGGAGAGCATCGCTTCGAGTCGAAAGACGCAGTAAAATATCTGGGTGTATCGATCGATCCAAGATTGCACTTCAAGGAGCATGCTGAACGGACGGCGAAGAGAGCGTCGGATACCTGCCGCCAGCTCACCCAGATCCTTCCGAACCTAAGAGGACCCAGGCAGCGGACAAGAAAAGTACTGGCCACTGTGGTTACCTCCCAGATGCTATACGGAGCGCCCTTTTGGTTTCCCTCCATAACGACCGAGGCATTACATAAAATGGAGGTGGTGTACCGCAGAGTCATGCTGAGGGTCGCCTGTTGCTACCGCACGGTATCGCACGACGCAGTGGCGGTCGTATCCGGCATGCAACCCTTTGCATTGCTGGCCGAAGAGCGACAGAAAATTTACGGGGGCATACTGAAGAGCGTAGCCAGGGATCAGCTGACGAGCAGATGGCAAACAGCTTGGGACAACGCGGCAAATGGCAGGTGGACGTACCGTCTCATCAGAGATCTCGTGCCCTGGCTGAGGAGGCAACACGGTGAAGTTTCCTTCCACCTCAGTCAAGTGCTAACCGGGCATGGCTGTTTCGGTGCGTACCTCCATCGGTTCGGGAAAACCGACAGCGATAGATGTGCTCTGTGCGGAACGGCTCCAGACGATACCGAGCACGCAATATTCAACTGCGACGCTTTCCATAACTGGAGAACCGAAACATGTGTATACCTTGGCGTTGACCAGCTTTCGCCTGACAATCTAGTAAACACCATGTTGAGGTCTAGCACCGACTGGCAGAGGGTGTCATCGCTGATCGAGAGGATAATGAGGACTAGGGAACAGGAGGAACGGGCAAGACAGCAGGCACGAGGCGGTGTGCAGTGAGCACACGGATGCACGAGCAGTCGAGAGCGGCGGAATAAGTTCGGCTCGCGAAGACGGTCAGGGAACGAGTTCCTATTGAAGAGCCTAGCAGAAATAAAACAAAAAATTAAATAATTTTATGAATGTAGTAGTTAAGTCTTATTGTTTTTTGTAGCCGGAATGGCATGTTATTGAAGGCCAAAACCCTTCGCGTTGTTAAAGGTTAGCTATGTTTGTAAAAGTTATGGTAAGGAGATTGGCCTTATCAAACTTAAATGGTTGTATTGTTTTATTTATTTTAATAAATGATGGGGCCGGGGGGAAGTAATGCGCAAGCAGTTCCCCCCCGGTTTCCCGATAAAAAAAAAAAAAAAAAAAAAAAAAAAAAAAAAAAAGGTTAGGTTAGGTTAGGTTAGGTTAGGTTAGGTTAGGTTAGGTTAGGTTAGGTTAGGTTAGGTTCTCCCCCGACGGGACCCACCTTGTCGTGGTGGGGGAGCTTGCGGGCCTTTAGTTAGGTCCTACTAAGCGGTTCCATACCCGGCCCTGACCTTAACTGGTTGGGGCCGGAGCAAAAGAGCCCCCCCTGGCCTTGGATGGCTGTGGGTGGCAGGTCGGAGGTAGCCTGCTAGCACTTAGCAAAGCCCTAGTGTAAGGAGTCCACTACTTAAAAACTCTGAGTCACCCTGTCCTTAGCTGGATGGGGTGGCAAGGTCGGAGGCAGCCTGCTCGCTCGCAGCAAATGCCCTAAGGGAAGGACAACCCTGACAGAAAACCCTTCAACCCCCAACTCGTCATGGGGGTCTCTTGGCACGGAAGTAGGAACGTGTCCACGAGGACCCTGTGGGGCACCTGGCGCCCCCCACAGTATCTAGCCTTCCCCGTGGTACGCTGCTCTGCTACGGGGCGACGCAACCTTCATGCCCACTCGTGGGAACTATATGGATTTGAACATAAAGAACCCAGGTTCATCAACTGGCCAAATGATGAGCGGGAGCCAAACCGCAAAAGTAATGCAAAACGCAGATTTGGGAAGAAATGTGGAAGATCTGAGGCAGGCTTCCCCAGCTGGTGCTGGCACTGTGTCCGTTGGTAGCGCTGCGAGGCAGGACTCTACCTCTGGACGAAAATCCGAGTCGGAGACTGCAACTCCACCCGCAGCTAGAAGAGACAGCGGCGTAGCTGGTTCAGATGGAGACACGCTTCAAAGCGCGGTAATCCATCTCCGTAAGTGTATCGCCACACAGGATGGTGGCTACAAGCTGTTAGTCCAGAAGGCGTCGGCTCTGGAGGCGTGGTCGATCAAGACGAGGAGCCCGGACGTCAAAACTGCAATTGACGATTTGCTGAATGTTATCGCGGGCCTCAAGGGTAGTCGCGAAAACGTTATTAAGGCCTTCAACACCCTGACCCAGCGCGTCCCAAAGAGCGAGCAGACGCCCAAAGCCGGCAAGATGGACACGGCTGCACAAACTGAGAGGATATCAAAGGACGTAGGTTCTCAAACTTCGGGCAGCACTGATGTCCAAAGCTCGGCTATACTCAGTGCCATCGCCGAAGTCAAGGTGATAATAGCCAGGACTGATGCCAGAGTAACCGAGCAGCAAGAGCAAATCGACAAACTCCAAAGCCGGCAGGAGATTGCCAGCAGCCGATCAGCCGCGAGAAAAGGCTCGGGTAATGCTCGGGTAACTGAAAAGCAGAGCATCACTACCTCGAATAAAAAGAAGCCAGTAAATAAAAATGATAAGAGCCAGAGTGGCACTAACCGGCTTGGGCCACCTAAAGTCGTCGACACCGAATGCACCGACGCACTGGGCTACGTTGCAACTGCGTCGCAATGCACCCAAGACACGGAATTCTCGCCGACAGATCCGGAGGACGGCTTTACCTTGGTATCTCGGAAAACTAGGAGACCGAAGCCTGAAGTTTCCAACCTTCCAAACGCTCGGAAACGCATCAGAGTTCCTAAAAATCAAGCCGTCATAATTGAGAAACCCACCGGCTCAACATCATATGCGGACATGATCCGCTCGGTCAAGGCAGTGGTTGTCGAAGAAAATATTTCGTCGTCTGACATCACGACAAGAAGGGCCAAGTCGGGTAACGTCATCCTGGAGATCCCTGGAAAGGATCAAGCGGACAACCTCGCTACGGCCCTGCGGACTAGACTCGGTGGAAACATTGGCATCAGACGCCCTGCTCCAAGTGTTGCGCTTCTCATAGTCGGGATAGAAGACTCGGTTGAAGACCCAGAACTCCGGGCTGCTCTAGCAAGTTTTGATCCTGAACTGCAAGGCATGAACTCTGTCAATATCCGCCAGGGCAAAAGTGGAATCAGATCGGCAGTTGTCAGGGTCCCAATTAGGGCTGGTCTCAAGCTCGCGGAGGCTAGGAAAATTAAAATTGGTTGGGCAGTCTGCAGAATCAGACAGTTGGACGACAGAGCCCTAGCATGCAACAAGTGCAAAGAGAAAGGGCACTCAGCCAGTGCATGCACAGGTGCAGAGAAACGTCGCTGCTTTCGCTGCAAAGAATCCGGGCATCTTGTAGCAGTCTGTCCCTCCCCTGCTGACGAATCTACGTCAGCCACGGACACAAACAGCAAGAGTGAATCAATCACCCCATCTGGTACAAACGCTCGGGGCTGCGAGGTGCGTCCTGACCAGTTATCATGAGTACCTTCCTACAGATCAATCTCAACTGCTGCAAGGCAGCTCAAGCGCTGGCGTTACAGCAGGCTGCAGAGTCCAACGTCGATCTCCTCATCGTCAGCGAGCCCTGCCCAACGAAGGTCGACGCATGGTACTACGACGCTCACGGTAAAGCGGCTATAGCATGCCTCCGTGGTCTCCCAGTGGACATAGTCGGCCCTACTGAACCAGGGTTCACGTGGATCCAGGCTGGTACCCTCCGCATCTATTCTTGTTATTGGTCCCCCAGGTCTGACCCCAACCTCGCCCAATACTCTGCGTTTCTCAGCAACCTTGAGCACAGCATTAGAAGTCACAGCGGAGACTCTCTTATTTGTGGAGACTTCAACGCGCACCATTCCGCCTGGGGCAGCTGCTCCAATAACAAGAAAGGTGATGCACTGATGGACCTCATCCAGTCCCTAGGCCTCATTATATGCAACACTGGCACGACCCCCACTTTCCAGAGGGCGTCTGGCTCCTCGGTGATCGACATCACTCTGGCCTCCCCCCGTGTGGCTTCCAGAATATCTAATTGGTCTGTCTTAGACACGGTGACCTTAAGCGATCACAGCTACATCCAGTTCACTCTCTTGTCCGCGCCCATTAAGCCAGTCAACGCGACATACTCTCGGAGACTCCACGCACCCGCTCTGGCGTCCTTTCTCTCGACCGGTCAACTACTACACTTCAGCAACAGTACTGACGTGGATGAAATGGCTATCAATCTGAACTCGGCGCTCTACGCCGTTTGTGGCCTACCCTTGGCAGACAATAAAGGTAAAAGGAGGAGCGTACACTGGTGGTCCCCGAGCCTAAGCGCGTTGCGCAAGACCGCAAACCATCTGCGTCGTGTTTTCCAGCGCAAGCGCCGACGCCTTGGTGCTGCCGCCTGCACTGATGAAGAGCTTGCTGCAAAATCCGCGAAACTGGCCCTCGTTAAAGCAATCAGAAACGCCAAAGATCAAGCCTGGAGACAACTATGTGACGACGTCGAACGGGACCCATGGGGAAAGCCCTACAAGATTGTAATGGGAAGAATGAATGTAAGGACTCCCATCCCCGGGCTTAATCTCCCAGGAAGGCTCCCAGCTATAATCCAGCACCTCTTTCCGTCACATCAGATTAATCACCTGAACACCTTTTGCCCATCATTGTCGACCCCTGCACGGAAGATCGACCTAGAGGAGCTGAAATCAGCGTGTAAAAAACTAAAGAGCGGTACTGCCCCTGGTCCAGACGGAGTGACGAGCGAAATTCTCAAAATTCTCATCAACAAACAACCCGCACCTTTCCTTCACATTGCAAACGAGTGCCTCCTGCAGGGCCGATTCCCTACTGCGTGGAAAAAGGCCAGACTTGTTCTTCTCAGGAAAGGTGACAAGCCTTTAGACGTACCCTCGTCCTATCGCCCGTTGTGTCTTCTTGACACTGCAGGCAAGCTATTTGAGAAAATGGTAGAAAACCGCATAACTGAGGAGCTGGCTCGAGGCGATGACCTAGCGGACTGTCAATTTGGTTTCCGGAAAGGCCGGTCCACCATAGCCGCTATCCAAAAACTCTTATCCTGTGTGGAGACCTCAGCGGGTCAGAAGATTGGCATTCTGACATTCGACGTTAGAAATGCCTTTAATTCAGCCTCCTGGGAGAAGATTCTGTTCGCCTGCGAAGACAAGGGCATTTCTACTCCCATCTTACGCATTCTGCACAGCTACTTCCATGACCGCTACCTAACTTCGACAGCAAATGGCACAGAATCTGTCACAGCCGTCACCAGTGGTGTTCCGCAGGGCTCCGTCCTTGGCCCTACCCTGTGGAACATCATGTACGATGGCCTATTGCGTGAGCCTCTCCCCTCAGGGGTCGAATTTCTAGCATACGCGGACGATGTGGCTCTCATCGCCAAAGACAAGGACATCTGTGTATTGGAACGACTTCTCTCTGAAGGAGCTGACACTGTCGTCAGATGGATGAAAGTGATGGGTCTTGATTTGGCAATCCAGAAATCCGAGGCAATCGTGATCACCAACACAAGGACGCACAATGACCTCCGAATTACCATCGACGGTGTTCAGATTAGAGCGGTGAATAGCGTCAAATACTTGGGCCTCCACATTGACCAGCGACTCAATTTCACCACGCACGCGGCCAGCGTGGCCGCCAAAGCAAGCAAGGTGGCGTCAAATTTGTCAAGGATTCTTCCCAACATAAGCGCTGCTACTCCAAGAAAGCGAAGACTCCTAGCAGGGGTTGTTCACTCAATTTTATTGTACGGCGCCCCGGTATGGTCTGGAAGGATGTCCAATACTGGTATCGAAGAACTGGCCAAATGCCAACGCAGGATTGCGCTGAGGGTGGTCTCAGCGTACTGCACCGTATCGAGAGACGCGGTCCTACTCCTCGCTGATACCCCTCCGATCGACCTACTCGCAGCCGAGCGCCGCGATCTCTTCAATGGAAGACAGTCTGGCGTCCTACCCAGCACTATCCGAGAAACGTTGCTCTCTGACTGGCAATCTCGCTGGGCCACTTGCTCCAATGGTAGGTGGACGTTTCAGCTGATCCCCGACATCAGGCCTTGGGTGATGAGGAAATTCGGCAACGTAGACTTTCATCTTACCCAGGCCCTCACTGGTCACGGCTGTTTCGCTCAATACTTGCACCGATTTGGCAAGTTAGAGTCCCCTGAGTGCTGGTTCTGTGGCGACGCATGTGACGACGCCAATCACACTCTATTCATCTGCGATGCCTGGGCTTCACGAAGACGCGATCTCGCCATATTCCTAGGATGTGATGTGAGCCCGCGAACCATCATCCCAATGATGCTGCGCTCCAAGGAGAACTGGTCCGCGGTCAGAAATTTCGCCACCCAAGTACTATCAATGAAGGAAGCTGAAGAGAGGCGCCGTCAAGCACTAATTAACCAACCGTAGTTAAGATATCTATCTGTGGGCCGAAGGCCACACCTTGAGGGTTAGAGGCCCTCTATTGCCTGTAAATAATAATTATGTAAATTGTATTAAGATTAAGTATTTTATTAAATAAACGATGGGCACCGAGGGGTGAAATGACTCGCGTCAGTACCACCCTCAGTGTTCGGTTCAACCTGTAAAAAAAAAAAAAAAAAAAAAAAAAAAAAAGGTTAGGTTAGGTTAGGTTAGGTTAGGTTAGGTTAGGTTAGGTTAGGTTCTCCCCCGACGGGACCCACCTTGTCGTGGTGGGGGAGCTTGCGGGCCTTTAGTTAGGTCCTACTAAGCGGTTCCATACCCGGCCCTGACCTTAACTGGTTGGGGCCGGAGCAAAAGAGCCCCCCCTGGCCTTGGATGGCTGTGGGTGGCAGGTCGGAGGTAGCCTGCTAGCACTTAGCAAAGCCCTAGTGTAAGGAGTCCACTACTTAAAAACTCTGAGTCACCCTGTCCTTAGCTGGATGGGGTGGCAAGGTCGGAGGCAGCCTGCTCGCTCGCAGCAAATGCCCTAAGGGAAGGACAACCCTGACAGAAAACCCTTCAACCCCCAACTCGTCATGGGGGTCTCTTGGCACGGAAGTAGGAACGTGTCCACGAGGACCCTGTGGGGCACCTGGCGCCCCCCACAGTATCTAGCCTTCCCCGTGGTACGCTGCTCTGCTACGGGGCGACGCAACCTTCATGCCCACTCGTGGGAACTATATGGATTTGAACATAAAGAACCCAGGTTCATCAACTGGCCAAATGATGAGCGGGAGCCAAACCGCAAAAGTAATGCAAAACGCAGATTTGGGAAGAAATGTGGAAGATCTGAGGCAGGCTTCCCCAGCTGGTGCTGGCACTGTGTCCGTTGGTAGCGCTGCGAGGCAGGACTCTACCTCTGGACGAAAATCCGAGTCGGAGACTGCAACTCCACCCGCAGCTAGAAGAGACAGCGGCGTAGCTGGTTCAGATGGAGACACGCTTCAAAGCGCGGTAATCCATCTCCGTAAGTGTATCGCCACACAGGATGGTGGCTACAAGCTGTTAGTCCAGAAGGCGTCGGCTCTGGAGGCGTGGTCGATCAAGACGAGGAGCCCGGACGTCAAAACTGCAATTGACGATTTGCTGAATGTTATCGCGGGCCTCAAGGGTAGTCGCGAAAACGTTATTAAGGCCTTCAACACCCTGACCCAGCGCGTCCCAAAGAGCGAGCAGACGCCCAAAGCCGGCAAGATGGACACGGCTGCACAAACTGAGAGGATATCAAAGGACGTAGGTTCTCAAACTTCGGGCAGCACTGATGTCCAAAGCTCGGCTATACTCAGTGCCATCGCCGAAGTCAAGGTGATAATAGCCAGGACTGATGCCAGAGTAACCGAGCAGCAAGAGCAAATCGACAAACTCCAAAGCCGGCAGGAGATTGCCAGCAGCCGATCAGCCGCGAGAAAAGGCTCGGGTAATGCTCGGGTAACTGAAAAGCAGAGCATCACTACCTCGAATAAAAAGAAGCCAGTAAATAAAAATGATAAGAGCCAGAGTGGCACTAACCGGCTTGGGCCACCTAAAGTCGTCGACACCGAATGCACCGACGCACTGGGCTACGTTGCAACTGCGTCGCAATGCACCCAAGACACGGAATTCTCGCCGACAGATCCGGAGGACGGCTTTACCTTGGTATCTCGGAAAACTAGGAGACCGAAGCCTGAAGTTTCCAACCTTCCAAACGCTCGGAAACGCATCAGAGTTCCTAAAAATCAAGCCGTCATAATTGAGAAACCCACCGGCTCAACATCATATGCGGACATGATCCGCTCGGTCAAGGCAGTGGTTGTCGAAGAAAATATTTCGTCGTCTGACATCACGACAAGAAGGGCCAAGTCGGGTAACGTCATCCTGGAGATCCCTGGAAAGGATCAAGCGGACAACCTCGCTACGGCCCTGCGGACTAGACTCGGTGGAAACATTGGCATCAGACGCCCTGCTCCAAGTGTTGCGCTTCTCATAGTCGGGATAGAAGACTCGGTTGAAGACCCAGAACTCCGGGCTGCTCTAGCAAGTTTTGATCCTGAACTGCAAGGCATGAACTCTGTCAATATCCGCCAGGGCAAAAGTGGAATCAGATCGGCAGTTGTCAGGGTCCCAATTAGGGCTGGTCTCAAGCTCGCGGAGGCTAGGAAAATTAAAATTGGTTGGGCAGTCTGCAGAATCAGACAGTTGGACGACAGAGCCCTAGCATGCAACAAGTGCAAAGAGAAAGGGCACTCAGCCAGTGCATGCACAGGTGCAGAGAAACGTCGCTGCTTTCGCTGCAAAGAATCCGGGCATCTTGTAGCAGTCTGTCCCTCCCCTGCTGACGAATCTACGTCAGCCACGGACACAAACAGCAAGAGTGAATCAATCACCCCATCTGGTACAAACGCTCGGGGCTGCGAGGTGCGTCCTGACCAGTTATCATGAGTACCTTCCTACAGATCAATCTCAACTGCTGCAAGGCAGCTCAAGCGCTGGCGTTACAGCAGGCTGCAGAGTCCAACGTCGATCTCCTCATCGTCAGCGAGCCCTGCCCAACGAAGGTCGACGCATGGTACTACGACGCTCACGGTAAAGCGGCTATAGCATGCCTCCGTGGTCTCCCAGTGGACATAGTCGGCCCTACTGAACCAGGGTTCACGTGGATCCAGGCTGGTACCCTCCGCATCTATTCTTGTTATTGGTCCCCCAGGTCTGACCCCAACCTCGCCCAATACTCTGCGTTTCTCAGCAACCTTGAGCACAGCATTAGAAGTCACAGCGGAGACTCTCTTATTTGTGGAGACTTCAACGCGCACCATTCCGCCTGGGGCAGCTGCTCCAATAACAAGAAAGGTGATGCACTGATGGACCTCATCCAGTCCCTAGGCCTCATTATATGCAACACTGGCACGACCCCCACTTTCCAGAGGGCGTCTGGCTCCTCGGTGATCGACATCACTCTGGCCTCCCCCCGTGTGGCTTCCAGAATATCTAATTGGTCTGTCTTAGACACGGTGACCTTAAGCGATCACAGCTACATCCAGTTCACTCTCTTGTCCGCGCCCATTAAGCCAGTCAACGCGACATACTCTCGGAGACTCCACGCACCCGCTCTGGCGTCCTTTCTCTCGACCGGTCAACTACTACACTTCAGCAACAGTACTGACGTGGATGAAATGGCTATCAATCTGAACTCGGCGCTCTACGCCGTTTGTGGCCTACCCTTGGCAGACAATAAAGGTAAAAGGAGGAGCGTACACTGGTGGTCCCCGAGCCTAAGCGCGTTGCGCAAGACCGCAAACCATCTGCGTCGTGTTTTCCAGCGCAAGCGCCGACGCCTTGGTGCTGCCGCCTGCACTGATGAAGAGCTTGCTGCAAAATCCGCGAAACTGGCCCTCGTTAAAGCAATCAGAAACGCCAAAGATCAAGCCTGGAGACAACTATGTGACGACGTCGAACGGGACCCATGGGGAAAGCCCTACAAGATTGTAATGGGAAGAATGAATGTAAGGACTCCCATCCCCGGGCTTAATCTCCCAGGAAGGCTCCCAGCTATAATCCAGCACCTCTTTCCGTCACATCAGATTAATCACCTGAACACCTTTTGCCCATCATTGTCGACCCCTGCACGGAAGATCGACCTAGAGGAGCTGAAATCAGCGTGTAAAAAACTAAAGAGCGGTACTGCCCCTGGTCCAGACGGAGTGACGAGCGAAATTCTCAAAATTCTCATCAACAAACAACCCGCACCTTTCCTTCACATTGCAAACGAGTGCCTCCTGCAGGGCCGATTCCCTACTGCGTGGAAAAAGGCCAGACTTGTTCTTCTCAGGAAAGGTGACAAGCCTTTAGACGTACCCTCGTCCTATCGCCCGTTGTGTCTTCTTGACACTGCAGGCAAGCTATTTGAGAAAATGGTAGAAAACCGCATAACTGAGGAGCTGGCTCGAGGCGATGACCTAGCGGACTGTCAATTTGGTTTCCGGAAAGGCCGGTCCACCATAGCCGCTATCCAAAAACTCTTATCCTGTGTGGAGACCTCAGCGGGTCAGAAGATTGGCATTCTGACATTCGACGTTAGAAATGCCTTTAATTCAGCCTCCTGGGAGAAGATTCTGTTCGCCTGCGAAGACAAGGGCATTTCTACTCCCATCTTACGCATTCTGCACAGCTACTTCCATGACCGCTACCTAACTTCGACAGCAAATGGCACAGAATCTGTCACAGCCGTCACCAGTGGTGTTCCGCAGGGCTCCGTCCTTGGCCCTACCCTGTGGAACATCATGTACGATGGCCTATTGCGTGAGCCTCTCCCCTCAGGGGTCGAATTTCTAGCATACGCGGACGATGTGGCTCTCATCGCCAAAGACAAGGACATCTGTGTATTGGAACGACTTCTCTCTGAAGGAGCTGACACTGTCGTCAGATGGATGAAAGTGATGGGTCTTGATTTGGCAATCCAGAAATCCGAGGCAATCGTGATCACCAACACAAGGACGCACAATGACCTCCGAATTACCATCGACGGTGTTCAGATTAGAGCGGTGAATAGCGTCAAATACTTGGGCCTCCACATTGACCAGCGACTCAATTTCACCACGCACGCGGCCAGCGTGGCCGCCAAAGCAAGCAAGGTGGCGTCAAATTTGTCAAGGATTCTTCCCAACATAAGCGCTGCTACTCCAAGAAAGCGAAGACTCCTAGCAGGGGTTGTTCACTCAATTTTATTGTACGGCGCCCCGGTATGGTCTGGAAGGATGTCCAATACTGGTATCGAAGAACTGGCCAAATGCCAACGCAGGATTGCGCTGAGGGTGGTCTCAGCGTACTGCACCGTATCGAGAGACGCGGTCCTACTCCTCGCTGATACCCCTCCGATCGACCTACTCGCAGCCGAGCGCCGCGATCTCTTCAATGGAAGACAGTCTGGCGTCCTACCCAGCACTATCCGAGAAACGTTGCTCTCTGACTGGCAATCTCGCTGGGCCACTTGCTCCAATGGTAGGTGGACGTTTCAGCTGATCCCCGACATCAGGCCTTGGGTGATGAGGAAATTCGGCAACGTAGACTTTCATCTTACCCAGGCCCTCACTGGTCACGGCTGTTTCGCTCAATACTTGCACCGATTTGGCAAGTTAGAGTCCCCTGAGTGCTGGTTCTGTGGCGACGCATGTGACGACGCCAATCACACTCTATTCATCTGCGATGCCTGGGCTTCACGAAGACGCGATCTCGCCATATTCCTAGGATGTGATGTGAGCCCGCGAACCATCATCCCAATGATGCTGCGCTCCAAGGAGAACTGGTCCGCGGTCAGAAATTTCGCCACCCAAGTACTATCAATGAAGGAAGCTGAAGAGAGGCGCCGTCAAGCACTAATTAACCAACCGTAGTTAAGATATCTATCTGTGGGCCGAAGGCCACACCTTGAGGGTTAGAGGCCCTCTATTGCCTGTAAATAATAATTATGTAAATTGTATTAAGATTAAGTATTTTATTAAATAAACGATGGGCACCGAGGGGTGAAATGACTCGCGTCAGTACCACCCTCAGTGTTCGGTTCAACCTGTAAAAAAAAAAAAAAAAAAAAAAAAAAAAAAGGTTAGGTTAGGTTCTCAATTATGACGGCTTGATTTTTAGGAACTCTGATGCGTTTCCGAGCGTTTGGAAGGTTGGAAACTTCAGGCTTCGGTCTCCTAGTTTTCCGAGATACCAAGGTAAAGCCGTCCTCCGGATCTGTCGGCGAGAATTCCGTGTCTTGGGTGCATTGCGACGCAGTTGCAACGTAGCCCAGTGCGTCGGTGCATTCGGTGTCGACGACTTTAGGTGGCCCAAGCCGGTTAGTGCCACTCTGGCTCTTATCATTTTTATTTACTGGCTTGGTTAGGTTAGGTTAGGTTAGGTTAGGTTAGGTTAGGTTAGGTTAGGTTAGGTTAGGTTAGGTTAGGTTAGGTTAGGTTAGGTTAGGTTAGGTTCTCCCCCGACGGGACCCACCTTGTCGTGGTGGGGGAGCTTGCGGGCCTTTAGTTAGGTCCTACTAAGCGGTTCCATACCCGGCCCTGACCTTAACTGGTTGGGGCCGGAGCAAAAGAGCCCCCCCTGGCCTTGGATGGCTGTGGGTGGCAGGTCGGAGGTAGCCTGCTAGCACTTAGCAAAGCCCTAGTGTAAGGAGTCCACTACTTAAAAACTCTGAGTCACCCTGTCCTTAGCTGGATGGGGTGGCAAGGTCGGAGGCAGCCTGCTCGCTCGCAGCAAATGCCCTAAGGGAAGGACAACCCTGACAGAAAACCCTTCAACCCCCAACTCGTCATGGGGGTCTCTTGGCACGGAAGTAGGAACGTGTCCACGAGGACCCTGTGGGGCACCTGGCGCCCCCCACAGTATCTAGCCTTCCCCGTGGTACGCTGCTCTGCTACGGGGCGACGCAACCTTCATGCCCACTCGTGGGAACTATATGGATTTGAACATAAAGAACCCAGGTTCATCAACTGGCCAAATGATGAGCGGGAGCCAAACCGCAAAAGTAATGCAAAACGCAGATTTGGGAAGAAATGTGGAAGATCTGAGGCAGGCTTCCCCAGCTGGTGCTGGCACTGTGTCCGTTGGTAGCGCTGCGAGGCAGGACTCTACCTCTGGACGAAAATCCGAGTCGGAGACTGCAACTCCACCCGCAGCTAGAAGAGACAGCGGCGTAGCTGGTTCAGATGGAGACACGCTTCAAAGCGCGGTAATCCATCTCCGTAAGTGTATCGCCACACAGGATGGTGGCTACAAGCTGTTAGTCCAGAAGGCGTCGGCTCTGGAGGCGTGGTCGATCAAGACGAGGAGCCCGGACGTCAAAACTGCAATTGACGATTTGCTGAATGTTATCGCGGGCCTCAAGGGTAGTCGCGAAAACGTTATTAAGGCCTTCAACACCCTGACCCAGCGCGTCCCAAAGAGCGAGCAGACGCCCAAAGCCGGCAAGATGGACACGGCTGCACAAACTGAGAGGATATCAAAGGACGTAGGTTCTCAAACTTCGGGCAGCACTGATGTCCAAAGCTCGGCTATACTCAGTGCCATCGCCGAAGTCAAGGTGATAATAGCCAGGACTGATGCCAGAGTAACCGAGCAGCAAGAGCAAATCGACAAACTCCAAAGCCGGCAGGAGATTGCCAGCAGCCGATCAGCCGCGAGAAAAGGCTCGGGTAATGCTCGGGTAACTGAAAAGCAGAGCATCACTACCTCGAATAAAAAGAAGCCAGTAAATAAAAATGATAAGAGCCAGAGTGGCACTAACCGGCTTGGGCCACCTAAAGTCGTCGACACCGAATGCACCGACGCACTGGGCTACGTTGCAACTGCGTCGCAATGCACCCAAGACACGGAATTCTCGCCGACAGATCCGGAGGACGGCTTTACCTTGGTATCTCGGAAAACTAGGAGACCGAAGCCTGAAGTTTCCAACCTTCCAAACGCTCGGAAACGCATCAGAGTTCCTAAAAATCAAGCCGTCATAATTGAGAAACCCACCGGCTCAACATCATATGCGGACATGATCCGCTCGGTCAAGGCAGTGGTTGTCGAAGAAAATATTTCGTCGTCTGACATCACGACAAGAAGGGCCAAGTCGGGTAACGTCATCCTGGAGATCCCTGGAAAGGATCAAGCGGACAACCTCGCTACGGCCCTGCGGACTAGACTCGGTGGAAACATTGGCATCAGACGCCCTGCTCCAAGTGTTGCGCTTCTCATAGTCGGGATAGAAGACTCGGTTGAAGACCCAGAACTCCGGGCTGCTCTAGCAAGTTTTGATCCTGAACTGCAAGGCATGAACTCTGTCAATATCCGCCAGGGCAAAAGTGGAATCAGATCGGCAGTTGTCAGGGTCCCAATTAGGGCTGGTCTCAAGCTCGCGGAGGCTAGGAAAATTAAAATTGGTTGGGCAGTCTGCAGAATCAGACAGTTGGACGACAGAGCCCTAGCATGCAACAAGTGCAAAGAGAAAGGGCACTCAGCCAGTGCATGCACAGGTGCAGAGAAACGTCGCTGCTTTCGCTGCAAAGAATCCGGGCATCTTGTAGCAGTCTGTCCCTCCCCTGCTGACGAATCTACGTCAGCCACGGACACAAACAGCAAGAGTGAATCAATCACCCCATCTGGTACAAACGCTCGGGGCTGCGAGGTGCGTCCTGACCAGTTATCATGAGTACCTTCCTACAGATCAATCTCAACTGCTGCAAGGCAGCTCAAGCGCTGGCGTTACAGCAGGCTGCAGAGTCCAACGTCGATCTCCTCATCGTCAGCGAGCCCTGCCCAACGAAGGTCGACGCATGGTACTACGACGCTCACGGTAAAGCGGCTATAGCATGCCTCCGTGGTCTCCCAGTGGACATAGTCGGCCCTACTGAACCAGGGTTCACGTGGATCCAGGCTGGTACCCTCCGCATCTATTCTTGTTATTGGTCCCCCAGGTCTGACCCCAACCTCGCCCAATACTCTGCGTTTCTCAGCAACCTTGAGCACAGCATTAGAAGTCACAGCGGAGACTCTCTTATTTGTGGAGACTTCAACGCGCACCATTCCGCCTGGGGCAGCTGCTCCAATAACAAGAAAGGTGATGCACTGATGGACCTCATCCAGTCCCTAGGCCTCATTATATGCAACACTGGCACGACCCCCACTTTCCAGAGGGCGTCTGGCTCCTCGGTGATCGACATCACTCTGGCCTCCCCCCGTGTGGCTTCCAGAATATCTAATTGGTCTGTCTTAGACACGGTGACCTTAAGCGATCACAGCTACATCCAGTTCACTCTCTTGTCCGCGCCCATTAAGCCAGTCAACGCGACATACTCTCGGAGACTCCACGCACCCGCTCTGGCGTCCTTTCTCTCGACCGGTCAACTACTACACTTCAGCAACAGTACTGACGTGGATGAAATGGCTATCAATCTGAACTCGGCGCTCTACGCCGTTTGTGGCCTACCCTTGGCAGACAATAAAGGTAAAAGGAGGAGCGTACACTGGTGGTCCCCGAGCCTAAGCGCGTTGCGCAAGACCGCAAACCATCTGCGTCGTGTTTTCCAGCGCAAGCGCCGACGCCTTGGTGCTGCCGCCTGCACTGATGAAGAGCTTGCTGCAAAATCCGCGAAACTGGCCCTCGTTAAAGCAATCAGAAACGCCAAAGATCAAGCCTGGAGACAACTATGTGACGACGTCGAACGGGACCCATGGGGAAAGCCCTACAAGATTGTAATGGGAAGAATGAATGTAAGGACTCCCATCCCCGGGCTTAATCTCCCAGGAAGGCTCCCAGCTATAATCCAGCACCTCTTTCCGTCACATCAGATTAATCACCTGAACACCTTTTGCCCATCATTGTCGACCCCTGCACGGAAGATCGACCTAGAGGAGCTGAAATCAGCGTGTAAAAAACTAAAGAGCGGTACTGCCCCTGGTCCAGACGGAGTGACGAGCGAAATTCTCAAAATTCTCATCAACAAACAACCCGCACCTTTCCTTCACATTGCAAACGAGTGCCTCCTGCAGGGCCGATTCCCTACTGCGTGGAAAAAGGCCAGACTTGTTCTTCTCAGGAAAGGTGACAAGCCTTTAGACGTACCCTCGTCCTATCGCCCGTTGTGTCTTCTTGACACTGCAGGCAAGCTATTTGAGAAAATGGTAGAAAACCGCATAACTGAGGAGCTGGCTCGAGGCGATGACCTAGCGGACTGTCAATTTGGTTTCCGGAAAGGCCGGTCCACCATAGCCGCTATCCAAAAACTCTTATCCTGTGTGGAGACCTCAGCGGGTCAGAAGATTGGCATTCTGACATTCGACGTTAGAAATGCCTTTAATTCAGCCTCCTGGGAGAAGATTCTGTTCGCCTGCGAAGACAAGGGCATTTCTACTCCCATCTTACGCATTCTGCACAGCTACTTCCATGACCGCTACCTAACTTCGACAGCAAATGGCACAGAATCTGTCACAGCCGTCACCAGTGGTGTTCCGCAGGGCTCCGTCCTTGGCCCTACCCTGTGGAACATCATGTACGATGGCCTATTGCGTGAGCCTCTCCCCTCAGGGGTCGAATTTCTAGCATACGCGGACGATGTGGCTCTCATCGCCAAAGACAAGGACATCTGTGTATTGGAACGACTTCTCTCTGAAGGAGCTGACACTGTCGTCAGATGGATGAAAGTGATGGGTCTTGATTTGGCAATCCAGAAATCCGAGGCAATCGTGATCACCAACACAAGGACGCACAATGACCTCCGAATTACCATCGATGGTGTTCAGATTAGAGCGGTGAATAGCGTCAAATACTTGGGCCTCCACATTGACCAGCGACTCAATTTCACCACGCACGCGGCCAGCGTGGCCGCCAAAGCAAGCAAGGTGGCGTCAAATTTGTCAAGGATTCTTCCCAACATAAGCGCTGCTACTCCAAGAAAGCGAAGACTCCTAGCAGGGGTTGTTCACTCAATTTTATTGTACGGCGCCCCGGTATGGTCTGGAAGGATGTCCAATACTGGTATCGAAGAACTGGCCAAATGCCAACGCAGGATTGCGCTGAGGGTGGTCTCAGCGTACTGCACCGTATCGAGAGACGCGGTCCTACTCCTCGCTGATACCCCTCCGATCGACCTACTCGCAGCCGAGCGCCGCGATCTCTTCAATGGAAGACAGTCTGGCGTCCTACCCAGCACTATCCGAGAAACGTTGCTCTCTGACTGGCAATCTCGCTGGGCCACTTGCTCCAATGGTAGGTGGACGTTTCAGCTGATCCCCGACATCAGGCCTTGGGTGATGAGGAAATTCGGCAACGTAGACTTTCATCTTACCCAGGCCCTCACTGGTCACGGCTGTTTCGCTCAATACTTGCACCGATTTGGCAAGTTAGAGTCCCCTGAGTGCTGGTTCTGTGGCGACGCATGTGACGACGCCAATCACACTCTATTCATCTGCGATGCCTGGGCTTCACGAAGACGCGATCTCGCCATATTCCTAGGATGTGATGTGAGCCCGCGAACCATCATCCCAATGATGCTGCGCTCCAAGGAGAACTGGTCCGCGGTCAGAAATTTCGCCACCCAAGTACTATCAATGAAGGAAGCTGAAGAGAGGCGCCGTCAAGCACTAATTAACCAACCGTAGTTAAGATATCTATCTGTGGGCCGAAGGCCACACCTTGAGGGTTAGAGGCCCTCTATTGCCTGTAAATAATAATTATGTAAATTGTATTAAGATTAAGTATTTTATTAAATAAACGATGGGCACCGAGGGGTGAAATGACTCGCGTCAGTACCACCCTCAGTGTTCGGTTCAACCTGTAAAAAAAAAAAAAAAAAAAAAAAAAAAAAAGGTTAGGTTAGGTTAGGGTTAGGTTAGGTTAGGTTAGGTTAGGTTAGGTTAGGTTAGGTTAGGTTAGGTTAGGTTAGGTTAGGTTAGGTTAGGTTAGGTTAGGTTAGGTTAGGGTTAGGTTAGGTTAGGTTAGGTTAGGTTAGGTTAGGTTAGGTTAGGTTAGGTTAGGTTAGGTATCTCCTGGCATGGGAGCGCTCCGAGAGGCACAGGCGTAAAAGCGAAGAGGACCAGGAACGCGTGAAGGTCGTGATCCGGGAAGAAGTCATCCACAAATGGCAGCAAGAATGGAACCGTGATCCTAATGGACAATGGACGAGGAGTCTGATTAAGGATCTGTCAGCGTGGGTGAACCGGAAGCATGGAACCGTGGATTTTCATACAACCCAAATGCTGTCCGACCACGGGTGCTTTGGGAAGTACCTTTGGAGGTTCAAAAAACTAGATAACCCAAGGTGCATTGACTGCGGGGAACCCACGGACAACGCGGAGCACGTGATGTTCCGGTGCGGCAGATGGGAGAGGGACCGCCGTGCACTAGAAGTGGAGCTGGAAGAACCGATAGGCGCAAACAACATCGTTGAAATTATGCTCAAGAGGAACACAAACTGGGAAGCTGTGAAAAGATTCTTCGGGAAAGTTCAGTCCAGAAGGGAGGAAGAGGAAAGAATAAGACAGAAGAGAAACCTTTAGTTAAGTCAGACAAATTGTGCGCCGAAGGCGGAACTAAGAAGGATAGAGCCTTCTCTTTTTTGTGGAGCAAAGCTCATTAGTATTATATTGTACATTATGTAATAGACTTTGTGTGGAATAAATGATACGGATACAGGGGGAAGGACGGCCCTAACGGGTGAAGTGCCCCCCTGTAGCGCCGTGATACCATCACAAAAAAAAAAAAAAAAAAAAAAAAAAAAAAAGGTTAGGTTAGGTAGGTTAGGTTAGGTTAGGTTAGGTTAGGTTAGGTTAGGTTAGGTTAGGTTAGGTTAGGTTAGGTTAGGTTAGGTTAGGTTAGGTTAGGTTAGGTTAGGTTAGGTTAGGTTAGGTTAGGTTAGGTTAGGTTAGGTTAGGTTAGGTTAGGTTAGGTTAGGGTTGCGTGTGGCGCAACAGGCCACTTTGAGGCTGGCTGCGTGGCAAGCGATAAGG
This sequence comes from Metopolophium dirhodum, assembly GCF_019925205.1. Lineage (NCBI taxonomy): Eukaryota > Metazoa > Arthropoda > Insecta > Hemiptera > Aphididae > Metopolophium > Metopolophium dirhodum. The sequence continues at coordinate 14,903,888 of NC_083565.1, forward strand.
ACAAAGCCACTTTCAGGGCTCAACTAACTGTGGAAAGATCGCCAACGGCAGGCAATCCAAGCCAGCAATGATCAAGTTTATGCAAATCAATGTGGACGGAAGAATGAACGCTCATGATTTAATGATGGCCACAGCGAGTCAGCAGGGAGTTGACGTGCTGATAATCAGCGAACCACATCGCAGCGGGCAAGACTACGACGGATGGTACAGCGATGCGGGCAACAAAGCAGCCATCATGGCATTCAATCCGAGAATACAGGTACAGGAAATTGGCCCAAAAGACAACCTAGGCTTCCGGTGGGTTAAGATTGAGAATATTACGATCTATGCCTGCTATTGGTCCCCCAACACGGACTACACGCTGTTTGTCGACTTCCTTGACAGATTAGAAGGCAGTATAAGAAGCAAGAATGGCATGGTGATAGTCGCCGGAGACTTTAATGCTAAATCACCAGCATGGGGGGATCACAGAGAGGACCAAAAAGGAAAAACATTGATGGATATGACGGCCAGTCTCGGAATGGTAGTATGCAACTCCGGCGACAAGCCTACCTTTACGAGGGTGTACGAAGGCGGCATATCAAGGTCACACATCGATATCACATTCGTATCGGAAATGGAGAGCCGAGTAGTGAAAGACTGGAAAGTTTCGGATGAGTACACGGGATCGCTACACAGTTATATATACTTCAACGTTTCATGGACGTTGCACGCAGATCGCGTTCAAGTAGAGGAAAGGTGGTCATGGAGGAAGCTTGACAAGTCCAAACTACTGAGCTTCATTGAGCGGACTCACTTTGAACCAGGAACAGAAGCGCTATCTACCACAGAAGCCCTAAACCGGTATTTAAAGGACGCATGTGACAGTTGCATGCCGAAAGGAAATTACCGTGGGGGGAAAAAGCCAGCGTACTGGTGGACCCAGGAAATATCCGACCTGCGTGACGAGTGCAAGAGGGCCAGGCGTAAGTATAAGAGAGGGCGCCATAGGCCAACGGAGCTGCAGGAGCAGGCACGCGATAACTTTAAACAGACGAAGAAGGACCTGAAGAGAGCTATCAAGCGAAGCAAAGAGAAGTGCTGGAAAGACCTATGCGACCAAGTGGAGACGGATCCCTGGGGCCTACCTTACAAACTGGTGACCAAGAAGCTTGTGGGCAGGAGACCGATACCAGGACTCACGCTGCCGGGCAGGGTGGACTGCATCGTCGAAGGATTATTCCCCAGGGATGAACCAACCGCATGGCCACCATGGTCGGGCCATCACGCATTCCCAGAAGTCACGTGCGATGAGATCATAGACGCAAGTCGGAAAATCCCTTCAGGGAAAGCACCTGGACCAGATGGAGTCCCAGACATGATAATCAAGACGATCGCAGTCAAAAAACCAATAGTACTCAGGGATACTTTTAATAGCTGTTTGAAATTTGGCCTCTTCCCACATTCCTGGAAGGTGGCGAAACTGGTGCTGTTAAGAAAAGGCGAAAAACCGGTGGAAAACCCCTCAACATACAGGCCAATATGCCTACTGAACACTGCAGGCAAACTGTTCGAGAGAATTATAAAAAGGCGCTTGGAAAAGCACCTTGGAGAGAACGGAGATCTGAACGAGAAACAGTTCGGGTTCAGGAGAGGGCTTTCAACAGTGGATGCGATTAGAAAGGTTATGGAAGTGGTCGAGACAGCAGGATCGGGGCCGCTTTACCGCAGGGAGCTCTGTGCGGTAGTTGCACTTGACGTGGCGAATGCTTTCAATTCAGCCAAATGGAGCAAAATTGAAGAGTCGCTACGTGACAAAGGGATGCCTCAGTACCTTGTCGGAGTGATACGGAGCTACCTAAGCGACAGAGCAGTGCAATACGAGGGGAAGTCGTGGGCCATGACTTGTGGAGTCCCACAGGGATCCGTCCTAGGACCCACATTATGGAACCTTATGTATGACGATCTACTTCGAACGGATACTGGGGGTAATGTTAGGGGCATGTCATCGACAACCCTCGTTGCCTTTGCCGACGATGTAGCGGTAGTGGCAACTGGACACACTTCCCACATTCTCGAATCAGTCTGCAACAACGCATTGGATATAGTGTCCGAGTGGATGAGAAGAGCGGGTTTATCACTCTCAGTTGGCAAAACGGAGGCGGTTATCTTGACAACGAAGAGGGGATATGTGCCCCCCCAGCTAAGGATACTAGGCGTGGACGTAACAATAAAAGAAAATATAACATACCTGGGAGTAGAACTACATAGGGTACTCGGCTTCGGCGCCCACATAAAAACGGCGTCCGCCAAGGCACAGGCCACTGCCTTGGCGCTCTCAAGAATATTGCCAAACATCGGTGGATCAGGGCAAAAGAAGAGAAAGCTGCTATCAACCGTGGTAACGAGCAAACTTTTATATGCTTCTCCTATATGGGTAGGGGCCCTAGAAGTCAAACGTAACGTGGAAGAACTTCAGAGACCACAGAGAGTCATGGCTATCAGAATTATAAGGGCTTACAGAACCATATCAACCGCGGCGGCTATGGTGATAGCAGGACTGGTACCGGCGCATCTCCTGGCATGGGAGCGCTCCGAGAGGCACAGGCGTAAAAGCGAAGAGGACCAGGAACGCGTGAAGGTCGTGATCCGGGAAGAAGTCATCCACAAATGGCAGCAAGAATGGAACCGTGATCCTAATGGACAATGGACGAGGAGTCTGATTAAGGATCTGTCAGCGTGGGTGAACCGGAAGCATGGAACCGTGGATTTTCATACAACCCAAATGCTGTCCGACCACGGGTGCTTTGGGAAGTACCTTTGGAGGTTCAAAAAACTAGATAACCCAAGGTGCATTGACTGCGGGGAACCCACGGACAACGCGGAGCACGTGATGTTCCGGTGCGGCAGATGGGAGAGGGACCGCCGTGCACTAGAAGTGGAGCTGGAAGAACCGATAGGCGCAAACAACATCGTTGAAATTATGCTCAAGAGGAACACAAACTGGGAAGCTGTGAAAAGATTCTTCGGGAAAGTTCAGTCCAGAAGGGAGGAAGAGGAAAGAATAAGACAGAAGAGAAACCTTTAGTTAAGTCAGACAAATTGTGCGCCGAAGGCGGAACTAAGAAGGATAGAGCCTTCTCTTTTTTGTGGAGCAAAGCTCATTAATATTATATTGTACATTATGTAATAGATTTTGTGTGGAATAAATGATACGGATACAGGGGGAAGGACGGCCCTAACGGGTGAAGTGCCCCCCTGTAGCGCCGTGATACCATCACAAAAAAAAAAAAAAAAAAAAAAAAAAAAAAAAAAAAAAAAAAAAAAAGGTTAGGTTAGGGTTAGGTTAGGTTAGGTTAGGTTAGGTTAGGTTAGGTTAGGTTAGGTTAGGTTAGGTTAGGTTAGGTTAGGTTAGGTTAGGTTAGGTTAGGTTAGGTTAGGTTAGGTTAGGTTAGGTTAGGTTAGGTTAGGTTAGGTTAGGTTAGGTTAGGTTAGGTTAGGTTAGGTTAGGTTAGGTTAGGTTAGGTTAGGTTAGGTTAGGTTAGGTTAGGTTAGGTTAGGTTAGGTTAGGTTAGGTTAGGTTAGGTTAGGTTAGGTTAGGTTAGGTTAGGTTAGGTTAGGTTAGGTTAGGTTAGGTTAGGTTAGGTTAGGTTAGGTTAGGTTAGGTTAGGTTAGGTTAGGTTAGGTTAGGTTAGGTTAGGTTAGGTTAGGTTAGGTTAGGTTAGGTTAGGTTAGGTTAGGTTAGGTTAGGTTAGGTTAGGTTAGGTTAGGTTAGGTTAGGTTAGGTTAGGTTAGGTTAGGTTAGGTTAGGTTAGGTTAGGTTAGGTTAGGTTAGGTTAGTGTTAGGTTTAGGGTTAGGTTAGGTTAGGTTAAA